>NC_092717.1:117422374-117743624 GCF_047496885.1 Scyliorhinus torazame
TAGATTTTTGTTGAGCAAAAATATTAAGGAATATGGGCCAACGGCAGGTGTATGGAGTTAGGTCACAGATCAGCCATGATCTCATTGAGTGGTGGGACACGCTCGAGGGGCTGAATGGACTACTCCTGTTCCTATGTTCCTAGATCCATAGCAATGTGGCTGACTCACAAGTGCCCTCGGAAGTGAAGGGCAGTTGGGAATGGGCAATAAATGCTGGCCCAGCCAGTGATGCTCACATCCCATAAATGAATGGTCGAAAAATTACCCTAATTCCCTTTTGAATGCTGCTACCCAATTTATTTCTGCCACACACTGCGACAGTGCATTTCAAATCCTAACCACTCATTACTTAAAAAGGCCTTTTCTCAAGTCATCCCTGGTTAATAGATCATAAAAATTAAAAGTTTGGTTTGTCTTTGATGTATGATGGGGCACAAAAGAATGCTGATGCATTTTAAACAGCTAACCACTGCAAGTGTCAATAGATCTTGGAAGTTTAATTCAGCTTGTTTGTAAAGACATTCCGATACTAAAGGTAGAAAACATTTTCCCAATTCTCATTTTTAAAAATCTACATTGTTGAATTAAAATTAACTTGAGTAAATGTTCAGTACAATAGGTGACCTTTATCATTCTCAAATTGTTCACATTGCGATAGATTATGATGAGGGAATTTCACCAAAGGATTTGGTTGGATTAAAGAAGATGAGCCTACATTCATCACACTATGCCCATATTAGCCTGAGCTGACCCCATCTTATTCTTTATAGAATTGACTTTATGGTTGTTCTTAGCAACATCTCTTATTGGTTCATTGTGAAAAGGCTTCCACTCTGTTCATTCAGAATGACTGATTTACAAAATCTGCATGTCTCATTTTTCTGACTGGGTTGTGTCAATTATTCTCTTTGTGCTGATACTAACTGTAAGCAGTAATATTTATAACATAAAGGAGAAATTAATTATTTTAATAGAAGGATTTGAATGAATTACATTTGTGGTCCATTAATTGGCTGATGCATCAATTTATAGAAATTGTCAATACTGGAATCCAATCAAGCACTTCCTTTCTTTAAAAAATATTTTAATTTTTAATTTAACATTTTTTTCTCCAATTAAGGACTAATCCACCTACCCTGCGCATCTTTGGGTTGTGGGGGTGAGACCCATGTGGACACGGGGAGAAGGTGCAAACTCCACACGGACAGTGACGCAGGGCCGGGATTGAATTACTGCAACCCATATTGGTGTAAGAACACCCACAATGCTATTAGGAAGAGAGTTGCAAGAAGGATCAGTGATATAGTTTCAAGTGAGGGTATGTGTGACTTGAAAGGGAATTTGTTGATTCTGGTGTCCTATACATTTGCTGCTCTAGGTGGTTGTTGGTTTGGTAGGTGCTATCAAAGTAGCCTTGGTGAGTTGCTGCAGTGCAACTTGTAAATGGTACACACTTCTGCCACTATGTATCAATAGTGGAGGGAGTGAATGTTTATTGTGATGAATGGGTGCCAATCAAGTGGGATGTTTTGTCCTAGATGGTGTCAAGCTTCTTGAGTGTTGCTGAAGCTGCACTCATCCAGGCAATTGGAAATAATTCCATCACACTTTTGACTTGCTTCCTGTACACAGTGTGCAGAATTTGGGGAGTCAGATGAGTCATTTGCTGCAGAATTCCCAGCCTCTGACTTTTTATTGTAGCCACGGTATTTATATGGCTGCCTGTTCAGTTTCTGGCTGATGGTTACCTCCATGGTATTGATAGTGGAGGATTCATTGATAGTAATGTAATTGAATATCAAGGAGAGATGATTGGATTCTCTCTTGTTGCAGATGGTCAGTGCCTGGCACTTGTGTGGTATGAATGTTACTCACCACTTATCTGCCCAAACCTGGATATTGTCCAGTTTTTGCTGCATTTGGACATGAACTGCTTCAATATCGAGGAGTCACAAATGGTGCTGAACACTGTTCAGTTATCAGTGAACATCCCGACTTCTGGCCTTATAATGGGAGGGAAGGCAGCTGAAGAAGGTTGGGCGCAGGTCAACAGTCACAACCATTTTCCTTTGTGCTTCATATGACTCTAAACGTTGGAGTCTCATTGACTTCAGGCTTTCTAGGGTTCCTTAATGCCACACTCAAATCAAATGCTGCTTTATTGTCATCTTACCTCATTAGTTTAGCTCTTTTATCCATTTTTGGACCAAGGCTGTAATGAGGTCAGGAACAGAATAACCCTGGCAGAACATAAACAGAGCTTCAGTGAGCAGGTTATTGCTGAGTGGTAGCACCAATACCAACACCTTCCATCATTTTACTGTTGATTGAGAGTAGACTGATGGTGCAGCAATTAGCTAGTTTGAATTGGTTCCGCATTTTTGTGGACAGGAAATACCTGGGTAATTTTCCACATTGCTGGGTCGATGCCAGTGATGTAGCTGTACTGGGACAGATTGACTAGGGGCAAGGCTAATGTTGGAGTACAAGTCTTCAGTACTATTGCCAGAATATTGTCAGGGCCCATAGCCTTTGCAGTATCCAGTGCCTTCAGCTATTTCATTTCATGTAGAGTGAATCAAATTGGTTGAAGACTGGCATCTATGGTGCTGGGAAACTCTAGAGGAGGCCAAGATGGATCATCCACTCGGCACTTCTGGCTGAAGATGGTTGCCTGTTCTTTTACATTGGTGTGCTTGGCTCCTCCATCATTGAGGATGGGGATATTTGTGGAGCCTTATCTTCTAGTAAGTTGTTTAATTGTCCACAACCACTCATGGCTGGACGTGTCAGGACTGCAGAGCTTGGATCTGATTTTGTTGCTTCTAAAATTGCTTAACTCTCATCTATTGCATTCTACTTATGTCAACATGAAAATAGACCTACGTTGTAGCTTCACCAGGTTGGCACCTAATCTTTAGATTTGCCTGCTGCTTGTGGCTTGCTCTCCTGCACATTCCATTCAACCAGGTTGATCCCATGGCTTAATGGTAAGATATAGTGGGGGATGCTGGGCCATGATGTTACAGATTGTGGTTGAATAAAATCCTGCCGCTGCTGATGACCAATAGCACCTCATGGATCCCAGTTTTGATTTGCTAGATCTACTTGAAATCACTCCCATTTAGCACAGTTATAATGCCACACAACATGATGGAGGGCATGCTCAGTGCTGTTACAACACCCTGGGTTAGTGCGCGGTCAATTCCAGCCCCACAGACCCCGGAGTCCCAACATAAGTGAATTAACCAATAATTTGTATATATTCCCAAGATCTTTGACCCTTGACTACTCAAGTGACCTACAGGCACCAGATTTCTAAGTAAAACTTAATAACCGTTTATTTATGACAAGAAGAGATAAACATGTACTGGTGCAATAGAACAGTGTTCTTCAAACTTTTTTCCGGAGACCCATTTTTAGCAACCGGCCAACCTTCGGGACCAAACCCGGCCGACCTTCGCGACCCACGTCGGTCGACCTTCGCGACCCACGCCGGATGACCTGCGCGACCCACCATTTTCTCTTACCTTGTTTGTTGCTGACAAAAATGGAGGAAATGGTTTTGGTACCCTTTAGCCCCAATGGTCCCTTTGTCCCTTTGATCCCTTTGGCCCCCCGAACCTGAAAAAAAAAGGATGCGACCATATATTTAAAAATGCATCCGCACTGCGCATGCGCACCGATGATTGGGCACGCATGTGCGGTGTGGCCGAATTTTTAAAATCTGTTCCTGGCCATTTTGAAGGCCGCTGGCAGCCGGCATTATTAAAAGACAGCTGCTGCGCACGGATTTACCCGATCAGGAGCGTCACAACGGATGACTCCACAACCCTCCCAACACCCGCCCGCGACACACCTGCGGGCCGAGCCCCCGAATTTTACAATGCCTGCAATAGAACAACGGTCCGCTAATTTAATTGTTCTCCCATTCACTGTCCAACCCTCTGCCAATACACACACAAGACAGGCACACAATTGAGGAAATGGTTTTGGGTCCCTTTGGCCCCAATGGTCCCTTTGTCCCTTTGGCCCCCCGAACTTGAAAAAGAAAGGCTGCGACCATATTTAAAAAAATGTGTCCGCACTGCGCATGCACACCGATGATTGGGCACGCATGCGCAGTGCGGCCGATGTTTTTTTAATCTGTTCCTGAACATTTTTAAGGCCGCTCGCAGCCGGCATTATGAAGTTAAAAACTCACCACTATTCTTAGAATTCCCCCTATACCAAAAAAAAAGGGTCGATATTCTAAATGGTGAACAGGAATTCTCACTCCCCGACTCCGATGCAAGCTTCAGTGGGTGCTATTCAGGTCAAACTATATTTTCAAGTTATCCCCCGGTATAACCCGTACCTTCACCGAAGAATTTTACCTACTTACCCCTCAGTAACATTGATATCCTGGGTCCTGCATTGCTAAGTAAGTAAAGTAGGCTAATAACCACTGTTCCAGGTTAAAATTTTTAAGTTATTTTATTATTATATATTTTTTTCTCTTTTTAAAAGATGCAATCACTGTCTTTACAGAAAAGTAAAAAGATCTTGCTTCTGGATCCTTCTGGTTGGTTGAAGGGACCTTCAGGCCCAACTTGACAATCAATCTTCTTTTTAAAATCTGGTCTTCTTTAGATGTATTCGCTGATGAGCTTGGTTGCTGTGTCCTATCTTTCCCATGTAGCGAACTATGAGAGCTGGCTCTGCCGGCTGTCCCCTTTCTTCGGGTTTTTATATATTTCTCAGTTATCTAGTTTTTATGACCTTATTGCAAAGTAACTCTTGATTCTCTTTGATTGTAAAAAGTATCTTTGGTCTAAACATTCATTTTGACATAACCTCATCTCATAGATCTGATTACATTGTGTCCGTTGTGGTGTTCAAAATGCTTTGACTTCAAGAGGTGTTACTTTTAATTCCTGTAATTTCTATAGTTTTATTTTCCAATTGTGTCCTCAGCTCATAATTTTGACTTTGATTTTGGCTTCGAATTAAGTTTCTTGTAGGCTTATAGTCTCCAGTTTTCTTTAATTTACCTGGTATTAGCAAATTTTCACACTTAGAATTATAACCAAATTCAACTGAACCTCATCCATTCTTTTCCAGATCCTTACTAAGATAGTTACTTTCAATGAAGGTGTGAGCCATTGTTTTTGGCTTCATTCAATATCCTGTTCGTCTTGTTTGCTAAGCCTGCTTGACCAAGGATATCTGCATTTTACAATCCTTCCCTGGCAGCTGCTGTTAACTCTTTGTGGGATCTTGCCCTGTATTCTCTCATGTGTCTCTCAGACCAGATATTGCCAGACTTCCATGTTTCAAATGACACATCTTTCCATATTTTCAATAACACCCCATCTTGACATTTGAAACATAACTATATCATTTGGTCATTTATCCCCCCATCTAATTGTATTGACTAACATTTATCCCCGATCTTTCTCTTTTGTATGTATGTTTTGTGATTTTAAATTGTGCACCAAAATCAATTCGTAAATGTATCCATATCACAGACAGTTCTTTGTTTTTTCGTTCTTTCCTCAAGTCCAATTACCGTGAACCATAGCCGCAGTTGCTCAGGAAGGTAACACAATAGCTAAATCCTTGTTCCACTACCTCCAAAGCATTTTACTGCCTTGGGGTAGCAGCACTGTAGAAGCTTCCTCATGTCCCTTAGAAACAGCACACAACTCAGTCCATCAGTAACCAAAAAGGTCTTTTGTCCATCACTGACTGAAAGTGTCCATTTTTCTGTCATCCAAATTGCTTACCGTTTCTCATCGGAATGGTAAATTATGATATCATGCACCACCCACTGATTCCCTCGCTTCATTAATTTAAAATGTTCAATTGATCCTGCTTCTATCCCTGACTTCTCCACATTAATGTTAACATTGTCCTGAACCATGTATGTCTGCCAGCCCCTGGTGTACATGAGAGAATATCTTTCTGACAAACTTCCTTCAAATCCTTTTCATCTGCTATCATTTCCCTTACAACATGAAAGTGTATATTTTCCATTACAACATTTGCAATATAATATGCCCACAGTATTCGCAAAACCACATCGAACTGTCACATTTCTTTTTCCAACTAAATTCTCCCTATTGTTAAATGCACAGTAAAAGAAAAAGTCTTATCTTAATACATTACTCATTACCTAACCACACAAATAGACCGTGTGTTACAACTTTACATATTTGCAACTGTTATCACAATTCCAACACTAAAAATAAAGTACAATATCAACACATCCCTTTGTGGCTTTGGGACCAATAGTCATTACATATTAAATATGGTGTGTAAACAACATCAATATTATTTGTGATGTTCTCTGCAGTTAAATCAAGAAAACACACTAAACTACCACTATTCCTCCTCTCTATTAAAACATTCACACAGTTTAGAAATGCTGATCAAGTTCTTGAACGGCACACATACCCCCATCATCATAACATAACAGTCCTTACCAATTTACATGACATTTCTTCTTTAATAACTCTTACAGCTCTTCAATGCAATATTGTTTCTTGCATTGGTAACAATTTTCCCACCGTGGCATCAAGCTACAAAAATTCTTAAACTACTGTCATTTATCATATTGGGGTTCCTCGTCAGTCGCTGCTGTCTGACGAGACCCTTAATAACTCCACCATGTAGTACATACCCCGTGGAGACTACAGATCATCCATCAGCTGATGTCCAATAAGAGATGTCTGACCGGAGGTTTCACTGTTCAGTAATAATTTGATACTTTGATTTGTTTCTAACTCGTAAAGTTTTCCTCCGGGCTCTTGTCATTTAATTCCCTCAAATATGTAGCCAATTGTATCATTAGTTTTCCCCCCAATCCTGTCTAAAAAATTCTTCTCTGGAGTGCAGTTCTCTTCCTTCTTGTGAACTGGTTTGTCTGTTATTTATTTTTTCCATCTGAAAAATCAAATGAACAGGTCAAGGGTGGGGAGGGCCGTATTCTTTATTTGTACTTTCTATCTTCGTTTGGATTCCAGAAGTGCCCTCTCCAGGACTTCCGGATTTCTTTTGCCACCATTTCTTTCCTTTTTTTTAAAACTGGTTTATTTTCCTTATCCTTTTATGTCCTTCATACAATTAAAGTCTGTTAAGCCTCCTCCTTCTGTCATTGCACCCCTGAGTGAGATTCAAAGAATCTCAAACTCCTCCTCTATTGCTCACTCAGTGATCCAACCTGGTTAAAACCTTACCCTGATACATTCCTGATATTGCTACTGCATTTACTTTAATTATTTTATTTATTTACGACCGGATTTTTATGAAGGTAAGTTCCAAACACGACATTTTAACTTTATCATCTGTCCAAGCAATGCTGCTCATGGGTTTTAATTCACTGTCTTCCCACCAATTGGGTCATGTGTTTTAATTGTGATACAATTTCTTTTGCTCCAGACACCATGCTTCTCTAATTCAACTGTATGTTTACCCAGATTCTGAACAATCTTGTCTTCACATTTTACAGCTTCACTGATTATTTTCCCTGCAGTCTTAGTTGGTAGCTTCACCCACACTTCCTCTCCCAGTTGATAATTTCCAGATTCACTTGGGTACCCTTGTCCCTGGGAGACAGAGGTTCCGAGATTACTATTAAGATCAAATACTATTCTCTCAATGTCTTTATCCCAGCCTTTATCATTCTGATTCTTTATTATCCAATCCTTTACTTTTCTTACAGACCTCTCAGCCATTCCATTACTCTCCGGTGCATATTTCACGGCCCAATTGATTGCTATTCCTCTGTCAGCACAAAAGTTAATAACGGTATTATTTCTAAAGTGCGACGCATTGTCCATCCGGATCGATTCTGGCCTACCTCTTGAGGCCATCATTTCTACCAATACCTTTTTGGCAGTGGCTCCATTTGCTTTGCTGGTTGCTCTGAGGTCAATTTCTCCCGTGCAGCTATCAGTTTTTACTAAAAAGTACAAATTACCTTTGCTGCTTCTAGGAAAAAGCGGTCCTGCATAATCTAATGACCATTCTTGCATTGGTTTTTCAGTTTTTATGCTCCTATATGTTTTATTCCCTCTCCGTCCTCCACAGGCCATACATCTTTCACATTTTCTCATGACTGCCGTTAAGTGTTGTCTCCAATAGGCTATTTTAATTCCTAACTTTTTCAGCTCCGTTGCGACTACAACATGACCTCCATGCCCTGTGGCTTCATGTATTTGCTTAGTTACCATTTGAAGGTCGGCCGCTGTGTTCCTAAGAGTCCCCAAGATTATCGTTCTAAGTCTGGCTAATTCATCCACTTCCTGGTTCCCCTTACACAGCTCCCCAGTTCCTTTTGTGTGTGCTTTTTGATGAATTGTCTGGATTTCCATATCAGCTAAAATTTTATCTATCTCTTCCCACTGTTCTTTCTGTTCCAGTAGTTAATTTCTACCGTTCGTCCAACCGTTAACTTTCCAAAACTTCAATTCTTTCTCCAATCCTTGCTGCACAAAAAAGCTGTTGGTGACAACGGTTACTTCCTGCAGCTTTCTCTGCTGACACTCCTTTAACCCTTGCAATACTCCCTCTACCTCGGGTGTCTGAGGCGACCCAATGATTATTCCCTGTTCCTCCACTACTTTCTTTCCTGAATTTTTTTAAATGAATGCCCATCTGGCTTGTTCTTCGTCCTCCTTGACTTTACTACCATCAGTATATAATACCCAAGCATTCACCAACTCCGTTTTACTAACTGGTTCATCAAGTTTCTGTCCCTTTTTAATGTTATGAATAAACATTAAGTCAGGGTTTAGAAGAATGGTTTCCCATTTTTCCCATCGAGCTGTATTTGCACCTTGCTGGCAAATCTGTCTCTTAGTTAGCTCTTTTAATTCCAAAAACTCAGTTGTGACATAAATTTTCTTACCAACCGACAAGTTTTCTATCTCTGCTATTCTTTTTGTTATAGCTGCCAGACATTTCTCGATGTCTGAAAATCTTTGTTCAGCTCTCGACCAGTTACCTGTCAGATGTTTGATAGGTGTCTGATTGCTATGATTAGCGAGCACCCTACCATATCCATTTTTATATATGTCTAATTTAATGCTTAAATCATCCTCTTCTTGCCTCCCAACTAATGGTCCCGATATTGCAACTGCTGTCTTTAACTGATCTAACCCCCGCTGGGCCTCGCTGGTCCAAATAAAATCCCCTTTCAACGTTTCATAAATAGGTTTAGCATAAAGACTGAAGTCCTTCACTACTGGCCTTAAATATACCAATATTCCCATTATTTTTTGAACCCCTTTTCTCGAGATGGGCGCAGTAATTTCAGCTACCTTCTTCCTCATTTCAATACTGGCCTCCCTACCTTCCTTCAATACTGAATAACATAAATAGTTGACTTCGCTTCTCCCAATTTGACATTTCTTTAGTCCTATTTTAAAGCCTGCTTCACTAAGTGTCTTAATAATCCTGGCCACTCTTTCCACCACATGTTTGTCCTGATCGTCATCTCCAATTAATACATCATCGATATGTACTGAAGCCAAATCGTCTTTAATCAGTTCCCTGACTATTGCCTGAAAATGATTTGGAGAATTAACATATCCCTTTGGCAGTCTACAATATACGTAATGCCTAGTGCCGAAGGTGAATGCTGTTTTCTCCCTGCTGTCTGGGTCTAATGGAACACTCCAGAATCCATTTGCCAGATCTATACTAGTTAAGTAAGTTTTTCCTGTGACTTGCTCTAAGGTAGTTTGTGGATTTATCAAATATCTCTTATCCTTTTTCGTGACTTTATTTAGAGCTTTGTAATTTGTTACTATCCTAAATGTACCATCTGGTTTACTTACTACTTGAATTGGACTATTTGTCGAGGCATATGTGACCTCTTGAATAACCCCCTACTGCTCTAATTCTTTGACTGTTATCTCCAGCTCGCTCTTAGCTCCTCAGGTCAAAGGATACTGTTTTTGTGATCTGTGTTGTCCTCCGTGTATTGTGTGTTGGAACCTCTTGCTAATTAAACCTGTGTCATTCTTTCCTATCGCTAGGTTTGCTCCCATTTCTACTTCTTCCATCTTCTTCCAAGCCTCGTCATTTAAAATACTTTTTTCTTTCTGTTTCATTATTTCCTCCATGTTATCTATTGGTTTTAATATCCTTATTTTTCCTGTATCTATTTTTATTAAATATTTTCCTGCCATCAGATTCTCATTTCCTGATATTGCAAATAATTCTCCTAATCTAATTTCTGGTCTAATATCCTTATTCCCTAATGCTCCTTCTACTATGTATTATTTTCCTGTAAGATTTCCAGTTTCTTCCCTTATCATTGATACCTCAGCCCCTGTGTCCACAATAAATTTCTTTCCCTTGTATTCTACTACTAATTCCCCTTTTTCTGTTTCTATTGTTTGATTTTGGATAGTCTGTTTAAGGGGAGAAGCAAATCTGTTCAATTTATACCGGGGCCTCCTCTGCCTCTTCCTCGGAATCCCCCTCGCGAGGGTCCCGAGTACCACTCTGGTGGTTGATACCTACCTTGCTCAATCCTCCCCTGACCAGCTGCTCTTCTTCTCCTATCCTCAATGAATCTGTCTCTTTCCTCCCGACTGAGGGCTAGGAATTGTTCCCTTGGTAAGTAATTTAGATTTTGTGGTGGGGTGGTCCTTGTGACCGCAGATTATACCCGTGGTGTGGCATTGCTGGTTGGGCTTGATTTTGTCCCGTTTTATCGGGTATCTGTCGATTTGGTGGTCTGGTCTGAGCATTTTGTGTTGAAACATTATTTTGGGCAGCTGCTCCTCTTCTTTGTTCCCTTTTTGTTTGTTTATCCTTAATTGCTTTGCCTGCCAAATCAAATTTGACCATTTCTCTTCCTATTTCTTTTCTGGGAGTTGTCAGCAGTATTGTTGAGAAGCTATTCCCTCCTGGAATCTTGGGTCCTAACTTCCTCAGGAATCTGACTACATCGGCCCCCTCTTCCTTATTGACCTCATATATTCCGTCGACATATGTTGTGAGGTGTTCCCCTGCATATGCTGCCTCTGTCATTTCTTTCATTAATTTAGCTCTCTCATTTCCCAAATCTAACTCATTTATTAAATCTGAGACTTTGCCTGTAACTATTTCTCCCACTGTATGTAAATCAATCAATTTGGTGGATTCCCCTGATGCCCCCATTTTCTCCGCTAACTGTTTTACCCTCTGTGAATACTCAATTCTACTCTCCCCATGTTTCTTTGGGCCTGCTGTCTTCATTACTCCTGCTACTATTTTATAGGGTACCATACCTCCCTGTCCTTCCTCTGGACCTGGTGTAAATGACCAAACTACTTTCTCACTTCTAGGGCACGGCGTTCTTAAAGGGGCACTTCTATCTGGTTCCCTATATTGTACCGGTTCTTCTTCACGATAGGGGGTACGCTGTTGTACAAAATGTTCCACCGGTTCTATATATTCATCGAACATTGCAATTGGTACTTGGTTATCCCGTGGAGCAAAATTTACCCTATCTATGGGAGCAGTTATTCGGGGTCATGGGAGATTCTGTATCCTTTCTTGTGGTCTTAATGCTGCTATTATCTGGCCTTGTGTTTCTGTGCTGTTCCTTACTCTACTCATGGCTCTTCCGAAACTATCATACCCTTTGCTCATTTGCCAAATTTTAGCTTTGGGGGTAACGTTTGGTAATTCCAGTAATTTTGTAGAATCAATTTGTTGACTTTCTCCGAATATTTCTTCTATTTTAAGTCCCCTAGATATAACCTCTCTTTCCCATCCTTCCTGATCTCTGTGGTGTACCATTTTTGCCTTTGGATTATACATATAATACGGTAAATCCTTATTTATTGGTCGATAAGTGAAAGGTTGTTGTTGTTTCCAGTAATCGCTATAATCCCCTATTTCTAATGGTTTAGAATTTTTTCGATTCCCTTTTCTTCTCCTTGGTTTTAATATTTCCTCATTCTCTGATGAAGATGATGATTCTTCCTGTCCCAGCGCAGGAGGCGCAATAATCCCAACGAGGCTTTGTTCCTCTTCACTTTCTTGTGTTTCAAAAAAATAATCTATAAATGCTCCTTCTTTATGTGTAGCAGATTGCCTAGGCCAATTTTCTTCCCGAAACGGACTTAAATCTGGGTATTGAGAATGGTATCCCTTTGGGAAATTTTCAAAGGGGTCCGAATTCCCTTGGTTATCTGGGGCTCTGGGACGTGTTTTTTCTGCCTCTGACAGGGGTGCTGGCACTTGGTTGAATTCAAATTCAGATTGCTGTCTTGTTCCTGCTGTGTCTAAAAGGAATTGTGGCCATTGCTCTCGCCAAATCCTTATTATCTGACCTGCCCTAGCCGGAGTGGTTAATGCACATGGCTTTATTATCGCTCTCAGAGATTCCATTGAGTTATTTTTGAATATTCCGTCTCCTAATAATGTCATATCAACATCTCTCCCTACACTATGTCTCAGGATTCCTTCCATGTTTGCTTGATTTACTTCTGTCTCATCCATCATACTATACTGCTGTCCGGAATTGTTTAGCGATACCACATGTATAATCTCTATCCCATGGCTCAGAGTTGTGGCTCTAGCTATCCCTTCTTTAAATTCTCCTCTTAGAACTACCTCTTCATCCATTTTTAGCTGTAACTCCGGATTGTATCTATGAGCCAATACCCCTGAAATTCCTGCCCCTAATTTCCCCTTTCTATTGGAAGGATTAACTTGTACGTCCTTTTGGGCATTTGTAAAGTCTCCTTCCACTAAGTGGATCTGCTTTCCTCCTATGTACAATTTCTTTATAAGTCTCATCTGCTCCGATTCATCTTCGATTTTACCTGCCTTATTTGTTTCAAACCCTACTGTTTTCACTGTGCTATCTGATTCTAGGACTAATTCCTCGTCATTTTACATTTCTAAAGCTTCATTTTTCTGCAGCTGTTTACTATATTCGTTTGCCACTTCAGACTTACTTTTGTGTTCACTAGGGACCTGTATTATTTCTTTCATGTTTTCTTCGTCAATGATTTTAACCAGTTTAGAGCACTCTTTGCCCACTTGAGCAGCTGCATGCTTCTGTCTGTGTCCGAACAAAATTAGTGATTCAGCTTGCTTTTCAAATGCAAATTTACAAAGTGCTTTAAGAATCCCGACTTGATCTCTATATTGCAGGTCTTTAGGCACTCTAACAAAGAAGGAGATGTCTCCGTCTTGATACGTCTCTTTCTTCCAGGATTTTTTAAGCTCTTTTAATTTCTTCCATTCTTGTTTCATTGCTTCATCTCTCTTGACTGTATTCCAGGGCAAGAGAATTACCCTAATTGCCATTTTTCAGAATTCTAAGTTCTGTTCCTGGTTGTCCCTTTCAGGTGCACTCTGAAATTAAGGATAAGTACCCTTTCTGGGCCCTATCCAAGGCTAACTAAGGCACTATCTTCCTGTTTTAGTTAAGGGTCGATTGGTTATTGGTCTCTAAAGGTTTCTAGGCACGCCCTATTTCTCTCGGATTCCTCACAATCTGTCTCACTCTAAGGATGATTTATTTTTTGGCCTCCTTTTACCAGTAATGGATGCAAGATTTTTAGTGCTGTCACCAAGATGTCTTGCAGACTTTTTCTCAGGGTCAGTATCTTCTAGTCTACTGATTTTTACACCCAACCTGAGTTTTATGTCCCCTCGATCCACAGAATATCCTTACAAAAGTTAATCGCACATGACTTTCCAAACTAAACTCGGCAGGTAAAGTTTGACTCACACATAGACTAGAAACTTCTAATATTCTAGCCTTGGTGCCAGTTAGAAACTTCTAATATTCTAACCGTTGTTTGGGAACTAGAAACTTCTAATATTCTAGCCCCCACTTTGCTTAACTAGAAACTTCTAATATTCTAGCCTCGCTTTACCTAGAAACTTCTAATATTCTAGCCCCCACTTTGCTTAACTAGAAACTTCTAATATTCTAGGCCTCCACGCTGGGCACCATGAAGTTAAAAACTCACCACTATTCTTAGAATTCCCCCTATACCAAAAAAAAGGGTCGATATTCTAAATGGTGAACAGGAATTCTCACTCCCCGACTCCGATGCAAGCTTCAGTGGGTGCTATTCAGGTCAAACTATATTTTCAAGTTATCCCCCGGTATAACCTTCACCGAAGAATTTTACCTACTTACCCCTCAGTAGCATTGATATCCTGGGTCCTGCGTTGCTAAGTAAGTAAAGTAGGCTAATAACCACTGTTTCAGGTTCAAATTTTAAAGTTATTTTATTATTATATATTTTTTTCTCTTTTTAAAGGATGCAATCACTGTCTTTACAGAAAAGTAAAAAGATCTTGGGCGAAATTCTCCGGAAACGGCGCGATGCCCGCCGACTGGCGCCCAAAACGGCGCCAATCAGACGGGCATCGCGCCGCCCCAAAGGTGCGGAATGCTCCGCATCTTTGGGGGCTGAGCCCCGACATTGAGGGGCTAGGCCGACGCCGGAGGAATTTCCGCCCCGCCAGCTGGCGGAAATGGCCTTTGTTGCCCCGCCAGCTGGCGCGGAAATGACATCTCCGGGCGGCGCATGCGCGGGAGCATCAGCGGCCACTGACAGTTTCCCATGCATGCGCAGTGGAGGGAGTCTCTTCCACCTCTGCCATGGTGGAGACCGTGGTGGAGGCGGAAGGGAAAGAGTGCCCCCACGGCACAGGCCCGCCCGCGGATCGGTGGGCCCCGGTCGCGGACCAGGCAACCTTGGGGGCACACCCCGGGGTCAGATCGCCCCACGCCCCCCCCAGGACCCCGGAGCCCGCCCATGCCGCCTTGTCCCACCGGTAAGATAGGTGATTTAATTTACGCCGGCAGGACAGGCAATTTATCGGCGGGACTTCGGCGCATCCGGGCCAGAGAATCGAGCGGGGGGGCCCACCAACCGGTGCCGGAGACTTCGAAAACCAGCGGAGGCGGGATTCACGCCAGCCCCCGGCGATTCTCCAACCCGGCGGGGGGGTCGGAGAATGTCGCCCCTTGCTTCTGGATCCTTCTGGTTGGTTTAAGGGACCTTCAGGCCCAACTTGACAATCAATCTTCTTTTTAAAATCTGGTCTTCTTTAGATGTATTCACTGATGAGCTCGGTTGCTGTGTCCTATCTTTCCCATGTACCGAGCTATGAGAGCTGGCTTTGCCGGCTGTCCCCTTTCTTCGGGTTTTTATATATTTCTCAGTTATCTAGTTTTTATGACCTTATTGCAAAGTAACTCTTGATTCTCTTTGATTGTAAAAAGTATCTTTGGTCTAAACATTCATTTTGACATAACCTCATCTCATAGATCTGGGGCGAAATTCTCCCCCAACGGCACGATGTCCGCCGACTGGCGCCCAAATCGGCGCCAATCAGACGGGCATCGCGCAGCCCCAAAGGTGCGGAATGTCAGGGCTAGGCCGGCGCCGGAGGGCTTTCCGCCCCGCCAGCTGGCGGAAATGACATTTGTTGCCCCGCCAGCTGGCGCGGAAATGCGGCGCATGCGCGGGAGCGTCAGCGGCTGCTGACAGTTTCCCGGTGCATGCGCGGGAGCATCAGCAGACGCTGAAAGTTTCCCGCACATGCGCAGTAGGGAGAGTCTCTTCCGCCTCCGCCATGGTGGAGGCCGTGGCGGAGGCGGAAGGGAAAGAGTGCCCCCACGGCACAGGCCCGCCCGCGGATTGGTGGGCCTCGATCGCGGGCCAGGCCACCGTGGGGACACCCCCCGGGGTCAGATCGCCCTGCGCCCCCCCCCCCCCGGAGCCCGCCCACGCCGCATGGTCCCGCCGGCAAATACCAGGTTTAATTTACGCCGGTGGGACAGGCAATTTCTGGGCGGGACTTCGGCCCATCCGGGCCGGAGAATTGAGCGGGGGGTCCCGCCAACCGGCGCGGCCCAATTCCCGCCCCCGCCCAATCTCCGGTACCGGAGACTTCAGCGGGGGCGGGGGCGGGAGTCACGGCGGCCAACGGCCATTCTCCGACCCGGCGGGGGGTCGGAGAATGACGCCCCTGATTACATTGTGTCCTTTGTGGTGTTCAAAATGCTTTGACTTCAAGAGGTGTTCCAATTGTGTCCTCAGCTCATAATTTTGACTTTGGTTTTGGCTTTGAATTAAGTTTCTCGTAGACTGATAGTCTCCAGTTTTCTTTAATTTACCTGGTATTAGCAAATTTTCACACTTAGAATTATCACCAAATTCAACTGAACCTCATCCATTCTTTTCCAGATCCTTACTAAGATAGTTACTTTCAATGAAGGTGTGAGCCATTGTTTTTGGCTTCATTCAAAATCCTGTTTGTCTTGTTTGCTAAGCCTGCTTGACCAAGGATATCTGCATTTTACAATCCTTCCCTGGCAGCTGCTGTTAACTCTTTGTGGGATCTTGCCCTGTATTCTCTCATGTGTCTCTCAGACCAGATATTGCCAGACTTCCATGTTTCAAATGACACATCTTTCCATATTTTCAATAACAATTATTAAAAGCCGGCTGCTGCGTGCGGATTTGCCCGATCAGGAGCGTCACAATGGATGGCTGCACGACCCTCCCAACACCCGCCCGTGACACACCCGTGGGTCGCGCCCCCGAATTTCACAATGCCTGCAATAAAACAACGGTCTGCTAATTTAATTAATGTTCACCCCTTCACTGTCCAACCCTCTGCCAATACACACACAAGACAGGCACACAATTGGAAAGGGAGGTATCGAAATAACGGGGATTAAAATGGCTATGAGATGAGTATCTTTGCTGCTGAGGTTGTAGTCTTTGTAGTCTGTTATCTGCCTGGGACGCAAAGTGTTGAAACCACCAGCTGGTTTGGAAATTCTGGCCGGAACCTTTAATTAGAACTCTCAAGTGGTAAGACTTCCTCTGGGGAGTCAACTTCACTTCTACTGACCTGGGCTTTCACATAGAAGATCCCACTCAGGTCTGTTCAATTCTAACTTGCATCCAGCAGATGGACTATCAGCCTCACTTACTTAAATCTACTCAATGTGAGAATGTCAAATGGGTTTTCAAACAGCCCCCTCTGCCTGCAGGCCGTGCTGGACTGGATCCCCCTGCAGGTTAAACTGACTGCAGAGAGAATGGTCTTTATCCTGAACCTTCAGAAAGAATCCATCAGCTGAGAGAATTTAAAGCTCTGGTTTCCCAGTTGCTTAATCAAAATGTAAATGACTACTTGCCAACATGTCATAGGTTGTGCAGAACGAAGAAGGGGCGGGATTCTCCACTCCCGCGCCGAAGTGCCCACGCCGTTGAGGTTCACGACGGCGCGAAACGGCCCCTATCCCGACCGATTCAGGGCCCGATAATGGTCTAGGACCGGGGCCGCGTCATCTACACGCGCCAGGCCTCGTCGCCACGTAAAGTCGGCGCCGCATACATGACGCGGCCGGCGCCGCATAACTGCCGTCACCCGCGCATGTGCGGGTTGGCCGGCGCCAACCCGCGCATGCGCGGTTGCCGTCCTCTCCGAGTCCGCGCCGCAAGAAGATGGCGGACGGATCTTGCGGGGCCGCGGAAGGAAGGAGGTCCTCCTTCAGAGAGGATGGCCCAACGATCGGTGGGCACCGATCGCGGGCCATCCCACATTTGAGGTATCCCCCGGTGCAGGATCCCCCCTCACCCCCCCCCCCCCCCCCCGCAGGCTGCCCCCCCCCCAGCATTCCCGCACTGTTCCCGAGGCAGCGACCAGGTGTGGACGGCGCGGGGGGGAACCCGCCGTTTTGGCCTGGCCGCTCGGCCCATCCGGGCCTGAGAATAGCGGGAGTGCCGGACAATCACCATTTTGGGTGTCTCCGGCGATTCTCCGGCCTGCGGCCCGCGGAACTCGACGGGGCCGTTCCCGCCGCTTGGGAGAATCGCGGGAGGGCATCGGACCGGCGTCCCGGGAAATTTTGGCGGCCCAGGCGATTCTCCCAACCAGCGCGGGAGTGGAGAATCTCACCCAAAGTATTTAGTCACAAGTTATCAGATGAGAGAGAGATCTGAACTGAGAGAGAGATCTGAACTGTTGCTCCCTCAGTCTTTTGATCAGAAGTGAAATGTTCACAGACTGCAGGGGATAGACTTTTATTCAGAAATTAAATGTTCACAGGCAGATGGTGAGAGTTTTAATCACCAGCCTCAGCTTGAAAGAGTCTAAACCTGTGTCCTTGATGCTCTCCCGGTCTTAGGAGAACTGAACTCAAAATGGAGTTCGCCTTCTTCCCAGAAGCTTCTGAAGCTCTCTACCAATCAAAATTAAGAACCAAATAAATCCTTGAATTCCAGAAGAGTTGATTGTCCGCTGGCCAAGTGCATCAAAATGACATCACTGGACCATGCCAAATAGCACATTGGGCCGGGGGAGTCCAAACACCACCTTGTATCGGGGGGCCGGGTGGGGGGGGGGGGGGGGGTTGCTAGGGCGGTCAGTAATCATCCAAATACAATGGTTAAAAGCCAAAAGGACAGTAATGAAAAAGGCAAACAAGGGATAGACAAGGATTTAAAAGAGGTTCCTTATAATGTGAAGACAGGACTTCCTCTCCACAAGAATTATGTGGCGATCACTTCTACCAATACTCTCATGGGCAGTTGGATCTGTGACAGGTTGATTGGTGAGGATGAGGTCAGGTAGGTTTTCCCCTCTTGTTGGTTCTCTCACCACCTACCGCAGACCCAGTCTAGCGGCTGTGTCCTTTAGGACTCGGCCACTTAGATCATTAGTGTGGTTCTCAACCACTCTTGATGATGAAAATGAAATTACCCCACCCAGAGTACATTCTGTGCCCTTGCAATTCTCAGCTCTTCTTCCTAGTGCTGATCAACATGCAGAAATACTGATTCATCAACTGGTGGGGTGGTGGACACTAGGGGATAATCAGCCAGACGTTTTCTTATCCATGTTGGATCTGATGCCATGATACTTCATATAGTCTAGAGTCAATGTTAAGACTCCCAGGGCAACTCCTCCTGATGCTATACCTCTGTGCTGGCACTTCTGGCAGGTCAGTCTTTCCGATGGAATAAGAGATAACTAGTAATGATGATGGTGTCTGATAGGTATGATTTTGTGAGCTTGACTTTGTCAGACTGTTGCTTGACTAGTTTGCGTGACAGCTTTCCCAATTTTGATACAAGACCCCAGATGTTCGAAGGACTTTGCAAGGTTGTCAGGGCTGGGTATGCCATCTCATTTCCAGTGCCTAAGTCAATGCCTGGTGGTTTGTCCGGTTTCATTCCTTAATGACTTTCCTGTATCATTTTGATACAACTGAGTGGCTTGCTAGACCATTTCAGAGCGCATTTAAGAGTCAAGCATATTCAATAAATAATAACAGTAAGTACAATTTTTGGTTGAAAATGTTAGTTTTCACATTTAGAAGTCTGAATAAAACAAAATCAATTTAAGGGAACAACAAAATGTGCCGTGTCAGATAATAACACGAATAATTATCTTTATTGTCACAAGTAGGCTTACATTAACACTGCAATGAAGTTACCATGAAAAGCCTCTCGTCGCCACATTCCGGTGCCTGTTCGGGTACATGGAGAGAGAATTAAGAATGTCCAAATTACCGAATAGCACGTCTTTCAGGACTTGTGGGAGGAATCCGGAGAACCTGGAGGAAACCCACGCAGACACGGGGAGAATGTGCAGACTCCGCACGGACATTCATAATCCCCATTCATAATCCCATGGCCTCTGTAAACTGCAAGGAGTTATCTGGGTGGATATTATTCTATAATATCCTTCTCATGCAACAGTCATGATCCTTCATTTTAAGATGATCTTGCTTGGCTGTACTGTGTAAAGGGAAGGCGGACTGATTCCTCAGAAGTCAAGATTACATACTCTCTTCAGTTATGGCTTGGAACGCTAGACAGCCCTAAACAACAGGTTGAAGAAGTGATGATGAATTCCACACAGGATTATTATCAAACACACTGTAGGTATCTTGAAGCTGCACTTTTAACGTCTATGGAGATTAAGGGGTATCTGCCCATCAGACCCTCTAAACTTATCATAAACTGCTGCATGCTGCCAATTTAGAGAGAGGTTAAACAATACATCAAGTGGATGAGGGTTGGCTGATGCACCTGATGAGCAGGAACATTGCAGCATAGGAAATGGGAGCAAGATCAACCAATCGGCCCCTCGAGCCTGCTCTGCCATTCAACCAGATCATAGCTGATCTTCTACCTCAATGTCACTTTCCAGCACTCTCCCCGTATGCCTGGATATCGTTCATAACTAAAAAAATCTAGCCAACTCTGTCTTGAATATATTCAGTAACCAAGTCTCTCCCTCTGGCGTAGACAATTCCAAAGATTCACTGTTCTCTGAATGAAGAAATTCCCCCTTGTCTCAGTCCTAAATGGCCAAGCTCTTATTCTGAGACTGTGTCCCCTGGTTCAAGACCCTCCCCCAACATCCTTCCTGCAATTACTCTGTCAAGCCCTTTTATGTATATCAGAATGAGGTAACTTGTCAATCTTCTAAACTCTAGACAGAGAATATAGACCGAGTATCCTCGATTTCTACTCATAGGACAATCCCGCCATCCCAGGAATCATTCTGGTGAACCTTTGTTTCACTCCCTCTACGGCAAGTGTATCCTTCCTTAGATAAGGAGGTCAAAGCTGTACATAATATTCCAGATGTACGGTATGGTAACACAGTGGTTAGCACTGTTGCTTCACAGCGGCAGGGTCCCAGGTTCAATTCCCGGCTTGGGTCACTGTATGTGCGGAGTCTGCACGTTCGCCCCATGTCTGTGTGGGTTTCCTCCGAGTGCTCTGGTTTCCTGCCACAAGTCCCAAAAGACATTCTTGTTAGGTGAATTACACATTCTGAATTCTCCCTCAGTTTCCCCGAACAGGTGCCGGAATGTGCCGACTGGGGAAATTTCACATGAACTTCATTGCAGTGTTAATGTAAGCCTACTTGTGGCAATAATAACGATTATATATGATGCAGTCTAACCAACATTTCAATACTGCAAAGATACAGCTGGAGCAATACTTTATTATTCCTGTTCTCAATTCCTCTTGCAATAAAGATCAACATACCATTAAGCCTTCCTAATTGCTTGTCATACCTGCATGTTAACTATCAATGACTTGTGAACAAGAACCCATAGGTCCCTTTGGACAGGCCCCAATCTTTCATCATTTAAAAAATACTTGACATTTCTGTTTTTCCTATCAAAGTGGATAATTCCACATTATATTCCTTCTGCCATGTTCTTGCTCACTCACTTAGCTTGTTTAAATCTCCTTGGAGCCTCTTTGCATCCTCCTCACAATTTGCATTCCCAGTAAGTCTTGCGTTGTCAGCACACTTGGAAATGTTACATTTGTTCCCCACATCCAAATCATTAATATGAATTGTGCATAACTGTACTGCGCTGTATCGTTCTATGTTCTATAGTGTAGGTTAGATGGCTTTTGTTTTGGTGCAACATCGTGGGCCGAAGGGCCTGTACTGCGCTGTATCATTCTATGTTCTATGGGGCCCAAATACTGATTCTCATGGTGCCCGACTAGTCACAGACTGCCAATCTGTGAACAACCTGTTTATTCCTACTCTCAGTGTTCTGTCTGTTAATCAACCTTCAATCTATGCCAGTATATTACCCTAAACCCATGAGTTGTAATTTTGCTTACCAACCCCTTGTGTGGAACCTTATTGAAAACCTTCTGAAAATCCAAATACAGCACATGCACTGGTCCGTCCTTCTCTATTCTGCTAGATTTCCTTTGTATAAATCCATCTTGATTCCACCCAATCCGGCCTTTATTTTTTAAGCATCCAGTTATCACATCCTTTATAATAGACTCCAGTATGTTCTCGACTACTAACATCAGGCTAATATGTCTGTAGTTCCCCATTTTCTTTCTCCCTCCTTTCTTAAATAGTGAGGTTACATTTTCTACCTTCATATCTGCAGAAACCATTTAAGGATCTATCGAATTTTGAAAGGTGACTACCAACTCATCCACTATCTCTACAGCCACTTTCAACACTCTGGGATATCGATCATCAGGTCCAGGGAATTTATCAACTTTCAACCCCATTAATTTCAACAGTACTCCTTTTTTACTAATACTAATTTATTTCAGCCCCTCAATCTTGCTAGTCCCTTGCCGTTCTAATATTTCAGGGAAGTTTTTTGAAAATGGATGTAATTCCTGATTTGTTCTGTTGTATGTGTAACATAAGCGGCTTCCTTGTGGTGCACTTGACAAAGGAAGGTTCAGACGTGGAGATAACTTCAACACGTTTATTTAACTATTTACACTTCTATTACTCGGGTTCGACACTACTGCTAATCCTACTATAGCTACCCAGACTGACTAACCAGCTGCTGCGATCCATGTGGTGGGTGTAATATTGAATCAACCCTGTGTTTGTACTCACTGACTGTCTCCACTGGAAAGAGGCAGATCATGTGTGTGGTGTCCTTTATATATGGGTTGGTGTAATGCCCCCCTGTGGTCGTGTCACCTTTGTGTGTATCGTGAATGTCCATTGGTTGCATCCTATCTAACTGATCTATTGGTTGAGTGTGTGTGTGTGATGTCTTTGGTGCTCCCTCTAGTGTCTAGCTAGCCTACATGCATTTACATTGATGCACATCACCACATCCCCCCTTTTTTATATGTTCATATTTTCTGTACACTTTAAGAAAATTGAACAAAGAACAGGTTGATAAAGTAAGGTATATACAAGTCCTGGGAACAGAGATTAAACAATAAGTCCAAATCATTCATGTGAGTTCAAAAACCATCAATCATCATGGTCAAATGTCTCTCTTGGTTATGAATGCCATCAACGTCCCTGTGCCAAAGGAACCAAGAAATGGTCAAATCACTTCGCTGTCTGATTTGGAGTCCCTTTCTTTTTCCGATGTTTGTGATGGTGCTGTCGGATGGCATCTTGTAGCTGATAAGGTGTTGATGTTGAAGAGGTACCATCAGCAGTATCATTCGAGGTCATGGATGTGCCATATGTTGAAGTTGGATAAGACTGTACATACTGGTTTTGGCCACATGCTGTGCTGTAAGGGTGATCCTGCTGAGAACCGTTGAAGCTCGTCGAATTGGAAACAGAATTGCTGCTCGCATAAATACCTGGTGATGGTGTGAAACTAGAACCTTGCATCTGATAGGAATATGCCGTCTGGCCAGGCTGGGGTGCAGCAAATCCTGGTATGTAACTAAGGAATCCAGTCTGTAGTGCAGATTGCGCATGCGGTAGTCCTCCTTCGGTCTTGATTCCATTAGTGGGCAATCCGTAGTGCTGGTCTGTTTCAGAATATGCTGCATAGACTGCTGGCTGCTGCATGCCTGAATACTGGGTTTGTCCAGCATGAGCTGTCATTGGCTGCACTGCTGGTGTGGAAAAAATGTGTGGATATAGCTGTGGTGAATATTGGTGGATTCCTCTTGGACTGTAGTCGCTTCTTGTTATTACTGACCCAGTGTAATTGTTAAGTGATCCATGTCCTGTCGTTGTGGCATCTGCTGTCATCCTGTGCACGCCATCACTGAGGTTGCGGCACTCCCTGTCTGGAGTAAAGTCCGGCTTACATGAATCAGAGTCAGTGTTTGGTTGCTCCCCATCTGGAGTCTGGTCTGTTTTAACTGAGTCAGTGTTGGTTTGTTGATGCTCCCCATCCGGAGTCAGCTGAGATTTCTTGAAGCTGCACATCTGGAGTCGGAACATGCAGGAATGCATTGACTTGTGGAGAGGTTTGAGCGAATGAGGGTGGAATTATCGTGGTGTCACTGGAGTCACCAGTGGTCTCACAGTGATCGTCGAGTGCCTCTGTACACACTAGCTGAGGTCTGTCACTTTGCACATCTTGCATGGGAAGTGGGATGCTGTCGTCACTCGTCTCACATACCGTGGGTAGATCCTCAATAGCTGCTTGTTGTTCACTTGGGTTGGATAAATTGTCAGAGTCTTCATCTGATCGTGCAAACAATGTGGGTGGACTGTCATTGTCTTGCTGATGTCCTTCATTTGGGCTTGGACTGCCATCGTCACTTTGTTCTTCACTGTAGCATGATAGACCGTCATGGTCGTCCTGCTGTGCACTGGAGCGTGGTAGACTGTCATAGTCTTCTTGCTGTTTACTTGAGTATGGCAGAATTGCATCGTCTGCCGCTAGTTAGTCAGAGGAGGTTGCTAGACCCTCGTGGTGTTGTTCCTGCAAGGACTGCGCGTTGGAGTCTTGCATTGCTTCTATCATGGAGGCTGTCCATGAGCTCGCTGCGGAGGCTTGTGACACTGGAGTCACTTCTTGTTCGTGCAAGGACTGCGCTCTGGAGTCTTGCATTTCTTCTATCGTAGAGTCGGGAACCCTGAGCGGTGCGTGGACCACGCTCTGTGTGGCAGCAGGCCGCTCTCTTTGGGCTTGTACCGCTCTCTGTCTCTTGGTGTCAGGCTGCAGCATCATCCTGCATTCACGAGTTGGGGTGTCATATCTGCCGGGCTGAAGATCCTCAAATCCGAAGGACGAATCCGCGTCTGCGTCGGATTCAAGACGGGGGTCGCCAATGTGCAACACGTCTAGTTGCGGTTCGGTTTGGTACTGGGGTAGCCTCCCAAGGTGAAAGGTTCGTCCGAGTCGTAGTCTTCTAGGACCATATCATCACTGTTTGCGTCGGAGCTGGCATTGGGCTCACGAGGTCCAGAGAAAATGTAAAGGTCGGTATCAAAGTATTCAAGGTCGGAATCATTGGTTTGGGCGTAGGTAACTGCTTGTTGCAGGGTTCTTCATAGGTTAATTTAATTTCCTGGTTCAATTTGAGGCATTGTGCTGTCATTCCAGGTGAAGGAAGCTTGTTTTACAGCTTTAAAAGATTTTTATTTGATTTGGGACGTTTCCCCTTTAAATGGGCGTGGTCCGGGGCCTCTGACTCGGGTTCGACACTACTGCTAATCCTACTATAGCTACCCAGACTGACTAACCAGCTGCTGCGATCCACGTGGTGGGTGCAATATTGAATCAACCCTGTGTCTGTACTCACTGACTGTCTCCACTGGAAAGAGGCAGATCATGTGTGTGGTGTCCTTTATATATGGGTTGGTGTAATGCCCCTCTGTGGTCATGTCACCTCCATGTGTATCATGAATGTCCATTGGTCGCGTCCTATCTAACTGATCTATTGGTTGAGTGGGTGTGTGTGTGATGTCTTTGGTGCTCCCTCTAGTGTCTAACTAGCCGACATGCATTTACATTGATGCACATCACCACAATTCCCACTCTCCGGAGGAGGGCAATCATGATAGTCTGTTAGTGTGATGAGCTGTCAGCTATTAGACACCTCTTAGGATCCCAGCTGAACCCTAGAACGACCAGGAAGCATAAAAATCCAAGGCCGTGTGACCTCGGCAGCTTTAGGTAGTGTGTTGCCATGGAGTTCATGAGATCTGTGTGCAGTTCTGGTCGCATTAGAAGGACGTGATTGCACTGGAATGGGTGCAGAGGCGTTTCACCAGGATGTTACCTGGGATGGAACATTTAAGTTATGAAGAGAGGTTGGATAGTCTTGGGTTGTTTTCGCTGGAGCAGGAAGACTGAGGGGTGACCTGATCGAGATGTACAGGATTATGAGGGGCATGGGCAGGATGGATAGGGAATAGCTATTCCCCTCAATTGAGGGGTCACTTACAAGGGGACACAAATTCAAGGTGAGGGGCGGGAGGCTCAGGGGGGATTTGAGGAAAAACCTTTTTACCCAGAGGGTGGTGATGGTCTGGAGCGCACTGCCTAGGAGGGTGGTCGAGGTGGGTTGCCTCGCATCCTTTAAAAAGAACCTGGATGAGCACACCTTAACGTTCGGGTCTATGGGCCAAGTGCTGGCAAATGGGGTTAAGATTGGCAGATCAGGGGCCTTTCATGCAGCGGTGCAGACTCGATGGGCCGAAGGGCCTTTTCTGCACTGTATGTTTCTGTGCTTCTGATCTCAGATCATTCTGGATCAGAGCACAAATATCCCAGATCAACTATCTGAATAGGCGCTTCTGCACCGGCACTCTGTCCTTGATAGGTAGCTGGCACTTAGGCTGTACACATGTGGTCTTGGGTCGTACCTTCTCCCCCTCGCTGTGCTCCTCTGACCTCCTCCTAACCAGGAGGGTGCATCTGCCGAAGCTCCTCCTCATTACTCTGTCCTATGTCAGAGTAGCTTCCTCTGCCAACATCAGCTGCCCGGAGATGCCAGCTGCCTTACATCCCATTCAGCAATCCTACCTCTCACTACTCACAAATATAAGCCTCGAAGCACCAGCAACAGGAGCTCTGTGCCACTGGTTGAGCAGCTGAGCTTTATTCCCCATTTATTCAGTGTGTTGACTAGTGTATCCATTAGTCCTCATGGCTCTCCGCTGTGTTCACTCCAGCTGCGCCCTGATTTGTCCCAGACCCTGCAGGTTCCCTGTGCCTCCTGATTAAAAAACCTAAACTGTTCCTCTGAGCCTGTTAATGAGCTCATCAATGAGCTGAACAACCAGTTAATTGGAGGCATGGAGGATCCTGGCTCCCCCTCCCTTTGAAAATCGCATTGTGTTCTGGAGGCATCAAGATCCAGTGATGCCCTTTGGGAACGCAGTTTTCAATCTGCGCCCATAACCGTGCTTGCTCCCCCTGCTAATTGAAAATCCAGCCCATTCTCACATTGCAAACCAAGGCAAAGACAGCGAATATAGATTAAAACTTTTAATGTTAATTCATGAAAAATTAATGAAAGCTGCCCAATCTATATTCACTGTCAGGCTCTGTGCACCTCGTTGGGTTTGTTGAAATGACACCTGAGGTCCAATATCATCAGCATCTAGTGGAGTATATTGCAAGGTCTGCCAATTCACCTCGACGGTGTTTCGGCTGCCCTCGCTGGGTGGTGTAAATAAACTTAGGTGGCTGCCCCAGCAGAACATGCATTACACAACAGAAAGATGATGATGAGGCTGAGATAGAATTATTTATTTCATTTCATTTATGGAATTAAACACCAAATAGCACAATGACACACTTTTTAGAACTTCTTACGTTGATTTTGAGGAAGTATAAGCAATTCGAAAGATAGCTGTCTGTGTGCACATTGTATTCAGGTACACTGTGAGGGTGATTTTGTACCTATGTCACTGTCAGCATCCTGGGCGCAAAATCTCGTGAGAATCTCGTGAAGGACGGCACAGTGGCGGTGATTAGCACTGCTGCCTCATGGCGCCGAGGATCCGGGTTCAATTCCGGCTCCGGGTCACTGTCCGTGTAGAGGTTGCACATTCTCCCCGTGTCTGCGTGCGGCGCACCCCCTCAACCCAAAAATGTGCAGGGTAGGTGATTAGCCACGCTACATTGTCCCTTAATTGGGAAAAAAAAAATTTTAATGCAAAAAAGGGGAAAAAAAGAGAATGTGGAAATTAGATTCTCGTTGGCGAGATCTAGTTTCCTGATTTTCCCCATTCCTCACCGGTGACGTAACAAAGTTCGCGCCCATAAAAGGAGAGAACCTCATTTTAATAGATTTACAGACATTTTACATACGGCATGACGGCAGGGTTTTCAACAGGTTTTTAAAAACGAGATTCAGTTGAGAGGATCTCCCCGGGGGCGCAAAGGTAAGGTGGGGTTGTTTTCTATGCTGTTCAGGGCACTGTTTTCAAAGGGCCTCCCAATCTCTGTGGAGTGGGCTTTGCCAGTGCTATTCGGCCCCACCCCGCCACAGTAAACTACGCCACATTAATTTTCTTTTTCAGAGTGGCCCAAAATCTGGACTAAAAGCTGGATTGGTCAGCTGGAGAATTAGAGCCTGACTGAAACCTGTGAAAAAATATGGGAAAATTGCGGGTCAGCGTGCAACATATAAATGGCACTGGAGATATATTTGGGGTCAATGAGAGAACTGAACTCTAACAAAGAGGACATTTGTAATTATCGCTAAAGGTTTCATATTTGGCTTGTGGCCATCTGGGATGGCCACGTCCCGATTACAAAATGGACACTTGCAAAGAATGCAGGGAAAATTGGACAATACTAAGAAACAAGCAGGTGCAAGCTCTGTCTGTTGATTAGAACCTTAAACTCTCAGACAGGACAGAAACTGCCAAGCAATCTACATACTAATGAGCCATCTCCGGGGACAAAAGAGAAACATTTAGATACACAATGTTAAGGCAGATTCCCCGGCGCCAGAAGAGACTAAGACAAAGCAGACCAATAGTCACCTAGGACACGCACAGCGATCAGGGAACCACCCCTCTATTGGAGGAAGATCGATACGACTGATTGGGAAAGACCCAATTAGTTGAGGCCAAGTTCAAGGCCCGCCCAAAAGCGCGCAAAGCCCTTTTTAGTATAAAAGATATTCCCCAAGGGAGAATCTTCCTTCTTTGGCTTTGGCTCTCAGCGAAGAGAGAGACCGGCCTAGCAGCTGCAGCAGACCAAGTAAGTTCCAAGTCAATGCACGCTACGAGATAGACGCTCCTAGTTGCTACCCTGCAAACAGCTCAACCCAGCAGCCTCAGAACCGAGCAACGGCCATTGTTCCTCTGACTGAGTGGGCACCCGAAGCTAAGTATAGGCTTTAGTAATAGTGATAGTTTAGTTTGTAGAGTTTATGCATGAGTAGATTTGACTGTGTGTAAATAAATGAGCATTGCTTTTGAACTTATTAACTGGTGTATTGAGTCATTGATCAGTATTCGGTTCTGAACATTGTGGCGGTATCGAAAGATACCTGGCGACTCTTGAGCAAACGTAATTAAACAGAGCCAAATTAAGAGCCAACCAAAGAGAGCAACTTTACTGGCGACATCTGACGGGACTCGGTTTAGAAGTGGCCTAACCACTCCGAGAGGACCCAAAATTTGAATTGAGAATCCAATTGGGAACAGAAAGAAAAACCACAAGCATTAAGAGCAGTACTGAACAAGCTTCTGAGATTCGGAAGTGTGTTAATGCATGTGTACTAACAGGGATACCTGGTAAACCTGAGAGATTTTGTTGCATAAAACTGTCAGGAGCTTTGTAGGTCAGAAATTAGCGTAAGCCGTACCCGTGTTTACATCACCACTTTATCACCCCCTGTTCCAAATTCAGTAGAGAACCTAGATAGAGAAAATGGCAATGAAAGCAATGGAACGCCTTATGAACTCCCAGGAATTTGAGGTCGCAGTGACCAGTAGAGTAGGACAGTGTCCAGTTTGGGAAGATTAGATCAGGAAATATC
Source organism: Scyliorhinus torazame (assembly GCF_047496885.1). Taxonomy (NCBI): domain Eukaryota; kingdom Metazoa; phylum Chordata; class Chondrichthyes; order Carcharhiniformes; family Scyliorhinidae; genus Scyliorhinus; species Scyliorhinus torazame. The sequence continues at coordinate 117,451,591 of NC_092717.1, forward strand.
TCAAAGAGAAAGGATGGCCCCTTTGGAGTGAATTCTGCAATAATGAGGAAACAGGACCCGGGAGTATAGGACATACTTGGTGGGAGAACCTGTCAGAGATCCACAAGAAGAGCTTAGGGAAAGCTCGCAAGCCAATGGCAATCGTGTCCTGTTTTGCACAATTACGAGGCACAGAGGAGGTCGTTAGGACGCTCCGTGGAGAGATAAAGGAGCGAGACAGAACCAGTGAGGTAGACGTGAGTAAGGTAGAGAAAGAGAATCGAGATTTGAAAGAGCAGTTAGCAGCAAGGGACAGAGAGGTGGATGATGCCAAGCGGCCACATCAGTCTTGTCTCGTGCATTTGAACAGTTTTCAGACACAATATGATAAGGCCTACAAGAACACGCAACGTGCGGTCTTGGTAAGACAAGAGACAGAACAGCAAGTCGAGAAATTGCAGAAACAGTGCAATGATTTAAAAGCAGCCCTACGAGCACTCCATACTTCCACAATGGAACAAAGGCAGAGTTCCGTAGACCACGCAAATTGTCGGAAGCAAATTGCAGAGTTGCAATCTCTGCTTTCCGTTCAAAATGGATTTCAAAGTACATTCGGACCTCAATTAGATCAAGAAAACGGCCCCAACTGGCAGGAATTGAACGAGACTGCCCATAGATACATACATGGGACATGTACGCAGGAAAAACCCCAGAAAAGGAGAGCGCCCCAACCGAACAGGCAGAACACCCCTCATGAACCCTGTGACCACACACCGCAGGGCCGCAGGAGAAGATAAGCAGACTTCCTTTACACAACCCCGTTAACCATGACCCAATTACGGGACGCGTTTGGAAAAATTACACCGTTCCTTCCCACATCAGACCCCCACCAATGTTTTGCGAAAGTCAAACAACAGGCTACCATGTACGGCCTGGACGAGAAGGGGCAAGTGAAGCTCACAGTTTTAAGCCTCGACCCTTCAGTCGCAGCAGCCCTTCCCGACCCACAGAATGTAGGAGGAGGCACACTCCAAGAGATGCACACAGCGATCCTTAATGCGATCGGCTTTAATAGAGGAGACCCCGTAGAAGGCCTAAATAAGTGTAGGCAAAAGAAGACAGAGCACCCCACAGCATTTGCTGGGCATTTGTGGATTCACTTCACCGCAGTCTTTGGAGAGTTAGCCCGTGCCCATTTGTCCCCAGATAATCTGGCCAAATGGACCCGAATTCTCGTCTCCCACGCCACAGAAGCAGGACAAAAAGCTTGCGCAAATTATGACCCCTCAGATGAGGCCCACAATGAAAAATGGGTTTTGAAGAGATTGTCCCGCGCTTGGGGACAATCAATTGCAGGCAAAACTGCATTTATAACACCCGATGAAGAGCAGGCAGAGATGAATCCAATTAAAGCACACCAGAACCCCGCTTGGGTAAATGAGGGCAGGAGCAGCCCACCCCAGCCCAAAGCTCAAGAATGTTACAACTGTGGACAGTTAGGACACTTTGCACGAGAGTGCAACACTCCCCAGAATCAGCAGAGAAACCGACAGACAGGCACCCTAAACAGGAATAGGGCAAAGCCGATCCATAGCGTTAACGCCCGTTCAGAGAATGCAGACATGAACGGCACCAACTGACGGTGTCCGGGCTCCCCAACTTGGGTCTGTGACTTACTTGGGAACAGTGATCACATATGTACTTCAGTAAGACCTTTGACAAGGTCCCTCATGGTAGACTAGTACAAAAGGTGAAGTCACACGGAATCAGGGGTGAGCTGGCAAGGTGGATACAGAACTGGCTAGGTCATAGAAGGCAGAGAGTAGCAATGGAAGGATGCTTTTCTAATTGGAGGGCTGTGACCAGTCGTGTTCCACAGGGATCAGTGCTGGGACCTTTGCTGTTTGTAGTATATATAAATGATTTGGAGGAAAATGTAACTGGTCTGATTAGTAAGTTTGCAGACGACACAAAGGTTGGTGGAATTGCGGATAGCGATGAGGACTGTCAGAGGATACAGCAGGATTTAGATTGTTTGGAGACTTGGGCGGAGAGATGGCAGATGGAGTTTAATCCGGATAAATGTGAGGTAATGCATTTTGGAAGGTCTAATGCAGGTAGGGAATATACAGTGAATGGTAGAACCCTCAAGAGTATTGAAAGTCAAAGAGATCTAGGAGTACAAGTCCACAGGTCACTGAAAGGGGCAACACAGGTGGAGAAGGTAGTCAAGAAGGCATACGGCATGCTTGCCTTCATTGGCCGGGGCATTGAGTATAAGAATTAGCAAGTCATGTTGCAGCTGTATAGAACCTTAGTTAGGCCACACTTGGAGTATAGTGTTCAATTCTGGTCGCCACGCTACCAGAAGGATGTGGAGGCTTTAGAGAGGGTGCAGAAGAGATTTACCAGAATTTTGCCTGGTATGGAGGGCATTAGCTATGAGGAGCAGTTGAATAAACTCGGTTTGTTCTCACTGGAACGAAGGAGGTTGAGGGGCGACTTGATAGAGGTCTACAAAATTATGAGGGGCATAGACAGAGTGGATAGTCAGAGGCTTTTCCCTGGGGTAGAGGGGTCAATTACTGGGGGGCATAGGTTTAAGGTGAGAGGGGCAAGGTTTAGAGTAGATGGACGAGGCAAGTTTTTTACGCAGAGGGTAGTGGGTGCCTGGAACGCGCTACGGGAGGAGCTGGTGGAAGCAGGGACGATAGTGACATTTAAGGGGCATCTTGACAAATACATGAATAGGATGGGAATAGAGGGATACGGACCCAGGAAGTGTAGAAGATTGTAGTTTAGTCGGGCAGCATAGTCGGCACGGGCTTGGAGGGCCGAAGGGCCTGTTCCTGTGCTGTACTTTGTTCTTTCTTTGTTTGATATTTGGCATTACCCAAAAATTCTACATCGCATACCACCCCCAGTCAAGTGGTATCGTGGAGCGCATGAATTGGACCCTAAAATCCACCCTCGGAAAAATGGTCCAGCAAAACAACACCACTTGGGATTCAGTCCTCCCTTTTGCGCTAATGCTTTTGCGAAATACGTTTTCAACATCTATAGGTTACACCCCACACACCCTCATGACCGGACGCCCCATGAAAGGCACAGAATTTTTATTGGGATTAGATTTGACCAGCCCCGAGGTGACGGCCCTCACACACGAGAAAGCAGTAGAACAACTGGTACAGAATGTTAAAATGGCTCAGCTAGCAGCCGCAGTGAAATTGGGCACAAGAAAGAAACAGAGCAAAGCCTGTTTCGATAAGACAGTGCATGCGACTGAGTTCAGTGTAGGACAGCAAGTCATGCTCTCCGTATACAATCCCAGCACATTCCTGTCAGCTAAATATTCGGGTCCGTACTCCATTGTGGACAAAGTCAGCCCTTCCGTCGGCAAAATAAAGTATCCCAACGGAAAGACTGCGTGGTTCCATATCAATCAGCTTAAGGCATATGGAACACAGTCGAACCACACACACCACGTCATGCTCGACGCAGCAGACCACGCCCCGCCCACAGCCAACGTAACCCTACCCTCCCCCAACACGTCCAGCCCAGCCACGGACTCAACCCCGACTCCACCCCCGAGCTATAGACTCCATCCCGGAACGCCCACAGACTGCAGCAGCAGCGATAGCGACTGTGACTCGGACAATAGCCACAGTACGCCTCCCTACTGTCCCCATGCAACAGGACCCACACCCAGCGAATCTGACCACGATTCAAGTGATCCCTTCATGATCACTTTCCTAAACAAACCCCACCACCGACCACCGACCTACAATGACGACCCAGATTCCATCCCACGGAACTAGACACCACCTTTTGGCACCGAGATAACTCATACAGACTCGTCCGGAATGACGAGAGTGATCCCAAATCACACCATGCAGCCCTATCCGCCCTGATACACTCGAGAGTTTGGCATCCGGGAGAAGATGACGACTTTGAGTCTGACTCCCAAAACGAGAACCCCTTTGCGACCCTGTTCGCAACCGATAACTGAGGTGTCCAGATGATGTTTTAAAAAGGAACCGCTTTGGATAAAACAGTGTCCTTTCTGATGGAACCTGCAGCATGTTTAATGTTGTTTGTAGTTGTATTGTTAAATGTTGTATGTAAGACCGGAAAAAAATTTCCACGGCCCCACGCCACCACCCTTCTGATGTCCACTGGCAGTCAGAGAAACTAGTTTGTCCCGGACGCTAGATCAGAGGAACTAGTTTGTCCGCAGAGACTTGTTAATGTCCCAGACGCCAGTTCAGAGGAACTCGTCTGTCGGCAGAAACACAGACCCCCGTTCATAACTGCCCTTCTGGTTCGAGGGAAGAACCAATACGGCAGCCCCCCCACGATGACTACATTTCTTGCCCGTTCTTGTCGGTTGCTCAGGCAGTAGAGAAACGGCATTGGGACCCGCCCTGCCTGGGAACCCCCCCTCTGGTCAGCTACGCTCGGGTAGAGCACACACGGCATTGGTCGCCGTCCTACCCAGTGATTCCATCCAAATCTTACCCGTCGTGGCCCATACGCACCTCATTTCGGCAATTTTCGTTCAAAAAGTTCTGTTTTGTTTTCAGGTAACCCTTAGGTTGCCATCCCTATGCTATTTACATCCTCAAACATTTGGATGGTAAATTGCACAGCCTGCGAGACGGCTCGCACTGTTTCAGTATTTTTAAGTGTGTCTTGTCCTGAATATTCGGTTTTTTTTAAATGAGGAAGTCACACATGGTGATAAATTGTAAAGGGAAAATTGGCACTGAAGGACAGACATACTAACAGACGAGATATTAAACCAAGATAGTAACACACTATGCTTGATCCCACAGAACCCCAGAAGCTCCAGCGAAGAGAAGAGAAGAGAAAGAAGAAGAACCATGAGGACATCCTCCGTGTTGTTCATCACCCTACTGAACATTTGGTTGGGCGCGAACGCGAACCCCCTGACCCCAACCCCCCCCAGCCGTTAATGATTCACTTCCCCATAGTACCCAGAGCCCAGTCACAAGCGACACCACACCATCTTGGTGTGACCGGTTTATAACCTGGTACTCCCTGTCCTACTTGATAGAATCCCTACTAGTATTGGCGATACTCTGCTGCATCGTGCAGACTATTTGTCTGAGGAAATGGCGAAGGAGAGCCTACCGCGCTCGCACCCTGTATATCGGATAAGATACCCTATTTTTGGTTATGACCAGACCCCCGACCCCCGCGATCTATAATAAAGAACATTTGTTTGCTTTTTCTTGTGAATAAAGAAATGTGTTTCATGAGCGATTGTACAATCCTGAGGTTGACTGCCAAGCCAGGAAAAATGTGAATAATGCTGTCATGATTTTGTGTGTATTGTTTAAGAAGTTAGTATGATTGAATGTTTGAGTGAATGTAGTTTATTGAGGATAGTTAGAGGTACCGTTTTCTTATTTTGACATAGCGCCACTTAGAATTGTCAGTAAAACTTTTCTTGCATAGTTATGGTCAGTGTAGAGGCCATAGAAGAGTGCTCGCTGTGGTCAGGGAATGAAGAACAACGCAGTTATGTGATCCTTCACGCTTCGCGTTAGGATCACAAGGCAGGAGTGTAGCCACCTGGGTTGGCCACTTCCCAACGTAAAATGGAGAACAGCAAAGGCTGAAGGGAAATTCAGCTAACACAGGCAAAAACTAGCAGGTGCAAGTTCACTGTGTATTAGACTCTGCAAAAGCCCAGACAGCATCGATACAAGCAGCCATCAGCATAGTAATGTAGCAGCTATCTACATAGTAATGAGCGATCCCCGGGAACAATTGAAATATTTGAGGTAAACAAGGCCAAGCCAGACTCCTCGGCGCCAGCAAGAGCCAACACAAAAGAGATTAACGGACACTTAAAGACTGCCCAACGATCAGGGAACCGCTCCAGTATTGGAGAAATCGAACCAAGCGATTGGAACGAAGTCCAATCACTTGAAACCAGGTACGGGGTCCACCCCGAAAGGCGGGAAACCTCTGGGGACTATAAAGTAAAGCCCCCAAGTTAAATCGTCCTTCTTGACAGGGTCACTCAGCAACGCGAACCAACCCTTGACAGTGACCTGTCCAGCTGCCTCCAAAGAACATAAGTCTCAGGTCAATGCTCGCTATGAGGTAGGCGCTCCTAGCTACCAGTACATACCAGCTTTTGAATCCCGCAGACTCAGAACCCGAACAAAAGGCCATTTGATCCCCTGACCTGGTGGGCCAGTCCGAAGCTAAGTATTGGCCTGTTAGTTATAGAAATAGCTTAGAAAGTAGAGTTTATGCATGAGTAGCGATTTACTGTGTATAATAAATGTGCTTTGATTTGAATCTTACTAATTGCTGTATTGAGTTATCGATCATTACTTGAACTTGAACCTCGTGGTGGTATCATAAAGATACCTGGCGACTCTAGAGCAAAGGTTATAAAACAGAGTCAATTGAACCAATCAAAAGTTAGCAACAGCACCCGGGAGATGGTGACAACTCTGAGTCTGACTCCCACCATGATAACCGCTTTGAAAATCTTTTTGAACTGGAATCTTGAGGTGTCCAGATGATGAGAGTCAGGAACCAATTGAGATTTACGGTGTCCTGTACTCTGATGGAACATGCCCGCTTTTCTTTAATTAATTTGTTATTTTTAAATGTTGAATGTTTGTTATTTGTGCGCTCAGGCAGTGGAGTAATGGCACTTAACCCCGCCCTGCCTGGGGACCCCCTATACATTTGGTCAGCCAAGCTCGGGTAGTGGAGCAACGGCACTGATCACCGCCCTACCCGTGGATCCCACCCATTCTTGTGCTGTTCTTTTCTAGTCCTGTGTTTTAAGAATGCATTTTGCCTCAACTTTTGCCCTTTCCGGAAACCCTTTGGTTGCTATCCCCCACATGCTATTTACATGTCAGAAACACTTGGTTGGAAACACAAGTTTGCAGAGGACTGAGAAATTGTCCGCCCACTCAGCCCATCGACCACAGGGTGCGAGAGTGTTCGCACTGTGACACAGAATTTTTTTTCCGGATGTCTTGTCTCCGCAAATGGTTGTTTAAAAAAATGAGGGAGTCACATATGGTGATGATTATAATGGGAAATTGACATTAAGGAGAAACAGACAGACATACGCGATGCTAAACAACACAATTATAACAGATACTATGCTTGTTCCCCTAGGAAGATACGAAGATACTCGACGGCGAAGGAAAGCCCGAATAAGATGAAGACGACCCTGATGATCGGCATCATGATCGTCGGTGGAACAGTACAGTTGCATGCGTTACCCACCTCTACCCCCCTCACCACACAGGCCCCGAACACGACTACCCAACACAACACCCCCAGCCCGGACACTACACCACACACACACACAGCCACCGATACCCCCACATGGTGTGAGAACCTCGTCAAGTGGTATCCACTATCCTACACAGTGGAAGCCTTACTAGTGATAGCCATATTGTACAGTGTCATTCAGGCAATTAGATTGCGAAAATGGAGAAGGAGAGCCTCCCGCCCTCCAGTATACACATTTAGAGCCCCCTTCCTCGGACTCCAGCAAACCCCACACTCTTTCTGAACCTTTCTCTTTAATAAATTCCACGGTTGTTGTTCTTGTTAATAAAGTTACTTCTCTGTATGTGAATGATAGTGATAGGAAGAAATGTGATGTTCCTATAGGATTTTTTTTGTATTGTAAGATAAGTTCTTTGATTGTTAAATAGCAGCATGAGTGTAGTCTAGCTAGAGACAGTTAGAGGTTCCCCTTTTACTGAATGTTAAATGGCCCCCCAGAGATTCTTAGACGTGTGTTGTTTAGGGAAAATTAGGTAAATGTTTTTGGGCCCATAGGACAGAGTAGGGTAGAACCTGTCCTTGGTTAAGGGTACCCGGCATTTCAGAGAACAAAGAAGACCCAGTGTTGTGATCCTTCACGCTTCGCATTGAGGATCAAGAGGACAGAGTGTAGCCATCTGGGGTGGCCACTTCCAACGAGGTACAGAGGAACTCGCAAAGCCTAGTGGGTAAAATGGACAAGCCAAGACTCAGGCAGGCTCAGAGCCTGAAATGCATATTTGTAAGCAAGAAATCCACACGGCATCGAAACTCCGTCCAATTAGCATTTTAATGGGGCCGATTAGCATTTGATGGCCCACCTTCCCCTAAACAAAGGACTGGTACTCAAGCAACCGGGACAGTCCCAGACATTTCAGCGCCACTCCCAGTTCAAGGGAAACGCAAACAACGGGGTCAATGACCGCTTGGAACACGCCCAGCCATCCAGATCCCCGCCCACTTATTGGCTAAGGAATCGAACGGAGTGATCAGGGATCACTCAATTAGTAAGGCCCAAATCGAAGGACCGCCCAAAAGAGCGCGAAAACCCCCCCCGAGTAGAAGAAGAAGAGTTTGCCATATGTTCGCTCTCTCTTGGCCTTGGTACCCCGGTCACGGCCATCGCCAATTGCAGCAACACCAGAAGCGAGTCCAAGTTCAAAGCCCGCTACCAGACGGATGAGCCCAGCTGAGCAGCAGTTACTCCTTCGAACCCGAGAGATCCAGAATTGAACAGCAGCCACTGTTTCCTGACCTAAGCCGGGTGCCCGAAGTTAAGTACAGGTTGTCTTAGTTGATAGGTGTAGTTAACTAGTAGTGTTTATGTTGCATGACTAATTGTGTGTAAATAAAGTACCCTTGACCTTGAACTAACTAACTGGTGTTTGGCTCTTTGATCGATAGCCGATTGAAACTTGTGGTGGTATCATTCGATACCTGGCGCCTCTAAGCATTAGGACATAGATAACAAAGAAATAAAGGCAAACTCACTTATTGTCATAATTGGAACAGAGCCACAGAAAAGACAGAGTAAAAGAAAAGGGCAACAGAGGATCTTAAGAGGGGGGATACACTGCACTTAACTTTGGCGGGGAGGGTCCAAGTGATGAAAATGAATATTCTGCCGAGGTTCTTGTTTATCTTTCAGGCTCTCCCGATCTTTATACCAAAGGCCTTTTTTTCGGAAAGTGGACACAATCATCTCTGACTTTGTATGGGCGGGGAAGTTGCCGAGGGTAGGGAGGACCCTGCTACAGAGGCAGAGACAGCAGGGGGGGGGTTGGCGTTGCCAAACGTGCTTCATTATTATTGGGTGGCGAATGTAGACAAGGTGCGGCGGTGATGGGAAGGAGAAGGGGTAGAGTGGGTTAGGATGGAGGAGGAATCTTGTGAGGGGTCTAGTTTGAGGGCTATGGTGATGGCAGCATTGCCAATGGCACCGAGTAGGTATTCAGGGAGCCCAGTGCTGCAGTCCACAGTGAAGATATGGAATCAGCTGAGGAGGCATTTTAGGGTGGAAGGGATGTCGGTCCTAATGGCGCTGTGCAAGAATCATGGGTTTGAGCCGGGGTGGATGGATAGTGTGTACAGGAGGTGGAGGGAAGTGGGGCTGGTCAAGGTGAGGGATTTGTATTTGGAGGAAGGGTTTGCCAGTCTGGAGGAGCTAAGGGGGAGGGTCGAGCTGCCGACGGGTAGTGAGTTCAGGTATCTACAGGTTAGGGACTTTGCACAAAAGGTCTGGAAGGGGTTCCCTAGATTGCCAGGATACACCCTGCTGTAGTGACTGCTGCCTCCGGATGTGGAAGGGGAGGGAAGCATTGGGGATATATATAAGTGGCTGGGGGAACAGGGAGGCAAGCGGGTGGTGAAGATCAAGGAGAAATGGGAAGCGGAGTTGGGAATGGAGATCAATTGGGGGTATGGAGTGAGGCACTGCGAAGGATAAACGGGACCTCCTCTTGCGCAAGGATGAACCTGATACAGTTTAAGGTGGTGCACAGGGTGCATATGACTCGGGCTAGAATGAGTGGGTTCTTTCAGGGGGTAGCAGCTGGGTGGGGGCCAGTGAATCATGTGCACATGTTTTGGGGTTGTGAAAAATTGGGAACATTCTGGGTGGGAGTGTTTGCGGTCTTAGTCAGGACAGTGGAGGAGGAGGTGGCCCTTTGGTGGCGATATTTGGGGTTTCAGAGAAGCCGGAGCTCAAGGAGAGGAGGAAGGCCGATGTCTTGGCCTTCGCCTCTCTGATTGCACGGTGACGAATTTTGCTGGCGTGGCGGTCGGCATCGCCACCGGGGGTAGCAGCATGGTTGGGTGACCTGTACGACTTCCTGCGGTTAGAGAAGATAAAGTACAAGTTAAGGGGCTCAGCAGGGGAGTTTAAGAAAAGGTGGGGGAAGTTTGTGACCGTGTTTGAGGAGCTGTTTGTCACGGGGGGAGGGGGGGGGGGGGGGGGGGGGGGGGGGGGGGGGGCGGAGGGGGAGGTAATGGGGGGGGGATGAAAAAGGAGGAAAATCTGTACAAACTGTATAGTTGATTGTTGGGAAGAATGTTTCCCAGGGTGTTTATTTGCTGTAACTACTTTGATACAAGTTTGAATAAAATGCGTTTTTTAAAAAAATGATAGATATGTAAACAGAAGTTGATGTTATCAAATGGGATGATCAGGGGTTGTATTCAGTCAGAGAGAAAGAAAAGCTCCACTGAGAGAATTAAAATAAAAAGGCTGAAAATAAAATTCTCACGCACATGATGGAAATGAAAGACAGAGATTCGCAACTTACTTTCATCATTGATACAGCTGCAGACATGTCTGTAATTTCAGCAGGAGAGTACACATCGTCATAAGTCAGGGTGTACCGAAGTTCACCCTCACATTATTGGAGATGAGCGAGAGAGGGTACAACAGATGTCTTCATCTGTCAAAGGATGTGGTGGCTCATATCTGCCACATTCTTCTGGAGGATCTGGCAACACATGGACTGGGAGACCATCTCATCCAGTGACTGTAAACATGGCTACCGCACTGAAAGTTTTTGCAAGCGATTCATTCCAGAGGTCTACTGAGGACCTATGTGGCATCACTGAATCCTCCACACATAAATACATAAGGGACGTTACAGATGCTTTTTACAGTAATACACATCATTACATTCAGTTCACACTGGAAGAAGCCAGCCAAACTGCTAGATTTTTAGAATTTGTGGTGACCTCCAGCTTCCCATGTGTGCAAACTGCCACAGATTATATTGATATCGCTTTAAGAGCTTCATAGCAGCAGCTAGTGATCTTCATCAACAGGAAATATCATGCATGTTTGTGACAGGTTCCATGGGAGTCCTCACTGCTCCTAAACCCTTAATCATTCCTGGATGCCTCAGTTCTTCAAGGGTCTGTGGGACGTACAGAGTTGGATGCTGGGTGATAAGGGGTACCCACAGAAGATGTGCCTTATGACAGCCATGCACCATCCTCAAAGTGCCTCAGAGAGAGATACAACATGACACACTCTGTGACAGGTCTATCACACAGCTAACCATTGGCATCCTAAAGATGTGCTTCTGATGTTTGGACCATTCTGATTAGGCTCTACAGCACTTTCCACAGAGAGTGTTCCATATCAGTGTGGTCTGCTGTGCACTGCACAACCTGGTGCTTCAAAGGGGAGTTCACTTGCCAGAGGGAGATATGGAGAACACAGAGCTTTCCTTAAAGGCCAAAGTCTTGGAAGGCCGGAACGCAAAGAGTGCTAGGATGGAGACTTCCCATGTGAGGATAACATCACAGTGGTATAACGTGAAAGGCACTGATTGTTATTCGGTTCCAGCAGGAATAATGTCCACATATGGTGGCAAGTGTGTATTTTGCCTGTCTTTTAGAGGCATGGAAGTGATCAGGTACTTTCCTAATCATTGACATCTCCAGAAAACTCATCTTTCAGCCTGGGACCAGTAACCCTTGAGGGGATCAGCATTGCAAATGTCCTGCTTGTGGCACCTGTGCGATGTGAAAGGCAGCACCCCAGCATGCACCCTATTTCAACTACACATTTCCCAGTCTTTCCCACCAGCATGTGACACTTTTAATGGCCATCAAAATTAGACCATAAGACCATAAGATATAGAAGCAGAATTGGCGGGCCATCGAGTTTGCTCCACCGTTCAATCAGGGCTGATATTTTTCTCATCTCCATTCTCCTGCCTTCTCCCCATAACCCCTGATCCCTTTGTTAATCAAGAACTTATCTTAAAGACATTCAGTGATTTAGTCTCCACAGCCTTCTGCGGCAAAGAGTTCAACAGATTCACCACCCTCTGGTTAAAGCAATTTCTCTAATGCGTCAGCAAGGTAATTCATCAAACATACCAAGGACATATTTGCTCGTCATGGAATACCACAAGTTATCATGAGCGACAATGGCCCATGTTTTAACAGTCATGAATGGACAGAGTTCGCACAGAGCTATGATTTTCGGCACATTACTTCCAGTCCTCTTTATCCGCAATTGAATGGGAAGGCTGAAAAGGGTGTTCACATTGTGAAGCAGCTACTCAAAAAAGCAATGGACAGTCGGGAAGATACATATCTTGTGTACTTAGCTATAGAGCAGCGCCATATTATTAAAGGGTTATCACCTTCACAATTGTTGATGAATCGACTACTGAGAACTACCTTATAATATATTTCACAGGAACCAACCAATCAGAAACTTGTGAAGAAGCTCACATTTCAAAAAAGAGGCAGAAGAAATATTATGATAGGTCTACAAGATGTCTGCAACCTTAAGCAAAGAATGACACAGTCAGGGTAGAAGACCCTGATGGATGTGGATGGCTGAAGTGTGCAAAGATAAAACAACCATCAGGTTTGTGGTCATACATCATGTAGCCATCTGGGATGGCCACTTTCAGTATATAAAATGGACACTCGCAGAGCATAGAGGGAAAATGGACAATGCAAAGTAAACAAGCAGGCATAGAGCCTGAATGTATATTTGGAAGGCAGTCTGCAGACGGAACCGAAACTCCGGGCCAATTTACATATTGATGGCCCATCTCCAGGAAACAAAGAACTAGTGCTCAGGTAGCCGATACTGTCCCAGACATTCCGGCGCCACTACCCCAGCAAGAAGACACAAACAAAGCAAGGCCAATGGCCACTTAGGACACGTCCAGCCATCAAGGCACCCGACCCTTTATTGGCTCAGATCGATGGCAGTGATTAAGAAGCTGCCCAATTAATTGGGACCAAGTTTAAGGCCCGCCTAAACGTGCGCGAAGCACCTCCGAGTATAAGAAGGAACCCCCGCCAGAGGTTCAGTCTCTTGGATTTGGCTCTCAAGCAGAGAGACCCTTCCACCTGCACCACCAGAAGCAAGGAAGTTCAAGTTCAATGCTCGCTACCAGATGGACGACCTTAGCTGTTCTCCTGTTACCTCTTCGAACCCAACAGCCTCAGATCCGAACAACGGCCATTGTTCCTCTAACCTAAATGGGCACCCGAAGTTAAGTATAGGTGTTAGTGATTGATATAGTTTAGCCTATAGTGTTATTGTGCATGAGTAAATCATACTGTGTGTAAATAAAGTAGTATTGACTTTGAACTAACTAACTGGTGTATTGGCTCTTTGATCGGTATTCGGTTGAACCTTGTGGCGGTACCGAGAGATACCTTGCGACTCTGAAAGCATACTCATAATTAGGATTAAGAAAGGCGACCTTATTAACTGCCATATTTATAGCAAGTAAATATGGCAACAATCATCATCACCGATTAAGGGCAAGTTCTATGAAGATACAGGAGAACCTTGCTGAAGGTTTAGCAACCCGTTGTGTTGGAACCACCGGATGATGTAGAAAGCAATCTCAGGACAACTGAACAAATGCTACCTCAGCACACAGAAACAGAACAAGCTGAAGATGTGCAAAGCACAGAAAGACAGCAAGAACCATCTTCAGAAACAGTTGAAAGCAAGTCAAACTCACAAGTTCAGCCAATGCTTAGAGGGTCGACAAGAGATGGAAGAAAGCCAGACAGATTGAATTTGTGATGGACATTGAACATGTAAATAATTGAATTATTATGCATATCATTTGTATTGTGAATTGAATGTAAATATTGTTTATTTCCAAAGGAAAGGGGATGTGATCATATGCAAAGCAATCATGTAAATATTAACAGATACGACCTCTAACCAGCAGGTGGCAGTAAAGAATAAGCACATGACACTGTTACCTCAGAGAGTCTGAAGATAGTCGTCGTAGTGGATAGTCACATTTGCAGTAGCTCTTAGATAATTTGTAATAGTAATATAATGGTTAGTAGATTTTGATAGATTTCTTATTATTGGTTAACCCACATTATTGTTCAACAATAAACTTTCAACTAGTCATGAACTAGACGTTCTCACATGCACTAATTCCATCCAGCTAAGCACCAGAATGTAACACTGGGGTGCGACTACCCGCGGGTCCTGGTGGAAAGTAGCACGACCAGGGGGTGTCCCTTTTGTGGCACAGGGCCACCACTATCCTGCTGCCAAAAAGGGGGGATCCAGGGTCCCAGGTTAAATTCCCGGCTTGGGTCACTGTTGAGTGGAGTCTGCACGTTCTCCCTGTGTCTGCGTGGGTTTCCTCCAGGTGCTCCGTTTCCTCCCACAAATCCATAAAGACGTGCTGTTAGGTAATTTGGACATTCTGAATTCTCCCTCCCTGTACCCGAACAGGTGCCGGAATGTGGTGACTCGGGGCTTTTCACAGTAACTTCATTGCAGTGTTAATTCAAGCCTACTTGCGACAATAAAGATTATTATATTATTATCTCTGCCATCTTCAAAACTGGCGATTGGTCTCCTTCTTCAGCATGGATTACAAGATCTTCACCAAGGTGATGTGTTTGTGCCATGGCACTGTGCTGGATCACATGATCCACCCTGACCAGTCCAACACGGTCCCGCACAATCCGTGACAACATCCATCTGGTTCGGGACCTGGTCCATCATTTGCAGAGGGCTGGTATGTCGAGTGCCTTCCTATCCCTTGATCAAGAGAAGGCAGGGTGGATCACGAATATTTATTTGGGACTCTGCAAGCATTCGGCTTCAGGAAACATTTTGTCGCCCGGATCCGGCTTCTGTACACTGCCGCAGAGTGTCTTGTTAAGGTTAACGAGTCCGTGAGGGCGCCCCTTTCCTTAAGGAGAGGAGTGCATCACGGCTGCCCCTTTTCTGGCCAACTTTGAGTAGGTCCTGGTAAAAGACGGGCAGTGCCTGCAGAGGGTAACGGAGCCTTTCCTGCGTCCCCTGTGGAGGAGGTTGTCTGGACTGGTTCTGCATGGACAGGTCATTGGGGTGGTCCTCTCGGCTTACGGTGATGATATGCTCCTCATGTTCACCAACCCTGCTGATCTGTGGAGGATGCGAGAGTGCCAGCTTGTGTACTCCACCATGTCCTCTGCCAGGATCAACTAGGCCAAGTGTTCCGGACTCGTGGTCGGTTTGTGGCAGATGGATCACCTCCCAGAGGAGCTCAGGCCTTTCAGCTGGAGCAGGACCAGCCTTCTCTACTTGGGAATCCACCTTTGCCGGACTGAGGAATCCTGGCCGGCTAACTGGCAAGAGCTGAAGGCCAAGGACATCGCTCGCTTGAGGCTCTATACAGAAGTGCTCCAAGTGCTGTCCTACAGGGGTTGAGTTCTCGTCATAAACCAGGTGATAGTCTCCATATTGTGATACCGGTGCTGGTCACTTTGACCCCTCCCCCTGATTTTGTCACAAAGTTTCAGAGAATGTTTGTAGAGTTCTTCTGGGACAAGAGACTGCACTGGGTCGCTATTGAGGTTCTGAGTGTCCCGCTTAGGGAGGGCGGCCAGGCGCTGGTGTGCCTTCTTACCCAGGTGGCGACCATCGGCCTTCAGACCCTGCAGCGATACCTTTACGTTGAGCTCCCTCCACGATGGTGTGCCGTGGTGACGCATTACTTCCACGAGGTGCACGGCCTGAATTATGACATGCAACTATTCATAGATCTGCAGGGTCTTCGTTACCATCTGCAGGCGCTGCCCGTCTTTTACCAGGACCTACTCAAAGTCTGTAGCATGGTCCATTCGTGCCGCAGCTCCCCCCCCACTCCCCCACCCCCGCCATCAGGGGTGGTGGCTGTCATCAGTGAGTTACTCAGGAATCCGCACCTCCACCAATACCATTTTGGAGGAATGGCGGAGGAGCGAACTGTGGCTGCCGGGTGGCCAGGATCAGGGACGGGCTGGATGGTGGTGATATCCCGTCTGGGCAAACCCCTGCCCGGCTGGAATTCCACAATCCTAGCCTCAAGAAAATGCCCTCCATGCCTTTTGGCCCTGCGCGGAGGGGCTTCCTGTACAGGCTGCTGCACACCTTTCACCTCCGTATCCTCGGCCGTCCCCATGACACGCCACGGAGTGCCTTGTTGAAGTCCGGCAGCGGGGGTACCCACTGGAGGTCCCTCAATGGAGGTGTCCTCCACCTCAATCTTGGAGACCTGGGGTGGAGAGTGTTACATGCTGCAGTGCTGCACAATCACCGATTGCACCAGTTCATAGACTCTCAAAAAGCCTGCCATTTTGGGGGCCTTGTGGAGTCCGTGGACCATGTCTATGTTACGTGTTGTAGGCTGCACTCCCTTTTTAGTTTTTTGTCAAATCTTTTGTTGATGTTTTGTTTGCACTTTAGCCCCATGCTCCTGATCTATGGGCATCTGGTGCGGAGAGTGGCAGGGAAAGAGCATGCCCCTGATCTATGGGAACTTGATACGGAGAATGGCACGGAAGGTGGAGAACCTCCTGGTGTCATCCGGCCAGACTGTCTGCCCTTCTTCCACGGCTACATTCGCGGCTGGGTGTCCCTTTAAAGGGAGCATGCGGTGTCACGGGCACCATCAAGGCCTTCCATGCCTGGTGGGCACCGCAGGGGTTGGGGTGCTTTGTTGACCACTTTCATTGCACTTTCATTTGATGTTTTTAAGTTTCCGTTAATCTTTGTTACATTCGGGCAATGCCCCTAACAGGAGCGGCCCTTATTGCTTTGTCCCTAAGTTTGTTTCCATTCTTCTATATTGTTGGTGGACCTCAAAAGAGTGGCCATCCACCTAACCGGCACATCTTTTTAGAAGGTGGGAGGAAACTGGACAGCCTTCTTTGAGGCAATGCCCAAAATGGTGGGGATGAGGGTGGAGCCATGCCCGAGAATGGCAGTCTTTACAATATCAGAACAGCCAGATCTCTTCATGGCGATGAGGGCCGACGCCCTTGCTTTTGCCTCCCTAATCGCCCACCGGAGAATCCTGCTCAGCTGGTGGTCAGCAGCACCACCCAAAGCTGCAGATTGGCTGTCAGGGAAACAAGGAACTCAACCAAGCCCAACAAAGGAACCAGGAGACACATGGATGGGGGTTGGGGGGGGGGGCGGTGGGCAGGAGCAACAACAAACTGAACCAAAAGGAAGAAAAGCGAATGGAAAACTGGTGGGGAGCGTAACGCAGGGACTACAATCACCACATCAAACACTGCAGGGAGGAATAAAAGAAAAGGAAGGAGAAACTGTGGTGTATTTATGTAAATAGTCAAAACCAATCATGGTGTAAATAGTACATTGTTCTAGTTTTACTTCTTACATATTCTCCTGTTTAACTCCCACTGTTTGTTCATATTTATATTTGTTTTGTTTTGTGTACCAAAAACTCAATAAAAAATACTTTAAATAAAGGAATGTGGGAGGAAACTGAAGTACCCGGAGGAAACCCACGCAAGCACGGGAAGGAAGTGAAAAATTCACACAGTCACCCAAGGCCATTCTAACCACTGTGCCACCGTCATGAGCAAATCATCAGCAAATTTTGAAAATCTATTCTATATTGCAATATCTAAGTCATTTATATACATCAAAAAGTAGTGGTCACATCAGTGAACCTTGGGAAACACCACCGTCTACAATCCTCCCTTCTCAATAACAACCATTTGCCAAGACTCATTGCATTTTGTCCTTAAGGCAATTTTTTAAAGTCTAAGCTGTATTCCATAAGCCCTTGTTAATCAGCCTTTTATGCGATACTTTGTCAAAGGCTTTCATAAGTCTGCTCAATAAAGTCTCGATTGAAGTTCTCTACGTCTCGCCTCGTGTGTGAGCGATGGTGCTACAATTTATAGAGCAGACTTGTTCCCCAGAAGCTCAGTCACAGAAACACCCCCGCCAGCGCTGCCCGGCCCGCTCGCCCACCTATAAAAGCTGCGGCAAAAAGGGGCACTACGCAGCGGTGTGCCAGTCCCGTGGGGTCGCCGCTATCTCCGGGGAACAAACGGGACCACGGGCTCAACTCCCCCAGTGACCCACGGGCGGCCAACGGGCGAGCCATTTTGGACCCCGGACACCACGAGGGGGGGACAGGCGCCGCCATCTTCCTACCCATGGGCGCGTGCAATCCATGGGAGCGGCCATTTTGTCCACCCCCAGCTGCGTGCAACCCATGGAGCGGCCATTTTGTCCACCCCCGGCAGCGTGCGATCCATGGACGCCGCCATCTTGGCTGACAGGCAAGGACCCCAGTGTGGACGGCTCCACACTGCCTGAAGACAACGATCTGATGCACCAACCACGTTTGGCATCGGTGACCCTCGACCAGTCGCGGCCCCGGACGCTCTAGACGACAACGACGAAGGTGCTGGTGAACGGGCACGAGACGCCGTGTTTGATCGACTCGGGGAGCACGGAGAGTTTTATTCATCCGGACACGGTAAGACGCTGTTCCCTGGTAATTCGGCCAAGCACCCAAAATTTTTTCCTGCCGGTGGAGTCCCACTCCGTTGAAATCAAAGGGTTCTGTATCGCAAACCTAACTGTGCAGGGGAGAGAGTTCAAACATTACCGGCTGTATGTCCTCCCCCATCTCTGCGCTCCCACTCTCCTGGGGTTGGACTTCCAATGCAACCTCCAGAGCTTAACATTTAAATTCGGCGGCCCTATACCCCCACTGACTATCTGCGGCCTCGCGACACTCAAGGTCGAACCGTCCTCCTTGTTTGCAAACCTCACCCCGGATTGCAAACCCGTCGCCACTAGGAGAAGACGGTACAGCGCCCAGGACCGGACATTTCTCAGGTCCGAAGTCCAGCGGCTGCTGAAGGAAGGCATAATCCAGGCCAGCAATAGTCCCTGGAGAGCTCAGGTGGTAGTTGTGAAGACAGGGGAGAAGCAGAGGATGGTCGTAGACTACAGTCAGACCATCAACAGGTACACGCAGCTAGATGCGTACCCTCTTCCCCGCATATCCGACATGGTCAATCGGATTGCACAGTACAAGGTCTTCTCCACCGTGGACCTTAAGTCCGCCTACCACCAGCTCCCCATTCGCCCCGGTGACCGCAAGTACACTGCCTTCGAAGCAGACGGGCGGCTATACCACTTCTTAAGGGTTCCATTTGGCGTCACGAACGGAGTCTCGGTCTTCCAACAGGAGATGGACCGAATGGTTGACTAGCACGGTTTACGGGCCACGTTCCCGTACCTCGACAACGTCACCATCTGCGGCCACGACCAGCAGGACCACGACGCCAACATCCGCAAATTCCTCCAGACCGCTAACGCCCTCAACCTCACCTACAACGAGGAAAAATGCGTGTTTAGCACCGACCGTCTAGCCATCTTGGGCTACGTAGTGCGTAATGGAGTGATAGGCCCGACCCTGAACGCATGCGCCCCCTCGTGGAGTTCCCTCTTCCCCACTGTGCCAAAGCCCTGAAACGCTGCCTGGGCTTCTTTTCTTATTACGCCCAGTGGGTCCCCCAGTACACAGACAAGGCCCGCCCACTAATCTAGTCCACTACTTTTCCCCTGTCGACAAAGGCCCGCCAGGCCTTCAGCCGCATCAAAGCTGATATCACAAAGGCCACGATGCGCGCCATCGACGAGTCCCTCCCCTGCCAAGTCGAGAGCGACGCATCCGACGTAGCTCTGGCGGCCACTCTCAACCAAGCGGGCAGACCCGTGGCCTTTTTCTCCCGGACCCTCCATGCTTCAGAAATTTGCCACTCCTCAGTAGAAAAGGAGGCCCAAGCCATAGTGGAAGCTGTGCGACATTGGAGGCATTACCTGGCCAGTAGGAGATTCACTCTCCTCACTGACCAACGGTCGGTAGCCTTCATGTTCGATAATGCACAGCGGGGCAAGATAAAGAACGACAAGATCCTGCGGTGGAGGATCGAACTCTCCACCTACAACTATGAGATCTTGTACTGTCCCGGAAAGCTGAACGAGCCGTCCGATGCCCTATCTCGCGGCACATATGCCAACGATCAAGTGGCCCGCCTCCAAGCCCTCCACGAGGACCTCTGCCACTCAGGGGTCACTCGCTTCTACCACTTTATAAAGGCCCGCAACCTCCCGTACTCCGTCGAGGAGGTCCGAACAGTCACCAGGAACTGCCAAATCTGCGCAGAATGCAAACCGCATTTTTTCAGGCCAGATAGAGCGCACCTGATAAAGGCTTCCCGTCCCTTTGAACGCCTCAGTCTGGATTTCAAAGGCCCCCACCCCTCCACCGATCGCAACACGTACTTTCTTGACGTCGTTGATGAATACTCCCGGTTCCCCTTCGCCATCCCCTGCCCCGACATGACCGCCTCCACGGTCATTAAAGCCCTCTGCACCATCTTTATCCTGTTCGGTTTCCCCGCCTACGTCCATAGCGATAGGGGGTCCTCCTTCATGAGTGACGAGCTGCGCCAATTCCTGCTCAGCAAGGGCATAGCCTCGAGCAGGACGACCAGCTACAACCCCCGGGGTAACAGGCAGGTAGAAAGGGAGAACGGACTGGCCCTACAGTCTAGGAATCTCCCAACTTCCCGCTGGCAGGAAGTCCTCCCGGATGCCCTTCATTCTATCCGGTCCCTGCTGTGCACTACCACGAACCAAACACCGCACGAGCGCCTCCTTGTCTTCCCTAGGAAGTCCGCTTCTGGAACGTCACTTCCGACCTGGCTGGCAGCCCCGGGACCCATCCTGCTTTGGAAACATGTGCGGGCGCACAAATCAGACCCATTGGTGGAAAAGGTACATCTACTCCACGCCAACGTGGCCTACGTGGCGTTCCCAGACGGCCGACAGGACACGGTCTCTCTGCGGGACCTGGCGCCCGCCGGAGCTCCCCACACACCCCTAACACCAATCACCACCCCCTCACTCCCGCCGGTGCACCCCACAGCCACCCCCTTCCCAGGGGGATCGGTTCTCCTCCCAGGCCCGCCCAGGAGTAAGGAAACAGAGAGGGACAGCGCGATGCTCCCAGAGTCGACCGGACCCGAGCCAGCACCACCACCACCACCACCACCTGGGCTGAGACGATCGGAGAGGGCGACCAGAGCACCATCTCGACTCATCGAGTCGACTTAAGACGTATTTAATTCAGTGGCCCAGTAAAGCGTCATTGTTGTAAATAGTTAACGCTGCTAATCGGGTAAAATGTGAATAATTCGGTGCCCCAGTAAAAGCGGCATGGTTGTATATAGTTCAATGGTTAAGGCACCGACCCTGTAAACCCCTACCACCATACCACCCACCACCCCGCCGGGTTCTTTTTTAACAAGGGAGAATGTGGTGGTATGTATTAGGGGTAATACGGTACACCATGAATGCCGAGGAGCTATTGGAGGACAGATGCTGGGTCCCGATTGGACCTGCCGCCTACTGGGCTCCACCCAGATAGGCGGAGTATAAGAACCCGGTTTACTCCCCGCAGCTACATTCTGTGACTGAGCTGCTGGGGAACAAGTCTGTTCAATAAAGCCTCGATTGAAGTTCTCTACGTCTCGCCTCGTGTGTGATCGATGGTGCTACACCCTTCATCAACCTCCTCTGTTACTTTATCAAAAAATTCCATTAGATTAGTCAAGCATGATCTGCCTTTTACAAATTTGTCTTGGCCCTTCTCAACTCAAACCTCTCAAAGTGCCGGCTAATATGGTTGCTGAATATTGTTTCTAAAACTTTCCGGACTACTGATGTTAAACTGACTGGCCTGCAATTACTAGCAATGTCCTTACATTCTTTCTCGATCAAGGGTGTCACATTTGCCACTCTCCAATCCGCTGGCACCTCTCCTGTATCTGTGGCTTATTTTTATATAGACTCCATATGTTGCTGCCCAAACGATAGTAAAATTATTAGAAGAGCCAAAGTTTAGAAAGTCCCAGCGTGCACTGCGCTGTATAGGGTGAGATGACCTCCCTGAAGCAATCCAACGCAGCCAGACAGAATTTGACCCATCTTCAAATTGGTGGCTTCACTCCCTAACAAATTCATTTTGATGGAACCACATCACAATAAAATTGGATATTAAAGGTCAGTAAGATGCTTCCACCCACTCAATGGTTTTAATGTAAGCATGATAATCCAGCATTTTACACTAATTATTCACAATTGTCCTGAACTAACATCAATGAAATATAACTGAACCCAGGGCACATACAGGAGGGGTGTTGTTTTACTGTAGATCCATGTTATTTGGTGAGGTTAATTTGATTTGTTTCAAACGCATCTATGGGAAAAATTGAGGAAAACATACTAGACTTGAAGAAATGTTATTGTTGTTTGTCTGAATGCTTTTGGAATGTAGTCTAAATGGGCAGAGGATATATTCTTGTTGTTTTTGTAGAATGATATTGATACAACTGTACTAGAGAAATATAAACTGTGGAATATGTGTTTAATGAGCAACATGAAATAGGTATCATCCTTCTTTTCTGCAATCACCCTCTGCACATTCCCTTACGCGTCGGCCTGATTTGCCTGCAAGCCTGGTGTTAATACTGATTGCAGCAGCTGCTTACATGGATGCACCATGGTAACCAAGATCGTTGCTAGGCAACTATGGTCTTTTAGGAAACGTGAAAATGCCCAAAGGCTCACTAAATATATGTGAGGGGAGAGGAAGTTCCTCCGTTTTGTACAGATAATTTAAAGGAATCAGCACAAGGAACAGTCTAATAGGGTATGTAATCAATGAATTGTATATAATGGCTTGCAAGTAGGCAGCTGAAGCGAAGCAAATACACAGCCAGCGAAGCTAGGAGCTGACCATCCAAAATTAGTTTTTTTTTATTGCAGCACTTCTGAAGCTTTATTCACCAAAATAAGAAAAATATTTTTTAAAATATAGGTTGTGGAACCCGCTGCTGCATCGAGACCGCTTTCTCCGTCTGTCAGTGGGGCACCACACATTACAGGCAGTGTGTTGTTAGGGTGAGAGATCAGGAGAGAGTCAGCAGTGATATTGATTGGTGCTGGTGAATTGGAGCCTGAGTTTTATCATGTGTTGCACTCAGGCTGCGTTCTGCAAAGTCTTCAGGAGACCCAAGCGGTTTGTGGAAGCTCTGCGGGACAAAACATTCCATCAGTGTGTGACATCATTGCAGTCAGCTCAGCTGTTTCTGCTGATTCCATAAATAGCTGTTGGAAGATGCAGGTTTCCTGCATGAAAAATCATTAACCCATATAACCCCAGGCCCAAGAACGTGGCAACTCAGAATTAGCAATTAGTTCAACGCTTTGAATTTTAGTATTCAGAATAATTCACTCCAGCCAATGGTATCTCAGGATTTTAAGCGTTGGTGAATATCTTTCAATAATGTAAGTGATTCAGTGAATTGGTCAGAATTAAGCACAGTTGCCTCTTTATCCTGATGGGTCTTCGACCGTTATTATTAATGCGCAAATGAGCTCTAAATACCAAGTTGTTTGGATAAATACTAAGAACTGTCTTGTTAAATAAAATGTAGGTTGTTTGGAAATTACTGAACATTTTTATAATTATAAGGTACAATATTGCAGGAGACATACCAACTATGAAATGATTGCCAGGGAGAGAAAATATCAACACTTGCCGGGTTTGGTGTTGAAGGAGGCGGAAAAGTTGAAAGAAAATTACACTGGTTACTTTCCTGAAGCCAAGTGTGATTTTAATTAGCCCTAATGATGATGCTACGACTCTTAATGCAAAGGTTACCAGACTTTTCCATTAGGTTGATGTAACAAAACGTTAATTGCAGAATGATGTGGGTTTGTGATTGTTTAATTTGCTAAGTTTTAAGACAAATAATTGTATTGTCTCTTGGGCAACGTGCAAAACCAAAGATTTGATAGTTTAAAAAAACTCTGCATTACATTCCTGTTAAGAAGGTGGCTTTGTAACCATGAGTGAAATCATTTCTTTCATCGTGCATTAGTGCTGAACTGCAAACATTGAATCTCATGAATAATGCAAGAATGAGATGAGACACAAGTGAGGAGTTTTACCCGTCATGCTTTGGTGTGTGTAAGACTGTGATAAATGGCCACATTTGCTAGTTAGCTGATAACACTGTTAGGTCACACTAATGTAGAGTTTGCCTTGCTGTAGAGATTTTGGTAGCGCTGTGGGAAATATTTAGCTTCCAGCAGTTTATAAAGAAGAGCCTGTATTATAATCCAAATGGGGAAATATATTCTTTTATAAATACTATTTCTGTTTTTATTGTCGAAATGAAAACAAACAGCAAGAAGAGAATTGAATGAATGGGGAGGACTTGATTTCAGACACATTAGAAGAAAGTCAGCCCACTCAGCTGCTCCATATTGGCTGCTTGCCAGGCTTGTCGTGTGCCATGCTTGTTTGTATACCAATGTTGCTTAGATTGGCAAATGCTGCTGCATACTGGAGAGGCCGCGTGTCACTGGATGGCTGCCAGGACATTGTAGGATCGATGCCATGACTGCCTCTGCAGCCTGGCAGAAATAACTAGCACAATGGCATTCAACACTTTGAATGTCACTTTGTTTCTGAACGCAATGCCAGGGAGTGTTTAATGAGCAAATTCTTTGTTACGAGGCCCTCAACATCAAGTGGGCTGGTGGGCTCATTAACCTGAATGCTGCAAATAAAAACACACAAGAGACTCCCATGATACCATGCTTAATGTTGTTAAAGCTCTCTATTTCTGTGTATGGCAATCCATCAGTAGGCATTGAGGAGAAAGTCTTTATACAAACCAGCTTCGATGATTGTGTATATTTATTGACAAAAATATATACTCCCTTCAAAAATTACAATTAATCCCTTGAATCTAATTTTAGTTCTTTGGTGAGTGTAGCATTTGAAAATTATATAGCTTGTGTTGCTTGCTGTCATATATACAGGCCTGAATTTTCACCCATCAGGCATGCACTCAGCGGGCCTGGAAATGGGCAGGAAATGCGGTCCTGGCCCCGGAACACAATTTCATGCTCGCCAATTAACGGCCATCCAGCGGGAAACACTTTGTGAAAGGCTGAGTGCTGCTGGGGAGGGAAGATGCCAAGAAAAGGGAGCGTGCGAGCTGGCGTTTTCAATGTGCTCCCTCAGAGGTTAGATGCTGCGGGGTTGTATTAGGGAGCTGCTGACCTGTACAGAATAAATATCAGTGCTATTTTGGAGGAGGAGAAGGCACCGCTGGAAGGGATCAAGGCAAAGTGGGAGGAAGAGTTGGGTGAGGGTATGGAGGAGTGGTTCTGGTGTGAGGTGCTCCGAAGGGTGAACGCCTCCAGCTCGTGTGCGCGGTTGGGGCTGATAAAGCTGAAGGTGGTGTATGGAGCGCACCTCACGAGGGCGAGGATAAGCCGGCTCTTTGAGGGGGTAGAAGATGTGTGTGAACGTTGTGGGGGTGGGTGGGGGATGGGGGTGGGGGTGGGGGTGGGCGCAAACCACGTTCATATGTTTTGGTCGTGTCCAAAGCTGGAGGATTACTGGCAGAAGGTGTTTAGGGTAATCTCTAAAGTGGTGCACGTGAAACTGGACCCGGGCCCTCGGGAGGCCACATTGGGCAAGTGTCGGACCAACCGGGGTTGGAAACGGGCGCGGGGGTAGATATTGTAGCCTTCGCCTCATTGATGGCCCGAAGGCGGATCCTGTTAGGGTGGAGATCAACCTCTCCACCCTGTGCCCTGGAGTGGCGGGGGGATCTGCTGGAATTCATGACGCTTGAAAAGGTCAAATTTGAACTGAGGGGAAGGATGGAGGGGTTGTACAATTCATGGGCGTTATTCATTATTCACTTTCGAGAACTGGATCACATTGAACATTAGGAGGGTTTGGGGTTGGGGGGAGAGGCACTGTATGTGTTAATGGTGACTATGGGTAATTCCTTTTTGTCATTTGTTTATGTTAACAAGCGGACTAATGTCCGGGGTTTGGTAGGAGGATGGGATCGTTGTTATTGACATGGAGATTGACATTACATTCGTTAATGATTATTGTTTATTGTTGGGTGTAAACTTGGGAGAAAATGTGAAAAAGGAGAATAAAAAATATTTTTCAAAAAAGAATAAATATCAGTGGAATAACTCTGCCAATAGTGTCTACACAGTATAATCATACACAGACCACTGCCCCCAGACACATTCGTTAATTTTATTTGAGCCATAATCTTTCCATCCCACCCTGAGTTGAGGTTGCAGCTAAAACGTAAAGGGCGCCTTGCCAAATGGTCACCATGTGGCCAATCGTAAAGGCAGACGGACAATGTAAAATTCCAGTCAGTTGCATGATTGCCCACCAACCGAAATATTGCATGAAGGCACGTGACGTCGGGATACACGACCAACATCTTCTCATGTGATTTTACACGCTTATGGGTCAGGATTTCACCTGAACTTTATAATTCTGGCAATGAGCCAGAATTATATTTTGCAAAGCTGAGCTTAGTGATTTATTGATGATTATAATGTATTTTATGCAGTAGCTGATGATTGCATATTTTTAATTTTAATTTAATAATCTTTATTGTCACAAGTAGGCTTGCATTAACACTGCAATGAAGTTACTGTGAAAATCCCCCAGTCGCCACATTCCGGCGCCTGTTCGGGTCCACAGAGGGAGAATTCAAAATGCCCAATTCGCCTCGCAGCATGTCTTTCAGGACTTGTGGGAGGAAACTGGAGCACTCGGAGGAAACCGACGGAGACACAGGGAGAATGTGCAGACTCCATACAGCCAGTGACCCAAGCCGGTTATCGAACCTGGGACCCTGGCGCTGTGAAGAACAGTGCTAACCATTGTGCTACCATGCCGCCCATTGCCAAAAAGCCGAAAACCTAATGTTTATAAATATGCTTTATATCTTTATTAAAAGAGTTATAATTTTCATAACATTTTAGCAAGTCTTCTATTACATTACAGTAACTATATACAATATAGTTAAGTTATAATTCATCTTTGTAAGGGCAGAATATAGTGAGCATTGCTCTGTGGGCAGAGTATGGAGCATATTACACTTTTGGGCAAGTGTGGAGGACAGAGTATGGAGGGCATTGCACCAATGGCACAGTGCAGAAAGCACTGCACTGAGGGCAGAGTACAGACAAACAGAATTACAATGAAGTTAGAGTACAGGACATATTAGGAGAACATTAATCTAGGGACAAGGAGTTTTGCTTGGTGTGTGTAACAAGGTGTAACCACACTATACTTGGAGTGGATGCCCAGTGCTGACAGTATTGTAATTGTTAGCATGATGTACCATCAATGACTATGGGACGAATGGTGAACAATTGAGGCTTTATTGTGCTAGATGTTAAGCCTCCTGCACCAGAATGGGGGCAGCGCAGGAGAGCGTACACTTTGATACGGAGCCTGCTGGGTGGAGCCAGCAGGCCGGGATTTACTGTAATGACTGGAGTACAATGGCAGTACCGAAATACACGCAGTGTATGATCAGTGGTGTTTACCACATTCACCCCCTGTTTAAATAAGAGTCCAGTGGGGGTGAAGAAGCTTTACAGGTCGAGTCTGTCGGGGGCTTTGACCCTCCGCCGTGATCGCTTCAGTCCCGTTGTGGTGGGGTGCCGTTGTGGGTACCTGCGACTCCGGGAGCATGTTGTCCTCTCCTTCACCCAGTCGTGGATCCGGTGGGAGGACGGACGCTGCCGGGGTGGGGGTTGCAGTGAAAGTCACTGGTGGGGGTGTTAACTGGAGGGGGAGGGGATTGTACCAGGTCGGGGGTGGTGGTGATGGTGGATGGGGAACCAGCGGGTGCCAGGTCCCGGAGGGCGACTGTGTCCTGCCGCCCGTCATGGTGTGCCACGTAAGCGTACTGTGGGTTTGCATGGAGGAGGAGGACTTTTTCGACGAGAGGGTCTGATTTATGGCTCCTCGCATGCTTCCGGAGGAGGACTGCCCAGGAACTGTCAGCCAGGTTGGGAGCAAGACCCCGGAGGTGGACATCTGAGGGAAGGCAAACACACGTTCGTGAACGGTCTCACTGCTACCAGTCCACAGAGCGACCGGATGGAGTGGAGCGCATCGGGGAGGACCTCCTGCCAGCGGGAGACTGGGAGACTCTTAGACCGAAGGGCCAGCGGGAAGGCCTTCCAGACCGTCGTGTTCTCCCTCTCCACCTTCCCATCTCCCCGGGGGTTCCAGCTGGACACTTGCCCAAAAGTGTAATATGCTCCATACTCTGCCCACAGGTGATGCCTTTGCTGAGCAGGAACTGAAGCAGCTCATCGCTCATGAAGGAGGATCCTCGATCGCTATGGATGTAGGTGGCGAAACCGAACAAGGTGAAGATACTGTGTAGGGCCTTGATGACAGTGGCAGAAATCATGTCAGGGCATTGGATGGCGAAAGGGAAACGGGAGTACTCATCAATGATATTGAGGAAGTACACGTTACGGCCAGTGGAGGGGAGGGGCCCTTTGAAGTCAATGCTGAGGCATTCAAAGGGGCTGGAGGCCTTTACCAGGTGTGCTTTGTCCGGCCGGTAGAAGTGCGTTTTGCACTCCGCGCAGACCTGGCAGTCCCTGGTCACGGTCCTGACCTCGATAAGTAAGGCAGGTTGCGGGCCTTGATAAAGTGGAAGAGCAGGGTGACCCCCGGGTGACAGAGGTCATTGTGGAGAGCCTGAAGCCGGTCTACTTGTGCACTGGAACATGTACCGCGGGATAGGGCATCTGGGGGCTCATTGAGCTTCCCAGGGCGATACAAGATCTCGTAGTTATAGGTGGAGTGTTTGATCCTCCACCTCCAAGATCTTGTCGTTCTTAATCTTGCCCCGCTGTGTGTTACTAAACATGAAGGCAACCGACCGTTGGTCAGTGAGGAGAGTGAATCTCCTGCTGGTCAGATAATGCCTCCAATGTCGCACAGCTTCCACAATGGTTTGGGCCTCCTTTTCGACAGATGAGTGCCAAATTTCGGAGGCATTGAGGGTGCGAGAGAAGAAAGCCACAGGTCTGCCCGCCTGGTTGAGGATGGCGGCCAGAGCCACGTCCGATGCATCGCTCTCCACCTGAAAGGGGAGGGACTCATCGACTGCGTGCATCGTGGCTTTGGCGATGTCCGCCTTGATGTGGTTGAAGGCCCGGCGGGCCTCAGCCGTCAGGGGGAAAATGGTGGACTTGATGAGTGAGTGGGCCTTGTCCGCATAATTAGGGACTCACTGGGCATAATATGAGAAGAATCCCAGGCATTGTTTCAGAGCCTTGGGACAGTGAGGGAGGAGTTCCAGGAGGGGGCGCATGTGATCGGGGTCAGGGCCTAGGGCTCCATTTTCCACAACGTAGCCAAGAATGGCTAAGCGGATTGTGCGGAAAACGCATTTCTCCTTATTATAGGTAAGGTTAAGGAGTTTAGCGGTGTGGAGGAATTTCTGGAGATTCGCGTCGTGGTCCTTCTGGTCGTGGCCGCAGATGGTGACGTTATCCAGATACGGGAACGTGGCCCGCAATCCGTCCTGGTCAACCATTCGGTCCATCTCTCGCTGGAAGACCGATACCCCATTGGTGACGCCAAAGGGAACCCTAAGGAAATGGTAGAGCCGGCCATCTGCTTCGAATGCAGTGTATTGGCGGTCCTCCAGGCGGATGGGGTGCTGGTGGTATACGGATTTAAAGTCAACTGTGGAGAAGACTCTATACTGCACAATCTGCTTGACCATGTCAGATATGCGTGGAAGGGGGTATGCGTCAAGCTGCGTGTACCGGTTGATCGTCTGACTGTAGTCGATGGCCATCCGGTGTTTCTCCCCAGTCTTAACAACCACCACTTGAGCTCTCCAGGGCCTGTTACTGGCCTCAATGACCCCCTCCCGCAGAAGCTGTTGGACATCCTACCTGATAAAGGTCCTGTACTGTGAACTGTACCGTCTGCTCCTCATGGCGATGGGCTTACAGTCCGGGGTGAGGTTCGCGAAAGGTGAGGGTAGATCACCTTAAGGGTCGTGAGGCCACAGACGGTGAGGGGGTCAGGGGTCCGCCGAACTTCAGAGTAAGGCTCTGGAGGTGGCACTGAAAATCGATACCCAGTAACAGGGCAGCGCAGAGGCGGGGGAGGACATAAAGTCTGAAGTTGCTGTACTCTACGCCCTGTACCGAGAGGGTCGCGACGCAGTACCCCTGGATCTGTACAGAATGGGATCCAGATGCCAGGGAGATTTTCTGGGTGACTGGGGAACCAGGAGGGAACAGCGCCTTACCGTGGCTGGGTGGATGAAACTCTCCGTGCTCCCGGAATCGAAGAGGCAAGTTGTCTCGTGCCCGTTGATCCGTGCGGTCATTGTAGCCGTCGCGAGGTTGCGAGGCCGAGACTGGGCGAGGGTGATGGAGGCGAGCTGCGGAAGTTGGTGGGAGGGCCGATCGGTATCAGCGGCCAGTGGATGGCCAGGCGAGCAGGGGTCCTGGGGTGCGTTCCAAGATGGCACCGAAAATGGCGGAGCCCACGGGGTGCACATGGCGGACGACATCCAAGATGGCGGTGCCCACGGACCGCACGTGGTGGGCGGTGGCGAAGGTGCGGCGCCCCTGGATCGCACATGGGGGTTGTAGCGATGCTGGGCCTGGAAACGGCAGCGACCGATCGGGCCTGACAAACGGAGACAAAGTGGCCCTTCTTGCCACACCTGTTGCAGGTCGCGCTCCGTGCTGGGCAGCGTTGTCTGGGGTGCTTGTTCTGGCCACAAAAGTAGCATTTGGGGCCTCCGGAGTTAGCTGGCTGCCACGTGGCGCAGACTTGCGGTGCACCCGGGTCGGATGATGATGGGGCCCATGACGCCCATGAGGGTGCAGCGCGGTCGGAGGTGTAGGACTCCAGATTGCGGGAGGCACTTCTAAGGAGTTGGCGAGCTGTACAGTCTCTGTAAGGCCGAGTGTACCCCCCTCTAATAATCGCTGGCAGACGTAATTGGACCTCATGCCCGTGACATAGGCGTCTCTGTGACATAGGCATCTCTGATCAGCAGTTCTGTGTGTTGGACTGCCGACACCGCCTGGCAATTACAGTTGCTGCCAAGTATCCCCAAAGCACGCAGGAAATCGTCCTGGGACTCCCCCAGGAGTTGCCGTCCCGTGACCAGGAGGTGCTTGGCGAACACCTGATTAACAGTCTTGATGTACTGCCCTTTCAGCAGTTCCATCGCTTCCGTGTAAGGGGGAGCATCCCGAATGAGGAGAAAAACTTCTGGGCTCACCCGTGCGTAGAGTATTTGGAGCTTCTGTGGGTCTGAGGTGACTTCTGTGGAAGCTCCGAGATATCCTTCAAAACAGGCTAGCCAGTGCTTGAAGGTGGCTGTGGCGTCGGCTGTGTGAGAGTTCAGCTCCAGGTGATCCGGCTTGAGTAAGACGTTCATCTTCAAATTCTAGCACAATAAATTGATGTACCATCAATGACTACGGGACGAATGGTGAACAATTGAGGCTTTATTGTGCGAGATGTTAAGCCTCCTGCAGCTGGAACCAGAATGGGGACAGCGCAGGAGAGCGTACACTTTGATACAGAGCCTGCTGGGTGGAACCAGCAGGCCGGGATTTATTGTAATGACTGGAGTACAATGGCAGTACCGTAATACACGCAGTGTATGATCAGTGGTGTTTACCACATAGCACAAATTAGAAATCGGAGGTATTTGGCCCAATGATTTTAAGCAATTAACCCTTGCCTGGAGGATAAAATGAAGCTGCTGTCTGAAGTGATAAAATCCAGACCTCATTATGATGATCAATACGCAAAGAATGTAATGAAGCAAAACAACACTTGCTAGAGAACAAAATTGTACCAGTTGTACAGTGGACTAATGATTGCAACATATTCAGACCAACTTTAAATGGTTTGCACACTCAATATTAAAATTTGCCAACAGATTTCCCATGGCATTCCTCACTGTAACGCAGGGATATATTCTGATGTGTGAAGATTGAATTGTAAAAGCAAGCAAGGCAGAATGCATAGCTTGATCTGTTGGTGAGCTGTTGATGAGCGCACAGCCTAATTGTTGAGTAAACAGGGCTTCAACTAATTCAGCCCTTATTTGTTTATACTATGGAAAATTTGGAAATTTGAATGTCCTTCTAAGTTACAGAATGCAACAGAACCACACCCAGCATTTTAAGATTGTTTTGTATCTATAATGAAGTGTGATATCTGGGTTTACACCACCCCAGCTTTCCTATGTCATTGACCTCAATAAACAGAAAATGAATGATATGCAAAACATGGTTCTTAATTTACTATGAGCCGCTTTTGAAACTGCTGACACTTTATTGTGCCCAACGCAGAAGATGCTCTTTGGTTCTACATTATCTACAAATTGGAAAATGTGGATTTTTTAACATCCATATTGTGATTGCCCAGTTACCACGGAAGGCTAATTGTGCTAACTGCATATTTCATAAATAAAACAAATCATTTGCTTCATAAAAATTGCAATCACAAATAATCTGTAGAAATTCATTCAATAAACTTAATTCTCAAGGAATTACTCTCCGTGAGCTACTATCCTAACTGAGGCAGTTTGCTTAATGTAAGTCACACCACTGTACTAGCAAATTGCCATTTTAGGTATTATTTATATAGACATGAGCCACATATTCAAATACATAGCCTGGGCTATGAATTCAGCGAAATCCTACTACATTTGCATTAACATGGCTCACAATGAGACTGGGACATAAAACAGGCTACACGAGTACTCCCATACATTTTGTGGATCTGAAAAAAATGTGGTATTTGTCAAGTATTATTTCTAGAAGAACTACATAAGAATAGTATCATTTATTACTGCCTCAACTCTTGTTTTATTTCTATGATGGATATCATGTTATAACACATTTGGTGAGGCTTTCTGTTGTACTCCCTCTTTGACAGTTTCAGGCAGCAATTCCAAATAGCGAGTCTTGATGCTTATGACCTCAGAAACAAACATATTGAGCTTCTTACTGAAAATTGGTGTCTCCATTTTCTAAGTTAAATCAAGCAATCTGTAAATTTCAACAAAACCAGAAAAAATGTTACTAGGTTGCTGGTTTATATTGCAAAACATCCCCTTTAACACTCACCTGGGTGTTGTACTGAACCACACAGATCAGCATGATTCCTGGCCTATGTTGAATTAGGATATGTAATTGAGGATGGCAGGACGTTTGTGACAGTTAGCCCTAGTGTGTCACTGGACAATGGAGCAAAATACATCGCCTCAAATCATTATTCAGTGATCCTTGCTCAGAAATTCATGGGGGATGAAATTGGATAGCCAACTCAAATCGAATACAAGGAACAGGCACTGTTTTGGAATGGGTAGGCTTGAGAGGTACTTAATTATGTACCACATTTAAATTAGAACTGTATATCTGGGCAACTTACCTGCACAACAGATGTCAATTTTGGAGTACCGCATTACCGGAAGAGAGGGCCATGTAAGTCCTGAGAGGGAGAAATGGGGATTGAAATTAAGCTAGCTGATTGGAAGGTGGCTGATTGAGAGTCACTAATGTTCTGCAGGATTGTTTTTAGGACCAAGAAGAGCTCCCCTGCTCTGTCAGGCTCCATCTTTCAGTATGTTTTTTTTTAGTCAACCTTCTTGATAGGACGATCACTGGAAGAATCCAATGTGAATTCTAGGGTTTTTGGACTTGAAGAAAATCGACAGAACGAATTACTTTGTAGCAATTAGAAAACTTTATTAAGTATAAAAAAGTAAAACTTAACAAATCAGGCAAAGGCTAACAATTGAGCCAGGCTTTACCTCCCCTGTTAACCTTGGGACATGGAGCACTCTACTTTCCTCCCTGCGTCTTGCAATGATGCTGCTTCTTCTGGTTTCTGCTGTGACATCCTTATGTTGTGATGATGTCTGCTGTTGTGTTCTTCTTTCTCCAATGTGAAGATGGGTTCTTGGATGTGCTGTCTATCCTGTTTTAGGTATGAGGGTTGCCATATGCATGATCTATTTCTACACTATTCTGGTTATGGAGGTGCATGATAGTTTTGTGATTGGTACAGGTCCACTTAATTTTGTCCATATGACTAAAGTTCACATACCATTACCTTGTAAGGCACCTTTGACATGACCACTCGCTACCATATATGGTATCTTTCTGCACAAACAGGTCCATTCAGTATGCCTTTGAAATGTGACTATATTTCTTTCCTTAACAAACCCTTCCAATTATAAGGTTTTTTGGGGGGCAGGGGGCCATGACCTCCTGGGTGTCTATACCTCCACTACAAGAACAAGAAGAAGCGAGATATGAAAATGGCGGACATTGACACTGACAACAAGGAGACAGTCGCTGAGGTTTGATCTCTGGAGGCTGATTGTTCGGTAGGGCATTGGAAGAGGTGAGCAGTTACAAAACTTTCAGCGGGTCAAAAAGAGGCCCAGAAAAAAAACAAGAGGCCAGTGAATCCTGCACTTTCTCAGCCACTGTCATCCTCTGCAGAAAATGAGGCAGAGACTGTCATGCCAGAGTGGAGCTCCTGAGCTACACAAGGCAATGCTTCACAGAGCTGACCAACTCAGCACAAACCATTATCTTACGAGACAGAAGGCTGCCACTGAGGAGATGGTTAAATGGTTGAAATGATTTTAACATGGAACAAAAGGAACAAGCCAATACTTTGTGGATGGTAGACAGATTTTGGGGATTCAGGAGGTAGGTTACTCACCACATGGCGATGGTCACTCCAACTTTCTAGTCCCACCACGGGACTTATGGTGGGAGTGGGCAATTCTGACATCAGACCGACGACCTGCAACATGCCAAATAGAAAGACGGTGCTGCTTCTCAAGCTTGCAATGAGCTTTATTTGGAACAATCTAGGAAGGCAAAACTGTAGAGGCCAAAATGGGAGTTGGATAGTCGATTGACATGGCTGGCAAGGGACAGAAATGGGAAGGCGAATGGTGTGGCATACAATAGAGTCAAGTTGAGATGGAATTAGTCCGATGGGATAAGAGCAGACAGGTATACAAGACAGTTCTGTTTGTATGTGTTGAGGTGGAGGTAGAGGTGAGCTGACCGCTTTGGACGATGTTTATTTTCTGTAACTGCAGCGGTCATTTATTTTTAAAAATGTGTTTTTCATATTTATACAGAGCAAAGATGAATGTGAACATACACAGAAAAAGTATATACCTCTGTTGTCTTTCATTATGTACATCGGTTGTCTTTCGTTATTTACGTTGGTTACAATTTCTTGTTTTTCAGTCGGTGCTTAGTTTTGGTTGGATCCCCTGCTTCCCTCTCTTCTCCCCTTTCCTCCTGATCCCCTTTGCCTTCTAGTCATCTGGCGTGTTCTCTCCCCTTGTGGAAGCCCTCTTCCGACCCCCAGATGGAGAATTTAATTTTCTCCATCTGGAAAAATTCCAACAGGTCAGACAGGGAGTCTAAAGCTTTGGGTGGTGCTGCTGATTGCCAGCTGAGCAGGATTCTCTGGCGGGTGATTAGGGAGACAAAAGCAAGGGCGTTAGCCCTCCTCCCCATAAAGAGATCCGGCTGTTCTTACACCCCGAAGACTACCAATCTCGGGACGGCTCCACCTTCATCTCCACCACCTTGGACATTGCCTCAAAGAAGGCTGCCCAGAACCCGACGAGTCTGGAGTAAGCCCAGAACATATGGGCATGGTTGGCCAAGCCTCCTTGGCACCTTTCACATCTATCCTCCACCTCCGGGAAGAACCTGCTCTTTCGGGTTCTGGTTCAGTGGGCTCTGTGTACCAATTGCAGCTGCATTAGGCTTAGCCTTGCATATGTGGAGGTGACCCTGTGCAGTGCTTCGCTCCATGGTCCCCACCCTATTTCAAACCCTAGGACTTCCTCCCACTTTTGCCTTGTCTCGTCCAGTGGTGTGTGTGTGTGCCCTTCCCAGTAGTCGCCTGTACAGGTCGCCACAATTCCCCCTCTCTAAGATGTTGGTGTCCAGTAGGTCCTCTAACAGTGACTGTTTGGGTGGTCGTGAGTATGTCCTTGTTTCCCTACGTAAAAAGTTTTTGACTCTGTTAGTTCCAGTAGTGCTGTCAGTTGTCTGTGTACAATTCCCTGCTGTTTAGAATTCCCTGCTGTTAACATTCTCCCCTCTTCTCTCCAACCTTTGAAGGCGGCGTCCATTTTGGCTGATGCGAACCTGTGGTTGTTGCAAATGGGGGCCTAAATGGACATTTTGGTTAAACCAAAGTGCTGTCGTACTTGGTTCCACAACCGGAGTATGGCTATCACCACTGGGCTCGTTGAGTGCTTTTTCGGTGGGGATGGGAGCACTGCCGTGGCCAGGTCACGAGGTCCCCATGCAGGAGCTTCCTCCACTCTCACCCATTTGGTTTCTGGCTCCTTTATCCACCCCTTTATCCTTTCTGCTGTTGCTGCCCAGCGGTAATATTGCAAATATGGCACTGGTAGGCACCTCCTGCTTCTCGTTCTCTGCAGGACTTTTCTGGGGGTCCTAGGATTTTCCCACCCACCCCCACACAAACGTCATGATCAGTTTTTCCACTGAGTTGAAGAAGGCCTTGGCGATGTAGATCGGTATGGATCTGAACAGGAAGAGGAACCTGGGCAGTACGTTCATCTTGATCATCTGCACTCTCCCTGCCAGCGAGAGTGGAAGTGTGTCCCACCTCGGCATGACCTTTTTAACTTTCTCCACCAGGCTGGTCAGGTTCCTTTTGTGGCTCCATGTCCAGTCATGGCCGATTTGGATCCCCAGGTAGTGGAATTTGTATCGGGCCTGTTGAAATGGCAGGCCCTCCAGCTCTGCACCTCCCCCTTGCGAGTTCACTGGGAAGATCTCACTTTTGCTCAGGTTGAGTTTGAAGCCCGAGAAGGTTCCAACTCTTTCAAGAGAACCATGATTCCCTCCATGCTGCTCCGAGGGTCTGTGATGTAGAGGAGCAGATCATCCGCATAGAGCGAGACTCTGGGATCTCTGTCTCCCCTCCGGATCCCCTTCCAATTCTTTGCCACCCCATGTGCGATCGCTAGTGGTTTGATTGCTAGGACGGACAGCAGCGGGGACAGTGGACATCCTTGCCTAGTGTCTCTGTGCAGCTGGAAGTACTTGGAGCTAGTGGTATTTGTCCGTACGCTCGCCACGGGAGCATTGTACAAATGTTCCACCCAGGTGATGAACCCTATTCCAAGCCCGAACCACTCTATGAGGTACTCCCATTCGACTCTGTAGAAGGCCTTTTCTGCAACCAGGGAGATGATCACCTCTCCTTAGGTGGAGCCATAATCATGTTGTGGAGATGCCGGCGTTGGACTGGGGTGAGCACAGTAAGAAGTTTTACAACAGCAGGTTAAAGTCCAACAGGTTTGTTTCGATGTCACTAGCTTTCGGAGCTCTGCTCCTTCCTCAGGTGAATGAAGAGGTATGTTCCAGAAACATATATATAGACAGATTCAAAGATGCCAGACAATGCTTGGAATGCGAGCATTAGCAGGTGATTAAATCTTTACAGATCCAGAGATGGGGTAACCCCAGGTTAAAGAGGTGTGAATTGTGTCAAGCCAGGACAGTTGGTAGGATTTTGCAGGCCAGCTGGTGGGGGATGAATGTAATGCGACATGCGACAGCGTGGTACATTGGCGAGACCATGCAGACGCTGCGACAACGAATGAACGGACATCGTGCGACAATCACCAGGCAGGAATGTTCCCTTCCAGTCGGAGAACACTTCAGCAGTCAAGGGCATTCAGCCTCTGCTCTCCGCGTAAGCGTTCTCCAAGGCGGCCTTCAGGACGCGCGACAACGCAGAATCGCCGAGCAGAAGCTTATAGCCAAGTTCCGCACACATGAGTGCGGCCTCAACCGGGACCTGGGATTCATGTCGCATTACATTCATCCCCCACCAGCTGGCCTGCAAAATCCTACCAACTGTCCTGGCTTGACCCAATTCACACCTCTTTAACCTGGGGTTACCCCTTCTCTGGATCTGTAAAGATTTAATCACCTGCTAATGGTCGCATTCCAAGCATTGTCTGGCATCTTTGAATCTGTCTATATATATGTTTCTGGAACATACCTCTTCATTCACCTGAGGAAGGAGCAGCGCTCCGAAAGCTAGTGACATCGAAACAAACCTGTTGGACTTTAACCTGGTGTTGTAAAACTTCTTACCATAATCATGTTCAGCAGACGCCTGATGTTCGATGTTAGCTGTCTACTCTTGACAAAACCAGTTTGCTCTTCTGCTACCATCTCTGGTATGCAGTCCTCCAGTCTCTTGGCTAGGATCTTGGCCAATATTTTCACGTCTATGTTTAGCAGTGAATGGGTCTGTAAGATCCACATTCTGTTGGATCTTTGTCTTTCTTGGGTATCAGCGAGATTGAGGCTTGTGCTAGGGTAGGTGGCAGGGTGCCCCTCGCCAGCGAGTCTGTGAACATCTCCCACAAGTATGGTGCCAGTGATGTTGCAAATGTTTTGTTGAAGTCCTCCGGGAATCCATCTGGTCCCGGCGCCTTCCCTGCCTGCATGAAGTTGATGCTCTTGTCTTCTCCCAGTTCTAGTGGTGCTTGCATCCCTATTTCCTATCCTCCCCTACAATTAATATGTCCAGTCCATCGAGGAACCATTTCATCCCCAAGTTCCCTGCGGGGGGGCTCGTAGGTGTACAGTCCCCGTTAGAAGGCCTTGAATGGTTCGTTGACCTTTGCAGGCTCTGCTACTAGTTTGCCCTTGTTGTCTCTAATCTGGGCTATTTCCCTCATGGCTGCCTGCTTTCTAAGCAATTGAGCCAGCAGGCGGCTGGCCTTGTCTCCATGTTGATATAGGGTCCCCCCTGCCTGGCGGAGTTGGTACACTTCTTTCCTCGTGGAGAACAGGTCAAAGTCCATTTGTAGCTTTTTCCTTTCTGCCATGGGCTTTATGGTCAGGGCCTCTCGAGTATTGTCGACCTACCTCTTAGATGGAGTCAATTAGATGTTTCCTAGCCACCTTCTCTTCCCTATCTCTTTGAACTTTGTACACAATAATTTCACCTTGATCACATCCTACAGCACCTCCCAGAAAGTGGAGGTTGAGACCTCCCATTCCGGTTATTAGTGTTGTACTCGTCCATTGTCTGTGACATTTTCTCACAGAAAGCCTTATCGGCCAGGAGGGCCATGTCCAACTTCCATGGGGGGCAATGGGCACAGCGCGTCTCCAACTTCACATCCAGGTAATGTGGAACGTGGTCGGAGATTACAATCACTGAATATTCCGCTCTTACAATCCCTGGAAGCACCGATTTTCCCCACGACAAAGAAGTCGATCCATGTGTATACATTGTTTTGCAGCAGTCATTTTGAGGATTGGAGCAAAATTTGCATGCCAGGTTGTTTCAGATGCCTACAGTTCTACCAACTGAATGACTTTATCCTCAATATATGATAGAATGCAAGATTTTTGATCCTTAACCTGCATTACACTATAATGATATTTGTGACCACATCAGGAAAGGACATGGCAAATTCCTGTGTATTATTACCATTTATGCAAGAGAATGAACAAGAAGGTGGCACACAGGTTACAGTCTAAATGCATTACAATCCATCTTCTATCAGCAACAGTCTTTCCGAGTGGTTACATGGCTGAGATGAATTACCAGTTTAACATGGTATTTAGCACCCAAAATGAATATCAGTGAGATATGAAACTGGTCAAGATGAAGCATTCTCACCCTCCTCTCCACTGGAATGGGTTAGCAGAGTAGATATTTTAGGTTCTTGTTGAACCGTTCCCTTTGAGCTGAATCTAATGAGGATGGTGTTGGCTCTGACAGTGGACTGGAAATCAAAGAACAACTCCATATCTGGGAACTCCAACCCGATTCTGTATCAATCAGACAATTAACTGATTGACACCAGGGCTCCTGTCTCTTTAAGGGTGGCGATTTCACCTCCATGAGCTGGTGACCAATTGGAAGGCCAATGGTTCTTCAGTCCCAGCAATGCTCGAGTGGTTGCACCTGGGATGCACCTGGCCTGAAGCAGCAATTCGGATGGCACCCTGGAACCCAGTTGGAGTTGGGCTGTTATGATCAGTCAGGCAGAATGTTATGATCAGTCAGGCAGGCCCCGGCAAGCGCAGCATCATTGATGAGTGTGTAGGGGTGTGGGGATATGCTCACAGTGGGGAGGTGCTCCATGAGCCACAGGATGCCCGATCAGGACTATCCCACATAGAGTACACCACCTTATCCACCATATACTGGATATCTCTGCTTCCTTCAGGATGTTCTCACTTAAATCTGCTGCCTGCTGCAGACACAACTGCAGACTCAGAGCAGGATGAGGACAGCATTTCCACTGGTATTAAGTATGAACGTCCTGTCATCTGCGATGGTTACAGCTCTGCCACTGGCCATGACCTCAGTCACAGGCACTCTGATGGTGGCAGCTACTCTGTCATCCATGATGGTGAGGTCATGCAGCCATTTCTGTCTCCTGCTAGTTAAGTGTTTCTGTGAGTGGATATGGGCCATCTTGCCCTGCGTATCAAGAAATATGGAGCTATGTATTTGGATGGTGCTGTTGCCATGGATGAAAGTTGGCAATGAATGCAAGTTGTGAGATATGACACTGTGAGGGAAAGGTGGAAATATGAAAGTTATTTGACTCATGATTAATCAAGATTGTTGGTATGCGAGGGTGAGGTGCAGCATTGAACAGTAGATGGTGAAGTTAGTGGGATATGGCATTTGAAGATACATTTACTGACCTTGGCCACTCGTGTGAAGTCATTAGATTTCTTGTCGTACTGTGTTCCTTTCCTCATGGCTAGACTTGTAGAACTAATTATCACAGCTATCTGCTCCCAGTACTTATGGCTGTAGGACCATCTGGATAGAAGGCCTTTTTTCTTCTGATCGCTTCCTTCACCAAGATGTCCACGACACAATGTCAGAGAAATTTGGAGCATGTCCCCTCACTGTTGTGCAACAATTCCGTGTTCTTGTTCACACTCTTTTCCTTTCTGCATCTGCTCCAGCCAGAATGCATCTCTGCATTAAGAGTTGGAGGGTGGTTTTAATTAGTACAGGCTAACTTCAAGCCCGCAATACACAACCTTGGCTCCACTCAGCAGTACACATGGTGCAAGATGCACACAGCTATCAAACAAATAAAATCATAGAATCTATGGCACGGAGACAGGCCCTTCAGCCCAAACTGGTCCATGCCAACCAAAAAGCCCATCTAAGCTAACCCCATTTGCCTGCATTTGGCCCATATCCCTCTAAAACTTTCCTATCCATGTATCTGTCCAAATGCCTTTTAAATGTTGTCAATGTCCCTGCCTCAACCACTTCCTCCGGCAGCTCATTCACATACGTACTGCCCTCTGAGTATAAAAAGTTGCTCCTCCATGTTTAATCTCTTAACTTAAATCTATGCTCTCTAGTTCTCGATTCCCCAACCCTGGGAAAAAGACTGAGCGCATTCACGAGGTAGCACAAAATTTGCATGCTACCTGAATCCGAAGCAATGGGCCTGTGTTAATTATGCATTACAATGCTTGTGCCCATTGCCCGGCCCTGTCCCATTTTGCAGCCTGTGAATCTTAGAATGTTTGTCTCAACTTCACCTTGAAATCAGGATTATCTTTATTTTTTATCCATTTTAGACCTTTGTTATCTGTAAGGATAGGTCACTGGTATCACAATCTGCACTTTAGTGTTTACATTCCTGGACACAATTATATACTTACGCTCCACACTGACAAAGGGGAATAATACCATGACTGGTAAATGTGGG
The DNA here is from genome assembly GCF_047496885.1 of Scyliorhinus torazame. Lineage (NCBI taxonomy): Eukaryota > Metazoa > Chordata > Chondrichthyes > Carcharhiniformes > Scyliorhinidae > Scyliorhinus > Scyliorhinus torazame. The sequence goes on from NC_092717.1 coordinate 117,493,453, forward strand.
CGGTCTTCTGATGAACTTTATACAGTAAATAATCAGGCAGTAAGCCAATTTGATTTGTACATGTGATAGTATTAATGATGCGATATGGGTTAGAAACATCAGAATCATTTGCTTTCTCCACTTGGATTGATTTCATTCATATCTTATAATGATTATGTGAATGCAGATAAGAAAGAAAATACTGAACTCCATTTGGTATTGATAGAATTGATTATTACTATTGTATCTTTGACACCATATCGTCCTTAAGAGGGATTTTGTATGCTGCAAATGTTTAGGTCATATCGACAATTGTTAATCAAATAAATTAATGTGCTACATTACAACATAATTTTACTCAGTTCATTGCAAGTAAATAAAATAAAATGAACATATATGATTGCCTGGATTCTCCCCATCCCGATGCGGAAATCGTGGCCGGCGCGGGGGCAGAGAATCCATCTTCCTGCATGGAATCGGGACCGGCTCTGGTTCCCCGATTCTGCGGGCCCCGAAAAGCGGCGTACTCCCTGAGTACGCCGCGCCGCCTAGGATCTCACTGGGGCCATTGCCAGAGGCCTGCTCCACCATTCTCTGCACCCAACCGGCCAAGGTCCTGACGCCGTGGATCGAATGTCGTCCAGCCAATCGGGATACTCGGGTGGCGGCTGAAGACTCAATCCGCGGCCGCCCGGTCAGGGGCGGGCTGATTGGAGCGCAGGGGGGGGCCTTATAGGTGGCTGGGAAATGTTTGTGCGGGGTCGGGCGCGCGGGCGATCGGCGGGGGTTTATTAGGGTTCAGCTCCGCGGTCCGAGTCCACCATGGAGCAGGGCACGGGCGCTGGAGGCCACTGCCGTGTGCATGCATGGCTTCTGACCTGGAAGTGCAGGGGCCCGTATCTGCAGCAAAAGCTGCTAGATCTACGCCGGGTCCCTGCCAGCCCCCTGCAGGGCGAGGAATTTGTGGCCCTTACACGCTAGTTTTTCTGGCAAGAAACTCCACACTTTTGTCCCTGGCGTGGGTCCATAGTCTCAATAACGGAGAATCCAGCCCAATGTATTTTTTGTGATAATTAGGATCATCATCGTGGTTAGCTTCAGCACAGTTTACATAATCTCCCAAGTTTGCTTTACTGTAAAGATTTTAGTTTTAAGTATTTTTCATGTATTGCTCGTATTATGTTTATTATGATTCACTTACCAAGTAAGAATTAAAAAAAAAAAAATCTATCTGCACCTACTAACATATGTGTCCAACTGTCAATTCATGTTCAGTGAATACTCTTTTTTTTTTTGGCTCAGTTTCACATTCCTAGCTTAGTTACATGCATTGTGTCCTGCATGATTGGTGGGGTGTGTGTTATCATTGGACTTTTCACTCAATTACAGCAGGGACTAGTTTCTGAATTACATCTACACACACACACACTCACTCTCTCTTTCCTTGCTCATTTAATTACTTATTTCAGCTGTCATCAATGATTCTTTGAACTGTAACCTTAGTCTGAGAACTATTTGATAATTTTTGGAGTCCTAATATTACAATTGTACTCCTACACTAAGGTCCTTCAATTTCTGATAATGAAAAGCAGAATGGGGTTAGAAATGCCTTAATAATTAGTTTCAAAGTACATTGGTCATTAAGCAAGTGACTGTAACGCAATTACCAAAAATGTTAGTGACCATTTCTAAAAGTATTACATTTACTTGAAAATAATTTCTGTTTTATATTAAAAATATATTGTAATATTGATGAAGAACACTTAATATTTGGATGCAAGTTCCTTCTGAAATGAATAAAATTGACAAATACAATTGTAAGGCTCTTTACTTCAAGATTTATTTTGCCCACCATTCATTCTGCCCACCATTCATTCAAGTATTAAATACATTGCTTAAAACAAAATACAAAGTAGTTCTTTCAAAAATATTTAGGGGTAGAAATTTGTCTTGGGCGGTGGTGCAAAATGGACAGTATTGGATTGAAAGTCAATGATTGCAGTCAATAGACTGAATATTTGGTGCAGCCAATCCAAACCAGCCAGTTTGTGCCACTGCCCTGGATGAATTTCTACCCATTAAAAAAAAAATCAGTTTATATTTTTTAAATGAAGATTGATTAATTTTACCTTTCCCAGAGACAGAATAGAAATACTAACATGGATTACTGTTGAACAATGAAAGAGTGCTGATAGTCAGATTCAGACATCATCCTCTCAACAGAAACATTTCATTTCTTCATGCTCTTCTGCTAGATTTGTATGAAAGTTGACCCTGATAATACGGCTGTCCTTCAATGACCATAATGCAATGGAATTGACTGAATCCATTTGTATTCGATGACCTTGCCTGATTTTCACGAAACCAAACCTTTCTCCAACAATGAAGAGGAAATATATATTGCGCGCATCTAGATAAAATTAGAACAACTGACACAGATTATTTTTATCCTCCAAAGGCTTGCTCATAAAGGTTTCTTTTCACACAAAATATATACACAAAAATAGCTGGTATGTTTACATTATTGTTAAGAAACCAAAAAAAGCCAGGAGGGTTAATTAACAAAGTCTAAATAATAAAACGTCACTATGCACTTGGATAATTTTGTAGTGTAGGGGCCTTAGAAAATCACAGTAAGAAATGCTATCTAATATAATACGGCCAAATTATTGAACCAATTTTCAGCAGATCTTTGAAAGAGCACAATGTGCACCATTTTATCCAGCAGCCAATTGAATTTGTGCCTTCTATTTTGCTTCTGTTTCCATATAGGTGGTTTAAATTTAATGCAATTTTGAAACTCCCCCCTACTATTGTTGCATTGTGCATTCCCAAAATTACTCCGATCTGCCACATTATGTCCTTTTCCTTGAATTGTTAACAGAAAAGAATACCATAGAGTTGATTTAAAAAAGTATAAATGCATATTATTTTGGGACTATATCTGTGCTATTTTGTAGAATGCAAGTTCTAATACAAGGGTATGGATAAATCCTATAAAAGGCCTGTCACTCTATTCAAATGAACATCAAATGAGTTCAGTGCTCCGACTTTGACAAATTGCAGATGAGTTTTGCTCATTAACAGTTTATTTAAATGCAATTTACTGTTACATTATTGATTAGCTGATGAGAAATTATCTGATAGGAAACTTGTGAGAGACAAGAAAGACGGGTGCTTTGAGATTTGTAAAGAGGGACTCTACTTATCTAAGGCAGTGGGATGGGTACATGGATAAAGATTTTGGATGTGAAGAAAGGCTTTACTTGTTTACAGATAAACACAAACACTCAAAATAAAATAGAGTTTAAATGCAGAATTATTAATTTCACTATTTTATTACACCATTTGTGATTTGATAATATTCAATATCAGTTTAAGTAGTTTCAGGAATGAACAGTGGTGTAAATGGATTGAATCATTTCTATTAAACTGATGATGTATAAAGTAAAGCTTAATGAAGCAGTACAAAACAACTCATTAATGCAACTTTACAGACACTGAAATATTATATTGAATGTTCTTAATTTTATTTGTTATCTTCCCGTCTAAAGGATTATGAAGATCACATGATGAAGAGCTGAGCGATAAATAATAAGCAGACTGATCTGATAACTCATGTTATGATTCAACATAAGTAGGCTATGGAACATGTGTCCTGTTTATATCACATTTCAATTAAATGATTCAAATGAAAAATAATAAGAATTAGATGTACATTTTAATTTTAAATGGGAACTAAACTGATGCATAGATCGTGGACTGACTCTCATGACACCATTATGGAAAATGTATTCGTCATGGTGCCATTTATTCTCAATTATGACATTACCTTGCTGACATGGGAAAAATATTTTATGAGCATAATGCCAGGACAAGTGGTATGACATTTCATTGGACAGAAGGCATCTGCAATTCTAATTGACTATCAGGTTTAGAATGATGGCAATTGGTTCAGGGAATGCTATATGTTTATTGGAAAATAGATCTGTGTTTATATATAACACTAATGGGCGGCACAGTGGTTAGCACTGCTGCCTACGGCGCTCAGGACCCGGGTTCGATCCCGTCTCCGGGTTACTATCTGTGTGGAGTTTACACATTCTCCCCGTGTCTGCGTGGGTTTAACCCCCACAACCCAAAGATGTACAGATTCGGTGGTTTGGCCATGCTAAATTGCCGTTTAATTGGAAAAAGATAATTGGGTAATTGGAAAAAGATAATTGGGTACTCTAAATTTTTTTTAAAAATATTATATATAACACTAATGACGAATAGTAATACACTATTTAAATTTAGATCATAGAACAGTGTCCAAAAGGTTAGGTCGAGTTACGGGGATAGGGTGGAGGTGTGGGCTTAAGTAACATGCTCTTTCCAAGGTGCGGTGCAGATTCGATGGGAAGCCTCCTTCTGCACTGTAAATTCTATGATTCTACGATTGCTGAAAAGAAAAACATGTAGCCAAAGCTTCTTGTTTTGCATTCATTAGATCAAACGCAAGAATGTCAAATTTCAAATGTTCTCAATTTACAATAAAAGAAGAAAAGAGGTGCTGATTTGTTGGCAAATCGACTTTGATTCGCTGAGAAAATGGCTACCCTGATCAGATCATTGTACGCTGTGTATCGTGCAAACTTTCAAATAGGTCAAAGGCTGCCATCTTTGGACCTGAAAAGTGCCAATTACCCTGGGAAGGCAAAGCATCTAAAAAAAACTTGAACAGGTTAAGCAAGCTGTTTCACACAGCTACATTGCATTGGTGATGCAAATGATATTTTCCATGAACAGGATGCTGCCATCCACCCAAAATGACTTTCTGCCGACCACACAATTGAGCAATGTAATTCATGTAATTCAGTGATGGTGCAATGCTGTGGGAAAATATGGAGGCTGTACATCCCAATGACTGGATCATCAAATCAAACAACCTGTTCCTCTCGCTGTTCATAATACAGCACAACCACACCAGAGGGTCTACTGCTCGGTGTCATTCAGTAACAGGGCAGCATTTTCTGAACAATCCTGAATGTGCTAATTGCTACACTAACTCCCAATTTAACATAATCAATCGCGCTTGTAACATGGATCATGTATGCCTGCAAGAAGTGGCATACAGGGACCAGTTCTCTGCAAACAAAAGGAATACGTTCAAGCCTTGTGCATTTTTTAATTATTCGGAAGCTTGGGGAGCCTATGGTTCCTCATTGCTTTCTCCATGGCAAACACGCAGCTAATCAGAGTCGACTTGTCAACCAATCCATTTCCATTTCCTCCTGGTGGTATAAATTGTTGTGATTTTTGGATATTTAGCATTCTTGTGTTTCTCCTGATGAATTCAAGATTAAAAGCTTCAGCTACATGTCTCTCTTTCAGCAACATTCAATTGATAATACATTACAAATTATGCAATGTGATAATGAAACCATTCTAATTGCAGGTGATGTCCTGTATAGTACAATGTACCAACTCTGTTTCTTTCTGTTTTTGAGAAGGCATAAAACACATGTTCTAATGCGAAGAATACAGTTTCTAAAAGGAGGTGTTTTCAGTAATAAACTGCAAGTTTTCTCAAATGTTCCAACAAATCAGAGTGAATGTCCACTGATTTTCTCACCGTATTCTACTTCTCCAAAATTGAGTCTGTATCTGGAATATGTTTATCATTTACCTTTCCTTATAAATTAAAGCTTCCATAAATGAGAAAATAGTAGAATGTTAAATATGTAATTGATTTTCTTTTAAATCAGTAGACAACAGCAATTGTGTCTCCATAAGAGGTGCTGAACCAAATGCCTATTTTTAAATTTAAATCGGGAATTGAATAAACCTGAGTTTTAGTGGAGTTTATTTCCATACTTGAAAACAGAGTACTCAACGCATAACATTGTCATGTTTTCAACAAGTCTGAATTCATTATCATTGGTTTTCACAGGATGAGGTGTGGTAACTTTGAGGAAGTTAAATAGAATCACTATTCAGGTCTAAAAATAAGCAACCTTTGCATTTAAATGCCATACTTATGGCTCTTACTCCCAATGAAGGTTGAGCAGACTACAATTGTATGTTGCAATCTTGTTTTTTGGACCCTTTCCCCAATTTTATAATGTACTGCTGTGTTTAGAGAGGTGGGGACAGTAGAATTCCCTGACAATTTAACTAGTGGAAGAGCAGCTAAATGAAAAGAAGCAAAACTATTATTACATTCCAATGTGACTAAAATTGGTAACAAATATTTGATCGTGCAAACCAGGGAGGAGCTTCCTGTGATAACAGAGACAAAATATCACCTGAAGCTACATAAGAATATCTAACACACTTATTTGAATCATTGGCTGAAAAAAGGGACACCAGCTCCTACAAAGACAGCCTGTTAATCTGTCCATTTTTAATCCAGCCATTAGAATAACCTAGCACACTTTTGTACCTCGTTAGTGTCATTGCTGCATGTTTATTAAGCTGTTTTTTTCTCTCCAAAGGATTTGGTCAGGACTGCTCTGCCAGCTGTATTTATGTCTCAGGAAAATTAAATAATCACTATTCTTTTAAATTGAACCAGCTGCTTCTGTATTTCTTTGCAAGTCTTTGTCCTCATTTTGGTCAACAATGGGCCCTACGAACAAATTAAGTCTTGCAGCAAAGCTTCTACATCAAAGTAACAATAATTTTGATTCTGTTCAAAAAATAATTTTTAAAGATTTTTTTCTGTATTTCTGAAAATGTATTTGACGGTGTTAAGCATCATGCTTGAAACATGCAAATAATAGAAAACAGATATCTATGTGGAAATTACACTGACCATTCAGTTCAGACCTCCATTATGTTCAGGGGGTTCCAGGCCTAAAATCTCTACACCATTATTTGTAGCTCATTTACCTTAAATTGAATAGAAAGGCCGTAATGAAAAATAATAAATCTAAACCAGAAGTTAATGGATCCAGTCAAAGCAAAACGAAAAGTGATGGTAGGAAAATAACAATAGGAAACAAATGGTAAATCAGAAAATTGTGGAATATATAAATGCAAGGAATGATGCTTTGGGGTATACAGGTGGGACTAGAATAGAAAGTCTACTTTTATTAATTTTCCATTTTTATAACCCTGGCATAACTAAGACTACTGTGGTGTTCTATCTTTTGTCTGTAATAAAACACTGAATGCCCACATTTGTATTAATATGTTTATTTAAAGTATATTTTGTAGCAAGATCCAACTGTTCACATTTTCTCAGTACTCAAAAAAAAGTAATCTGTGGACTGATCTATAAATTCCCCCTCTCTTCCTCTTCCAGACCCAAGACTGAATTTCTCCCTTATCGATCAGCAAAACTAGCGGGACAGACATGAACCACTGTTCATCTTCAGCCAATAAGGTGCATTTTAGCAAGATGCTGTTTTTTTTTTTCTGGCGCTGCCTCGCTAACTGAATAACTCCAATACAGGTTAGTTCATTTGCCCAGGGCGCAATGTCAACTTGATGACTGTCGGAGAAACTGGGCTGCCCTCCATTTACTAATACTATCATCTACACAAACGCATTTTGTGAATCTCGTTGATGCAACATGTTAATGCTGCATATTTATATTTTGCTTAAGCTTATTAAGTATAGCCAAAAGTATCCCTCTTAAACAGTGAGTATTTTGTCCCTCTTATTCTAATGAAATAAAAGGATTCATCTATGATCTCAAACATTCTTTGAAGGGTTAATGATGCCTTTAAATCAGGTTGAAGAAGGACAGCTTATTCCAAACAAAGTGGCAACATTTCTAGTTCCTTTTACAAAATGATGTAGCCAGGCTTCTCGTAATGTCCGAGCCTCTTTACAGCCTGCTTTGTGATCTATCACTTTGACGGCAATCTGCTTAAAAGGGAGGGGGAGAGAAGAGTAGCTTCACTGATCCCCTCCAGTGCTGCTGCCTTGGGCAGCTACTGTGAACATTAATATGCACCAATTTGTCAACACAACTCTTAACAATGAATTGCAGTTTATCGACAGGTGCACACGGAGCTAAGAAAGAGTGGTCAAAAAGACTCAATAAAAATGAGCGATAGCCGGTGGCGCAGTGGTCAGCACTGCATTCTCACGGCGCTGAGGTCCCAGGTTCGATCCCGGCTCTGGGTCACTGTCCGTGTGGAGTTTGCACATTCTCCCCGTGTTTGCATGGGTTTTGCCCCCACAACCCAAAGATGTGCAAGGTAGGTGGATTGGCCACGCTAAATTGGGCCTTAATTGGAAAAAATGAATTGGGCACTCTAAAATTTTTTTTTTTTAAAAGAGAGATGTGAGTGATAGCCTAGCTGAGATGCTAGTCCTTCCTAATTTCCAGTAATAGACTTTGATATTCTGCAAATTTAATTTAAACTAAACCTGTTAAGGCCTGGGATTTGAGAAGAAATGTTTTCTTTCAGACATACTACACATAAATGCATGGGAGGAGTCCCTGATGCAGCGTTTCACCAGAAACCGGGCCATCCACTCCAATAATACCACTAAATGTTGAATTTGCTTTTCACATTGCATAACAAAAAAGATCAAGTTTGAAAATACAACATCTAGGTTTGTATACCTCGGGCTTTCACAGACCTGAGATTATAAATTTAATCTTCAAGGAGGACAATGACTTTAATGAGTGCACTATTCTGATGCTGTCATTGTTCTCCTGGAGGCCCTAAATATTCAGTCCATGGTAATATAATTAGATTAACAAATGCATAGAATCTTTTGAAGGGACAAACATATATGAAATAGAACAATGTGCTGGTCACATCTGATTTGAGTAATTAATGTACTTAGGCAAAACAACCAAAAGGAGCATTGCAAATATTTCCGTTTTATGGTCTTCTTGAATGGTTCTTGCGGCTATGGTCAAAATAACGTGGCAAGGCTGGAGATCTGAATACAAAACAAACCAGGCAATTTTAGGGGGGTGATTTAATTTTCTGGGAAAATGTGAATATTCTTGTTAAAATGTGTGTACAAATCTGACACATTAAAATTAGTATGTTAGTTACTCCTTCCACAATATAGCACAATTGGTATATAGCTTTCGAGTAGAAGCATCATGTATTTTCAGTTTTATTTAGTGACAAGGATGTGGGATGATGTATTTTAATTATCAGTCGTGATCTGCGGACAGAACCACAGTCCCCATCCTCTTTATCCGAGAATGTCTGGTAAATTCAGATTACACAGCGCTGAGGACTGTAAACATGCTTGTCGGCATTATTCAAACTGTTGTCTTTCTCTGTAAATCAGCCTGCAGGAGAGAGGGGTTATAAGGCTAAAGTCTGATTTGACACAAAGATTTTTTTTAAAAATCGTTTGATTGCATTTCACCTTAAAAGTCTAGGGTTCCCTGTAAAAATATAGTGAATTTAAAGACAGGGCTTTTGGAGGAAAAGCGGTTAATTCTGGGCTGAAATGCTTCCATGCAGCAAAATCAAACCGGATGGAGCTGAATGGTGCCCTTGCACCAATATTTTGCAATTAAAGAGTGTTCCAACTTCTGCATCTCCTGTAAACGTTAACATTCAATGAATAGACAAATTGAGTTTTAGAAGGTGCAAAGGACGTACTTGGGCAGTTAACCGCCACTGAACATCAAACATTCGGGATTGCTTTGGTACTTCCTCTGACTCCGGTCACTTTCTGGGGAATATATGTTCCGTTACTGTGCGCGTGTCAAATATCGCGGGGGAGAGGTTTAATGCAACGATTTTGAGTTGAACGAGACGGTAGGTTTATGTCGCCAGTACATCTCCGCCATGGAAGTGTGACGCTGGTGCAGAAAGAGATTAATAGTCCCGCAAAGTAAAAGGTGCCCCTCGCGTTTGCATTGGAAATGTTTGCTGCATCGGGTCACGTTAGCGCTTCCATCCCAGGCCATGGGGAGGGAGGTGGACAACAGCTGCTTCTCAGTTCCGTTATTATCCCTGGCTGCTGTGGCTGAAACTGATTTGATGAAAGTCAAATATTACATTGCTGATGATTATGTGATGACAGGAATTTACCTACTAAATTAATCCTGTGGGCTGTTGATTTTTGATTAATTTCTCTCCGGCCACGCGTTCAGGCTGCACAGCATTAATCTGCTGGGGCTGTGCCAAATATCTGGGGGATGGGCTCCCTTTGCCAAGAAGAAAGGAGGAACGGGATAGCTTTCAGGCGGGATTGAAGGAATTCGTGTTATTGCTGAGCATTTTTATAACTTTTAATTGCACAGCCCTATTTTAATGCAGACTACCCAAGATTTAAAGTCTTAGTGTGTGCAGCCATCCTCCGATTTAACTAATTTAGCGCTGGATGATATTATTACATATTAAACAGAGCCTTGAGCTTTCCTTGGAGAATGCTGCGACTTCGGCCTCTGATTTTCAGCCATTAATTTTATGGGACCGAAGAGAGGTGCTATTTCCCCGGTGACCTCTCAATGGGAATTCTGGCAGTTTTGGGCGGAGCTGCAATGCTAATCTGCTTTCTCAATGCTGAACATTTCCCCTTTCGTCATCTTCCATAACGTGTGTATATATTTAAAACAATGGTTACTAATTTAAAATTCATCCAAAATGCAGTTTTGTATTAATACCTTTATATATTTATCTTTTGTAAATCATATGAAATCTAATACTAACAAGCCTTTTTAGATGTGTATTGGAGCTGTCTTGATAAACTTCAAGCACAAACAGTTTGTCTCAGGCATAACATGGATGCTGTAATGCAGTCTGTTAAATCTGTGCAAGGGTGTCTCAGCAGCAGGCTGATTCCAGAATTTCCAGTAAACTGCTGTAAACGATCTTAGTAACGATGGTTACAGGAGCACAGCATTGAGGAAAAGAACAGTTCACATTTTCACATCTATGTTTGACAGACGTTGTTATATCGTTTAACTTTTTTTTTAAATCACGGAACGAAGAGAACTCATGTTTGCACCACATAGAAGTGTTGGGTAAAATGGAAAATTATAATCTGTTTTTAGAGGGATGCGGAAATGCTGCCAGCATATTCTCAAGTAACTGATGTAACCTTTGCAGACCGTGTGATAAATGCAGGGACCACTGATTCTTAATAAAGTTCAGGTAGTGTCATGTGCTGAAACAGCTGTATACTTTTCTGAATAGAATTATTCTTTGACTTTGTCGATTCACAACAGCAGTCTTTTTTAAAGTTTAAAAACAGTTCTGCAAATAGATTTGAAAAATAATACGACAAACTAAGGTGTAAAAGACCTAGCTTGAAATGCAACAAAAAGGTTTTACGTTCTAGTGATTTTGATAGATGTGTACAAGCAACTTTACATCTATGCAAGAGAGCCAGCATTAAAAGCAGTGTTTTCTGCAGAGGGCATGGTACTTACTCATATCCAGCATTAATCTGATTGCACAGGGGTGTCCAGATTCATTGTTGGGCATATCTTATATTGCTAGATGTTTACAATATCCCTTCTTTGTTTTTGAGCGCCATATGTAGCTGCTTCCCAGCTACATGTGCACAAGATAACAAACCTTGATTTCCATCTAACAATCCCAGAGATGCCCAAGAGTTGACTCTATGCAGTGCATTAGCCTGTTTTAGTACAAAGCTAGTTGCTCTTTTGCTTTTACAAGTGAGCTGTGCTTTGCTCAATGCAGGTAGGGATTTAAACAGTCAAAAATAACATTTTTTTTTGCACATGGGGCCTGAGCTTATTTGATGAGATCCCGAGTGTCACAGAGCTCAGTTGGTGGCAGATGGTAATACTGTACTAGAAAATGTGTCACCTCAACATGACATGCTATATGTAAATATCCTGATTGTGCAGGGGGAAGCTCCAAATGTCCCAAGATAATTGCCATGAATGAGCATTGCCTATTCATTATGTGGGTGCTGTGCATAAGGCACTAATGGACATTCCCTCTATATTGTCAGAGAAGCCAGGCAAATCAGCAAGATGTGATTCGGGTATGACAAAAGCAGCACGTGCTAAATCACTTTACTTTGTTTGTTTTAAATAATCCTTATATTTAATCTATGGCTTTTCTGCAATGCCGGTTGTATTCACTGTTAATTTTCTGTATTTGTTCTATTTCACTGAATTTGTAAGCAGAGCAAGTCATACAGTGCAGTGGGTTCAGCCTTCTAAATGTCACTAGTTTGACATACCTATTTTGCAGAAATAATCTTTGCTATGGCAGTAGCTATGATACCACTTCCATGCTGATGGAAAGTGGTTATGATGCACGCATGTTGAATACAAGCTGTATAATTCTGGAGTCAGGTAGGTGATGTCATTCACTAGTGGACTGAAATTGTGAAATACGAGAGCACTTTTGAATTTGCAATGAATTTAACAGAGCTCTGGTATGGTACTATAGCTGCTTTAAAATTGCTAAGATCATCTATTGGATTACCTGATGGGAACTTGTTTTTATCCTAATGTGAAATGTTTTCAATGATATAAAAGAGAAGTATTGCCCTTCCTACCCTCCATCGAAAACACGCTTTCTAAGGAGCATGGTTCTGAAGGTGCAAACAGACATTTACCACTTTTCTTACACTGGTCAAGTGTGAAAATAAGCCCGCAGTATAACTGAGCATCACACTGTACAGATGTCAATGTCACAGTCTTAACAACAGATTTCATATATATCAATCCATATATATTCCTCAATATTCCATTTTACAAGGCACTTATGATACAACAATGTCCAATATCCTCTTCTCATTAATGTTAGCAAAGAAGTGTGCTTATGAAGTGGATTAAAGAATTATACTGGCAAAGTTTTCATTAATATTAGCAAATAGTGAAGAGGCTTCAGCTCTGAAATAATGTATGTTTATAGCTTTCAGACAAATGGAGAACCCAATAGAAGGTACTCCTTTTAAATGACTATATGCATGCACATATACATGTTGAAATACATACAGAGAACAATAGAATTCAATGTTTGCTTTAAGGAGATACCTATAATAAGTATATAATCACATAAGTATATTAAAGTTGTCACCTTAATCAAAATGCTGCAATCTTGTATCATGTCTGAATAAAAACAGTCAAATTATCGGAAACTCAGGAAGCGAAGGATAAACATGAAATTTACTATTAAGGAGCTGGCTAGACTAATTACATAAAACCAGTGGTTACCTTCCAAAATGGAGAGGGCACCTCATAGTTTTAGGATTTCTTTCTCCTATTGTTTGACAGGATCTGCATATTTGAAAAAAATTCTGATTTTGTAGCCAGTTCAGACTAATTACAAAATAATTAATCAAAAGCGTTGTCACTGTTTCCTTCCCTTCACCTCCCTCCTCTTCATGTCTTGTTCTTTTAATTTATTATTTTATGTCATGGGCATTGTGTAAGGTGGTGGTGACATTTTTACAGTAAGTGATTATTTCATTGACAAAGTCTCACAGAGCCAAAGGTAAAAGTATCAAAAACGCACGTTATTCATTAACATAAAGATTGATTATAGAAAAGTAAGACAAATAATTTCATTCTGACCGTTTAAGTTTAGACTAGGGCTATAATATTTTCTTAACCAGCTAAAGGTTTGGAGGTTGCACCTTCTGGAATCTAAATAGTCCATAAATTAGCATTTTTATTGAGTGTTTGATCTGTGATTTGCCACATGGTTTGGCTGCAAATGATTTTCCAGACCAGAACAGTAGATATAAACTAGAACGGATCAAAAACTTAAACAAATGTACTTTCAAATCCAGAACAGTACCATCCTTTAGCCCATTATTAATTATTTAGCAACAATGGAATTGCATCGCTTCTCAGCCTTTTGGCTAAGATCAAGTGTAGTAGCCTTTTGGCTCAGGTCTGGTATGTCCCTCTTGTGGGGACCATGAATTGGATTCAATTTGAATTTGAATTGGTTTTTGGAGCAGGCAAGGAGCTAGATTAGGGGTTCGCCCCTGACCCACACTCCGAGCCCTGGCTTTGTAACTCAGAAAAAGTAATTTAAAAAAACAAACAATGGAATTGCAAACATTTTACTGCAAGTTATCTTGATGGGATAAAAAAATCTGTGATTTTACAGTAACAAAATAACAGAAAACTTTACTCTAATATTAGCTTTTATACAAAGCCCAAATAACCAATATAGAATGATAATTGAATAAATATTCACAAACAATATTTCAAAATAAAATCCCGTATATAAAACACCTTTTATATGCTTTAACAATGTAGTGGGACACAATGTGAATAAAGATAAACAATGTTCAAAAATTAGGCAATGGTTACATCCCCTTTGCAAAATTAATACTATGTTAACTAAGAATTACATTTTTTAAAAGGTCTTACTTTGTTAAGTGCTATCATATATTTTATGTTTCTAGCACTAAGTAAGCAATTTTAATACTTAGATTAATTTATTGTGTACAGCATTTTGTTCTGAATTTTTAACCCATTCCTGCTCAATTGACCAAAACCGGTGTAAAATCCTGAAAATAATGTTTAGTAATTTCTGGATGGGAAGAATTTAATTTAATTGAGAACGGTAGGCTTTCGGGGAAAGGCGAGTATTTACTGGTTGCAGCATGTCTTTTCCTGGATTTTTTTTATCCCAAAGATTGTCATAATTGTACGAGAGAAGAAATAGCAAAATTAAGGTTGACAGTATAATCTCTAAAGGCTGACTGAAGCCATCCACAATGCAAATCTCCTCCACAAATGAGAAGTCACCATTACCTTAAAGTTAATAATTGAGTTTGAGAATCTTAATGTATTTAATCATTTCCACCTTGATATTTACAAGCTTGATATTTGCATGCAACTTAATTGGATCTAACTGTATTCTTAAAACAAAAAGTAAAATTATTTTCTAATAATGAAGCATTTCCTATAGCTTGACCTCCGCTATGAATGCTCATTAATTTGGTTGTGCTTTGGGACTAGATATCTAATAACAGCAAAGAGTATTGCTTCTGATGCATTCATTGATTTAATACAGTTCAGCCAATACCATGAAATCATTTGCAGTTCGATGTCAAATGGAAATGTACTCTCATTATCAGTCACATCCCTGCTTTCATTATACAAAATATAGTTATGTAATTGTGGTGTCAATGTTCTTGTATTTTAAGGGGATGCAGTTACCTCGAAGTAACAAAGAGATTATCGATTGAAACTATTAATAGGGCAATTTCCAGAGTATTCAAATACTTTCACTTTCAAATGCCAGCTTAGATATTTTTGTTAGTCCTTAGTCAGAAGCCACACTCAAGAGAAATAATAGAAATATATTAATGACTTGTTTTCCTTGCAGCAAGATTTAAATTACTTTCTTATGTCTGATTCAATTTCATGTTCTCCCATATATATTGCTTATATTTTAAGGTGTAGTTCAATAGATGCTTCAGTATTTCCTATTTTATAAGACCATGCTTTCCATACTGTAACTCAAGTCTACACCATGAAACAGGAAACATTAACTGAGATTGAAAGCTAAACATGGTCATAACAGCATAATTTATAGCAAAAATAGGAAGCATGAGCTAAGAATCAGTGAAATATTTAAAAATATTAATATATTTTTGAATTTCAGTTTTAGAGATCTTTACCCATAATTGTAACTGTGGTTTCAGCGACTAGGCCAGTTTTATTTTATCACAACCCCTACACTACTTGTGAATGGTCTGATCCATAGTGGAGTGCAGTACACAGAGTGCAATGCGGCAAGACCGCTCAATCTATTTTTTTTCTACTCGTATTTACAGTACCATAATTTTTGCCACATTATTTCAGATGTGGTAGTCAGCTCCTTTTTGTGGCATGTTGTCATCCCCATACTCTCCATCTTGTGTTTTGTGGAACAATGGGAAGTATGCCTGTGCACAGTGCACCATTCTGCCATAGAAGACAGAACTGCAGCAGTTTCACCTGATTGGTAAAAGCTTTGTTCTTGCTGCAGGGTTGAAAAAGCTGACAAGGCACTTAATCTCTCCTCTTAATAATTGGAAATGACATAGCCCAGTGTGTGCATTCAGCTTCATGGTACTGCAGTAAATCAGATGTTAATGCAACTTACCCCATCCCCCAAACCCACTCTACCCTCCACCCCAGTGCTAAAGGTTATTTCCATGCAAACTCTTAGGCCGATTAAGGACTCTAATCTTTGTTTTGGTCAAAAAGCCCTTGGTTTGTTTACAAATGCAGG
Organism: Scyliorhinus torazame; assembly: GCF_047496885.1. Lineage (NCBI taxonomy): Eukaryota > Metazoa > Chordata > Chondrichthyes > Carcharhiniformes > Scyliorhinidae > Scyliorhinus > Scyliorhinus torazame. The sequence goes on from NC_092717.1 coordinate 117,509,577, forward strand.
AGAGGCACAGAAGGCAGCAGAGTAATCCTCACTGAATTTGCCCTAATCTCTGCTGCACGGATATACTCGTGCACCTTTAATATTTTCCTTTCTCCAACGTTCAGTTATTTTTTTCCACAACAGAAGGGAGACAACAGAAAGCGAGATTACATCTGTCACTTGCCATTAGACCCAGAACTTACTTTTTTACTTCTTGTCAAGACACAATGTTGGATAGATTAGAAGACTCCAATCCTGCCTTAACATTTATTTTGTTAAAGTGCCATAAAATTTGAAGAAAAAATACCATTCGTGTGGGTGTCTTTCTAGTCCGCCTTGAGTAGCTGTATTTTCAAGAATATTTTTAAAAATAAAGTCGACAAGAGTTTCAATCTCAATACCATTTTTTCTGATATATTGTAATTTTGAGTTACAGCTGCAGCACTCTTAAGTTCTTAAATATATTTTTAAATTAGTACTTTCTATTGAAATATTTTCCATTTTAATGGAAACAAATTAAATAGGTTTTCAGAGGAAAATGGTTCCATTTCAATTTTGACATTCATCACCCTTTACATACCAACAAAGGTCCCATTGAGTCCCTGTGACCTCATCACACAGCTGCATAATTAACCATTTTACAGACAGGGCTTCATGATTGATTCACATTTCTCCTTTCCGTAAGATATGTTTATTCTTGATTGCTGTATTTCCAAATTAGCTGCTTTCAAATATAAATGTTTCATTAGGAGCTGCCAGCTTAGTAAACTTATTGAAAGTGTGAATAGTATGAGATGTTTTAAATACAGAGATGGCATTAGGAATGAGAAGTTAATTCAAAGGAAATATCATAATCCATAAGCGATCTTGCATCTGAACAGATAAATGCTGAATTTTACAAATTCCCATTGAGTGCCCAGCTACAAAGTGGTATGTATGTAACCTTGCAGTAAGGATATACAAAGAGACCTGTCCTTTATGAAAACTGTTTCACAACTCATAGGTATGTGCAGAGAAATCAGAGTGAAGTAGATGACTCCAATGTGCTTCGGTACAGAAATAATGGAGCTCAGTTCTGCTGGTATTTCTGTGATTCAATAATTATGTCAACTGACATAATGTGGTCTGACACAATTTGTGTCATGTATTAGTAAGCATGGGAATTTTACCCAATACTTCTTTCATGAAGATGATGCCCCTTTAAAGCGCTCCACTCATGTCATCAAGTGTTAGGCTGTACTCTCATGTTCACACATAATAACCCTGGTAGATTCATTAACAGATCCACAGTGGTGATCCGGCACAGTCTATAGGCAAGGAGAGGAAATCAGAGGTTGAATCTTTTAAGTTGCTCTCTGCATATCAAGGCAGCCAGCTCAAGGGTACCATTGGAAAGGTTTGAGGACCAGCTTTCCAGCCTTTTCTATTAGTTGGGAATTACATGCAGCAGAGGGAGAAAAGAGCAAGGCATGGAATAAAAAATGTTTTATAAAATTCTTATCGATGGTGCAGACATACTGAGCCAAATCAGCAATGCGATATTGTGGAAACTCCTGTAACAGCAGAAATGCTATGAACAACCTTTTACTTAAATAACAGAATATACACTTGTGTTCTTCCAATAGTCTTCCAGAAGAGGAAGAAAATTGACCTCTGTGTTTAGAATTTGTCCCCCATTTTACTTTTTCAGTGGAATTCTTAAAATAGAGCCTAAAACAGCCACTGACATGCTCATAATGGCTGTCAGCCACGCCTGTACTATTACATTTAACTGACTTGCTGTTTATAATTCTTTGCATTGTCTAGAGCATTCAAAATGGCTGACAAAGGACTCACTGCAATATTTAAAGTAGCATCTGGCCCTGCCCATACCAGTAGTTCTATTTGGTGCCTTTTTATAAAATGACTAATTAATTTAAGTCCTCTATCTAAAAATGGCTATCAGCAACTACCCCCAAATTAAACAAGGTTCCAGACAGTACTGGCGATTATCTCAAAATTTATAAAAATTTTATTCATAAATGAAATACAGATTTGTTTGTGAAGTACAAAATAATTCACTAATATGGTAAGTTATGCGTAATTTCATCATCGCTCATATCTCTGGTTTTCTAGGGATGTTCATATGTTTTAGAGGAGGAAAAATCCCATCAGAACTGAAGGATACCCTTTTTCAAGAGCAGCCCATAATGTCATATCGATCAGTTGAAAAACAATGATTAGGAACAAAGGACAGCAAAGAAAAATGTTTCCTTTTTACTTTATGTGAATAATAAGGTTATTATAAATGCACTTTGCTGCCAATATTCAAGAAACCTGGACATGTCATACCATAAATTGTTTTAACACAACATTGGCACATATCACTTTTTTTGGCTTGGAACACAGGAATTCAAAAATATATTGAACTGAAGTCTTTGTGTTGGGATTAAAGAATAATTATTTTATTTATGCTATTACTCGTAGCAGCCTATGGGCAGCAAACACCTTCCACAGAAATGAATCAGACTTAAGCCAGCTTAAGTCAGTGATTGTGAAGTAAAATAGGAATGAGAGCACACACAATCAAGGAGCAGGACTTTGTACAAAATACTGAAACAAACTCCTGCCGCAAAAATCAAAGACGTGAGCAATCTTTATCTTTGGCAAAAAAATTCATTATTTTTCTAACTCCAATAGGATTTCAGCAGCAAAACCCAAGAACAAACAAAATACAATATTTGACTTTTTTCTGTGAGTATCGTAAATTATGCAATGATCTTTGTTTTTAGATTTTTTTCTCATTTTTCATCATTATGACAAATGCTCAGGAATATATCAGCGGGGAAGTAGTTAGGCATTTTGACAAAAATGAAGTGGCTTTATTTGGGAGGAGCCCAAAGTGGCTCAGTTGGTAATGATAATAATAGAAATTTTAGTTATTCAGAGTATAAGGAGGGTTTTAACACATTTTTGAATGACTGGTATATGTTGTTATCTTGTCAATATCACTGTATTAAGACAAAGGCAAACTTACAATCTAATATTTAGATTGTAAAGTCTTCAATCCAGAATTTTAAACAGCACAGGAATAGTTACAGCCTTTTGCGGATTATGAATGTATTCTTACGATAAAGCAAATAATATAGCAAACTCGGATATTTCAATCAATTTCTATGCCAAACAATGACAGGGAAGGTTAAAATAAAGCAAAATACTTCTGACGCTGCAAATCTGAAATAAAAACAGAAACGTTCGAAATACTCAGCAGGCCAGTTGGCATCTGTGGTGAGAAATGGAGTTACATTTCAGATCAATGACCCTTTATCAAAAGTTAACCTTTAGTTTTCTTTGTTTCTTGAGGCTCTATGGTTGAGGCTCTGTGACCAACTATGGTTGGTAAAATCCCAATGGTTTAAACTCTCAGAGATTTTAAAAAACTGCTGTTAAATCCTTGGCATATTGAAGACCAGTCTTTATATTTGTACTGGCAATGCTGTTACTAAGGATTTGGACTATTACCTTTGTCAAATATTGTACCGCCTAATGATCAATTTTAAATTGGAAGGAGTACTAAGAAGTGGCATTATTATGCTATGGTACTGAGACTATAACACAGTACACAAATAGTTTAAGAAAAGTGTGAAAGAACCCCATAAAAAGGGCATAAATGTGGAATCTATTCACATGGTTCTCTAACCCACTTTCTAATTGCTTCTAGCTACCACCCTCTGTTGTAATTTAATCCAATGTTTACTGAAGAAGCTGTGCTAGCTCGTGAATTACATATTTTTCCTTTCATATATTTCAGACATAGAAAACAAATTATTTTCAATCAACTCTGAGGGGATAACTAAACTGCACCCAATGTCTAAGAGCCGCTGTCATATCTTCCTCCAGCCAGTGAGACCGGTGAATGCAACTACATTATACACATGTGTATATGTACACTTACATTACACTTGTACACAATACAAAGTGCAATGCCTACACACAGCTTAGAGTTGTCTGAAGTGTTTCACTTTCCTCGATCAGTATTGATTAGCCCATTGATGATCACAGCAGCCCTTTAGCACCACAATGAAAAATGCAGCAAACTTAGAATAATTGAGTTTACAGAATCATTAAGTAGTGTCAAAATTATATTCCATGCTTCAATTCATTACCAATTTATCTATTGTAGTACTCTATTTACCATAAGTTTATCAGTAGAGTATTAAAAATCATAACATAATACATGAAAATGGTCATTTGCATAAACTGCTGATCCCCCCCCCCCCCCACACCCACCCACAAGTTTAGCTCAGTTGGCTTGACAGCTGGTTTGTGATGCAGAGCGAGGCCAAAAACACGAGTTCAATTCCCATATGGGCAGAAATCCTTCATGAAAGTCCACCTTCCCAACCTTGTCCTTCGCCTGAGGTGTGGTGAGCCCCAGGTTAAATCACCACCAGTCAGCAGTCCCCCTCAAAGGGGAAAGCAGCGTATGGTCCTCTGGGACAATGTCAACTTTAATCCACCCCAAAAACGTTGCTAAAATATTAAATCTGTAAATGTTTAAAGAAAACAGTATGAGGGTTCAGTTTCCAGAATCTTTTAGATCTTGAATTATTAAAGTTTCAATGTTTTGCTATACCAATTCTCATTAGTTTAATTCCAGTCCCACAGAAACATCCATCTTGTTGACTAACAACAGCAATCATTGGCCATTTTGGTAAGACATTTGTTCCCAATCTATTGCAAACATGTCGTCAGAAAGCAATCCACGAGAAATAAATCTATGGAGATTTAAAATAATTTAGCATCTTCCACCGACTTGTATTCCATTTTCTCATTTTACCTAAACCAACTCATCTCCATGTACTCCGGTTTAGCTATCATTAAGGTGGCTCTGTAATCTTACTTCAAAAATTACCCTTTTTAAAAGGTTTACACTAGGCTACAATTTAGATTTCATAAATCTAGTTCCTTACAAATATTTTATGAAACTCATCAAAATGTTTTATGCTATACTTTGAAACAAATTGATATAATTTATGAATATTAGTTACATGCAAGTGCAACACTCCAAATAATTATATTTTGATTCATCCTATTTAATTTTCTAATTCTTAAGAAAAGCATTGAAGTATTTCCTGTCATTGCGTCATTGTGCTCAATGATAATCAGGGTTCCTCCCTGCTCTTACTATTCAGGATATACTACATTTTGCAAGTGTGGAGAGATCATTGCATTCCAGCTTTTGGCATGGATTTTAAGCTTTGAAATCTTCACAATTTGTATTCAGTGTGTTTTCTTTGATGGGATATGATTGATTTTCATAGATGTGCGGACTGAAGTTTTGTCCTGAATTGTTTACTGTTTAAACTTCACTTTAAAAAAAAAAAAAAAAAAAAAATTTTTTTTTTTATTCTCCTCCATTTTCACATTTTCTCCCACATTTACATCCATCAACAATAAACAATAATCAGCAAGATATGTCAGTCCCCATAATAACCGCTCCCATCTACCCATCAACCCCCAAACCTCGACCCGCATGTTTACATAAACAAATGACAAAAAGGAATCAGGGATTACCCGTAGTCACCCTTAATCTTACACAGCTCCCACCCCCCCACCCCAGGTCTCCAGCTCCTCCCATCCACTGCCTCTTGTAAAACTCCTCCCCCACCCTTGGTTCCTTCCCCCCCCCCCAACTTTCCACCCCGGCTAGACCACTCGGACCCTATTCTGCCAGGCTCCGATGGCTGCAGCCCCTCCCCCCACCTCACTCCCGTTCACTGGCCGGCACAAACCGGCCAGCGTGGAGGCCCCCGCCCGGGTCCCTTTCCCACTTGCCCGGCCCCAGGAAAGCCCAAAGATCCCCTTTTAGCACACAAACCCCGCATATCCACCTACACCCCAAAGAACTCTCATTTCGAGTGAAAGTCCCGTCCCTTCCCTTGTCCAAATATATACCACCTTGGCTCTTTTAATCTCTACACCCGCGCGCAGTGATACAAAAAGGAAGAAAATACAGTCATGAGGTTACATCGGCACGTGGCCATTCCTCAATTTGTCAGTTCTGCCACAGTCCTTCTGCTTTCGCAAACTCCTCCGCTGCTTCAGCCGTTCCAAAATAAAAGTCCCTGAGCTAGTAAGTCACCCTCAGCTTCGTTGGATATACAATGCCGCACCGCACCTTGCTAATGTACAGTGCCCTCTTCACCCGGTTGAAGGCAGCCCGCCTCCTTGCCAGCTCCACCGTAAAGTCCTGGTATACACGTATACCAGCTCCAGCCCACTGCACCACCTGCTTCTGCTTGGCCCAGCTCAGGACCTTCTCCTTCACCCTGTGCCTACGGAAGCACAGAGTCACTGCCCTTGGAGGCTCACTCGCCTTTGGTACAGGCCTCCACGACCGATGAGCCCGATCCAGTTCATATCGGGAGGGGTCCTCCCCCTCCCCCAATAGTTTTGCCAGCATCGCGGCAAAATACTCAGTCGGCTTCGGTCCTTCAACTCCTTTGGGCAGCCCCACAATCCTCAAGTTCTGTCGCCTGGATCTATTTTCCAGGTCTTCCATTTTTCCCCGCAGATCCTTGTTAGTATCCATCACCTTCCGCATCTCTTTCCCCATCGAGTCAAGTTGATCACCGTGCTGCAATAACGTCTCCTTCACTTCCTTCAGCGCCTCCCCTTGCTCTCGCACCTCCGCCACTGCGCTTGCCACCTCCGTCCTCACCGGGGAAACTGCCTCCTCCACCAGCACACTCAAAATCTCCCTCATCTCCTTCCTCACCGTCTCCATGCATTTCGCAATCTGCGCCAACTGCTTTTCAAATTCCGCAGCCATCACCTTGGTTATTTCTTCAGCCGTAAGCAGTGCGGCCTTCCCTGGTGCTCCAGCCTCCATTTTTCCTGGTGACCCCGCGGTGACCTTTCCACTCCCCGACGGACCTCCAGCTGGTTTTTTTTCGGCCGTTTTTTTGCTCACCCTCGACATTTTTCTTTGGGTTTTTTTCCCTCCTGTGTCTTCACAGTGCCTGCTCCGTGCCTTCTCCCTGCTTCTGCCGCCTCCGTGGACCCTGGGACCGGGCTTAAAGCCCCGAAAATGCCGTTCCTGAGCGGGAGCTCTCAATTGTGCGGCCGCTTCCCGCCCGCCGTCACCGGAAGTCTAAACTTCACTTTATTAAACAACCTTCAAACAGAACTATTGCATATGTCTGAATTTTTTTGATCCGTTTGAACAGAAGTTGTCAGGAAGAACCCAATTTGCCCTTTTGTAACCTTTCGGAAAACATAATAGCAACTGTGCAGGCACCGCGCGCTTGTAGGCGCATTTCGGGGTAATAGCCGAACTGAGAACATTGCAAATTATCAGGCTAATTAAAAACTAATATTACGTATTCCAAATTTAGATAACCAAAACTTATAGATATTTAATTGGAATGTGCTTTGAATTAGATTAGAGATGTTTTCTTAAATGTTTACATCCATTTATATGAATTATATAAAATGTTATCTCTACTTGATAGATTACTCATTTCTGTTGTGTTTTGAATTCTCAATTTTTAAAAATCAGATTAGGTGCAAAATAATTTATTTCGAGAGGGTGCAATAAATTTTTTAATGCAACATTGGAGAAAGTGATAAAAAGTTTACACAACGAATTTCTAAGGATTTATTGCCTTCAGTGGTCAGGTTATTTCCAGAATTGATCTTAGACAATGTATCTCAAGAGAGTTGATACACAGAGTAACCTATGTCTGGTAAATGAGTCTATAGGGTTTCTTATCAATGAATAAGCTGTTTCTTGGGGAAGAATTTAATAGACACAATTTTTGCAGACGTTAACACTTTTATGCAGTTTCCAGGAATTGAAAATTAAGGATTCGCTGTCTCAAGCTGGCAAAAATATTAAGGAATATTGCTCGGTAAATGCAGAAGTATTTCATTTAATTTGAAAGAAGTACTTTAGCACTCCGAAGCATAGCAATCCCTCACTTATTGGAGGTTGTGTACAAATTTAATCTGCCACAGATTTTAAAAACAAATTGTGATATCAGTGAGCCAGAATGTAGATAACAGAATTCACACCAGGCTGAGCATATCTAAAATTGCTTCTTTCAGGGCGAGAAAGCAAGTTTTGATTTACAATTGTTAGAGTAGGGCGGCACAGTGGCGCAGTGGTTATCACTGCTGCCTCACGGCACTGAGGACCCGGTTCAATCTTGGTCCCAGGTCACTGTCCGTGTGGAGTTTGCACATTCTCCCCCTGTCTGCGTGGATCTCACCCCCACAACCCAAAGATGTGTAGCGTAGGTGGATTGGTCATGCTAAATTGCCCCTTAATTAGAAAAAAAATGAATTGGGTACTCTAAATTTATTTTAAAACAAGAAAAAAAAGTTGTTAACAGTTGATTAAGTGGTTATAAACAGTTTATAGAGTAAATCGCATTTGATCAAAGTTATGAAAGAAATGTGTTCTTTTCCATTGAAAGTGATCAGGAATATTGTCACACACAGTTGCATTAGTTATATCTCACTCAAAAGTTTTGTATGCAGTGACCTTGTAATGTTCCTTTATTTCGTTGGAATGATGGACATGTAGGTTAATGTCGTCCAAAGGTGGGCGCAGCCTTTAGTAGGTGTATGAACTCCCAGCATTCGGACTTGTATGGTGTGTTCTTTAAATTACTGGGCTCCAATGACAAAATCAGGACCCAAGTCCTTTTAGGTGTTCAGAATATAATTGTTCAATCTACATTTATAACAAGTGAGAATCACAGAGTAGAAATCCAGTCTGCTTTCAATGTTGTTTAGTAAGGAGAATCAATGACCAGGTGCAGAATTTTCGCCCGAAATAGAAAAGTGTAATTTTAGGCAAGAAAATTGGTACAATTCTCGCCACCCCCAGCAGCGCGATCTGGATTTCAACCTTGAGGCACTTTGGGGGGCAAAAAATTCCCAACATGAAAACCGTCGCAGCTGAGGCACGAAGCATCTGATTTGTGCACCCCAGTGGTCATCTGAGCACTTCAATCAAAGGATGCTGGATCTAAACTGCTCCACAGCAGTTTTTCACAATCAAGCCAGGAGGCTGGCAGCCAAGAAGCCAGCTCCACGATTCATCGAGAAGGTCCACACAAGAATGTTGGATGCCGTGGAGGAGACAAGGGCAACTATATATTCTCAGATTAGATTCCTGCCTGGGAGATGGTGGCAGCACAGGTCAGTGGCCAGCAGCCTGACCACGAGGATGGGAGTGCAGTGTCGGAAGAAGATGAAAGGCCTACTATGATCAGCAAGGTTAAGTGCTCCCCGCCACTTTTTGGCATTCCACCCCCGGAATGTCACCTGGAACCCATAAACCACCAGTTAGCAGGTTCCCAGCACTGCATCCCCAAGTATCATTGTCAACCGCCATCCCCCTGCCCCAACACTGATCTCTTACTCAAATCCATTTTCTGCTTAGGCGCGGCCCACACGTGCCAGTTGTTAATGACCTCTGCCCCACCAGGTGTCCATCTCGCATTATCTCCTTTTGTGTTCCTGTAGGGGAAGATGGCCCACAACAGGAGAGACAGAGAAAACGAACAGTGGAATGCCTGAGCTGACAATCCTAACTCCATTCGAAGAGAGGACCATGGAACTCACAGGGGAGAGGCAGGAGCAGGCCTGCACTGACAGCAAGATTGGTCTGTGGGAGGAAAGAGAAGAGCCACTGCAGATGACTTCATCCAGGTGGCCAGTCACAAGTGAGTACATTGTTGTCCAAACCCTTGACCAGGCCATGCACTAAAATAATGACCCTTGCCTTTCAGGAACATCAGCTGAAGACCCTGGTCCATCAACCAGCAGTGCCCCACCGTCAAGCACCTTGGAGAAGATCTCGGAGGAGGACACAGATGAAGCGTCACAGCTATCACACGCACCATCCGCCATTGCGGACACACACCTTGGTGGGCGAACGGAGCAGGCAGGCTTCTGGGTTACTTCCTGGTGCATACCTCACTTGTTCTGATGCACATCAGATGGAGGCATGAATATCTCAGGGATCGGGCAGTCGGGTATGCTGGATCCCAGGTCACAGCTGTGCCCCAGTTAGTGCCACTGGACAATTTGTCTCTTAGCTGCTTGCAAAGGCAGAGCTGAGAATACCAGGAGTGGGTTGTCAATGACATTCCTGCAACAGCAAGGATGAATGGAGGAGTCCAAAGTCTGTCATTGGAGATTTTGCCAGCAATGCTTCGCACTCAGGCCAATGGCAAGCCGCAGTGGAAAGCCTGGGGCAAGACCATGGCTGCTGAATTCTGTGGCATGGCTCATTCCCTGAGGACCATGACTGAGGGGTTCAACATCATGGTCCTAACAATTGCGGGCCTCCAGGACTGGCAGCGCCTGATGATATTGAAGCTTCTGTAGCTCACTCCAGCTGCCCTTCCATCCCAAAGAGTAACCCAGAGGTCCACAAGCACCTGGAGGGAGAACGAACCATTGGAGATTCCCCCTCCCACATCGCTCACAAACACCCTGCATCCCCTCAAACAGCCGGCTCATCGTTGATTTTGAGAGGTTGCGCCCTATACACACCATAAGACCATAAGACATAGGAGCGGAAGTAAGGCCATTCGGCCCATCGAGTCCACTCCACCATTCAATCATGGCTGATTTCAACTCCATTTACCCGCTCTCTCTCCATAGCCCTTAATTCCTCGAGAAATCAAGAACTTATCAACTTCTGTCTTAAAGACACTCAACGTCCCGGCCTCCACCGCCCTCTGTGGCAATGAATTCCACAGACCCACCACTCTCTGGCTGAAGACATTTTTCCTCATCTCTGTTCTAAAGTGACTCCCTTTTATTCTAAGGCTGTGCCCCTGGTTCCTAGTCTGCCCTGCTAATGGAAACAACTTCCCTACGTCCACCCTATCTAAGCCATTTATTATCTTGTAAGTTTCTATTAGATCTCCGCTCAACCTCCTAAGCTCTAATGAATATAATCCCAGGATCCTCAGACGTTCATCGTATGTTAGGCCGACCATTCCTGGGATCATCCGTGTGAATCTCCGCTGGACCCTCTCCAGTGCCAGTATGTCCTTCCTGAGGTGTGGGGCCCAAAATTGCTCACAGTATTCTAAATGGGGCCTAACTATTGCTTTATAAAGCTTCAGAAGTACATCCCTGCTTTTATATTGCAAGCCTCTTGAGATAAATGACAACATTGCATTTGCTTTCTTAATTACGGACTCAACCTGCAAGTTTACCTTTAGAGAATCCTGGACTAGGACTCCCAAGTCCCTTTGCACTTCAGCATTATGAATTTTGCCACCGTTTAGAAAATAGTCCATGCCTCTATTCTTTTTTCCAAAGAGCAAGACCTCACACTTGCCCACGTTTAATTTCATCAGCCATTTCTTGGACCACTCTCCTAAACTGTCTAAATCTTTCTGCAGCCTCCCCACCTCCTCCATACTACCTGCCCCTCCACCTATCTTTGTATCATCGGCAACCTTAGCCAGAATGCCCCCAGTCCCGTCATCGAGATAGTTAATATATAAAGAGAACGGCTGTGGCCCCAACACTGAACCCTGCGGGACACCACGCGTCACCGGTTGCCATTCCGAAAAAGAACCTTTTATCCCAACTCTCTGCCTTCTGCCTGACAGCCAATCGTCAATCCATGTTAGTACCTTGCCTCGAATACCATGGGCCCTTATTTTACTCAGCAGTCTCCCGTGAGGCACCTTATCAAAGGCCTTTTGGAAGTCAAGATAGATAACATCCATTGGCTCTCCTTGGTCTAACCTATTTGTTATCTCTTCAAAGAACTCTAACAGGTTTGTCAGGCACGACCTCCCCTTACTAAATCCATGCTGACTTGTCCTAGTCCGACCCTGCACTTCCAAGAATTTAGAAATCTCATCCTTAACAATGGATTCTAGAATCTTGCCAACAACCGAGGTTCGGCTAATTGGCCTATAATTTTCCATCTTTTTCCTTGTTCCCTTCTTGAACAGGGGGGTTACAACAGCGATTTTCCAATCCTCTGGGACTTTCCCTGACTCCAGTGACTTTTGAAAGATCATAACTAACACCTCCACTATTTCTTCAGCTATCTCCTTTTGAACTCTAGGATGTAGCCCATCTGGGCCCGGAGATTTATCAATTTTTAGACCTCTGAGTTTCTCTAGCACTTTCTCCTTTGTGATGGCTACCATATTCAACTCTGCCCCCTGACTCTCCTGAATTGTTGGGATATTACTCATGTCTTCTACTGTGAAGACTGACGCAAAGTACTTATTTAGTTCCTCAGCTATTTCCTTGTCTCCCATCACTAGATTACCAGCGTCATTTTGGAACGGCCCAATGTGTACTTTTGCCTCCCGTTTGTTTTTAATGTATTTAAAGAAACTTTTAATGTTACTGGCTAGCCTACCTTCATAATTGATCCTCTCTTTCCTTATTTCTCTTTCTGTTATCCTCTGTTTGTTTTTGTAGCCTTCCTAATCTTCTGACTTCCCACTACTCTTTGCCACATTATAGGCTTTCTCTTTTGCTTTGATGCATTCCCGCACCTCCTTTGTCAGCCATGGCTGCCTAATCCCCCCTCTGATAACCTTTCTTTTCTTTGGGATGAACCTCTGTACTGTGTCCTCAATTACTCCCAGAAACTCCTGCCATTGCTGTTCTACTGTCTTTCCCACTAGGCTCTGCTCCCAGTCGATTTTCGTCAGTTCCTCCCTCATGCCCCTGTAGTTAACTCTATTTAACTGCAACATCTACCTTCTTTCAAATTGTAGATTGAATTCTACCATATTATGATCACTGCCTCCTAAGTGTTCCCTTACTTTAAGATCTTTAATCAAGTCTGGCTCATTACATAACACTCAGTTCAGAATGGCCTGTTCCCTCGTGGGCTCCATCACAAGCTGTTCCAAAAAGCCCTCCTGTAAACATTCAATGAATTTCCTTTCCTTGGGTCCACTGGCAGCATTATTTACCCAGTCCACCTGCATATTGAAGTTCCCCATGATCACTGTGACTTTGCCTTTGTGACATGCACTTTCTATTTCGTGGTGCATTTTGTGCCACACCCTTCAACTGTATCAGCCCCAGCCTCACACCACAAGTTGAGGCATTCACCCTCTGCACACCTCACACCTCAGTCCCTCTTCCATCACCCCCCCCCCCCCCCCCCCAGCTCTTCCTCCCACTTTGCCTTAATCCCGTCCTCTGTCCTCCTCCAGGACCCTCCCATAAATCACCGATCCAACCTGCCCCCACTCCCCCACCCCACCTCCTGCACCGCCTCCACAAACAAGGAGGCCAGTGCTATCGGGAAGGTTGGGAAAACCTTCCTTGCAAAATATTGAACCTGCAGGTATCTAAACCCTTCCCCCAGCGTCAACCAGTACTTCTCTCCCAGCTCCTCCAAGCTTGTAAATTGCCCCCCAACAAACAGATCCTTCATTTCCCTAATCTCCCTTTCTTCTCAACCCCGAACCACGCATCCATCCTCCCCGGCTCGAACCCATGATTCCCCCTAATCGGCATCCCGCCTGACCCGGCCCCCAGCTTAAAACGTTGCCTAAACTGCCTCCAGACCTTCAAAGTGTCCACCATCACAGGACTCACCGAGTACTTACCTGGTACCATTGGAGCAGTGTCTTTGCCAGCTCCTGCAACCCTGACCCTCTGCACGTGCCCTCCTCCATCTTAACCCATCAGGACTCCCCCTCTTTCGCCCAGCCCCGCACCTTCACATTCGCCGCCCAATACGCGGTTGCATAGTGATTAGCACGATTGCTTCACAGCTCCAGGGTCCCAGGTTCGATTCCCTGGTGGGTCACTGCCTGTGCGGAGTCTGCACGTTCTCCCCGTGTGTGCGTGGTTTCCTCCGGGTGCTCCGGTTTCCTCCCACAGTCCAAAGATGTGCAGGTTAGGTGGATTGGCCATGCTAAATTGCCCTTAGTGTCCAAAATTACCCTTAGTGTTGGGTGGGGTTACTGGGTTATGGGGATAGGGTGGAGATGTGGGCCTGGGTAGGGTGCTCTTTCCAAGAGCCGGTGCAGACTTGATGGACCGAATGGCCTCCTGTGCTGTAAATTCTATGATTCAATAGCACAGTAAATTTGGGAGGCCTAGCCCCCCGCCCTGTCACCCTCCTAATCCTTGCCGCCTTCTTCCCAAATAAATGCGGACACCAATTTGAATGCTTGAAAAAGGATTTTGGTAGAAAGATCGGCAGGCACTGAAATAGGAACAAGAATCATGGTAACACTTTCATTTTAACTGCCTGCACCAGGCCCGCCACGACAGAAGGAGGTTGTCCCACCTTGCCAAGTCGGCCTTCACCCTCCCTACCAAATGACTAAAATTATACCTTGGGAGCCTCCTTCACTCCCAAGCCACCTGCACCCCCAAGTACCTAAAATGTGTTGCCGCCAGCCGAAATGGCAGCACTCCCCACCCCTGCTCCTGGCTAGGAGACTACAAAATACTCGTTCTTGCCTAGGTTCAATTTATACACCGAGAACAATCCAAATATCTGTAGCAGCCCCATATATACTCCCCACCGAAGTGCTGAACTCCGTAATGTACAATAACTGATCATCAGCATATAAGCATACCCTATGGTCCCCCCCAGCTCCTCTCCAGCCTCTTCCTCCACTCATTCCTGGTCTTACACCTCATCTGTGGAGACGTTCCGCCCCTCTAGGTCTTCAATAAGGTGGTCGCCAAGGGCAAGCAGACCACCGCGGGGCAGGAGGCCCTCTGAGTACTGTACTGTTAAGGTCCCACCTGACCTGTCGAGGCAGCGGAAATGCATCTTAAGTAGCCCAGTGCACCGCTCAATCACAGACCGGATGGTGCTGTGAGCCTCGATATAGCTGGCCTCTGCTTCGACCTCAAGCCTCCGCACTGGTGTCATCAGCCAAGACTTCAACGGGTTTCCTTTATTCCCAACAAGCCATCCCTACATCTTTGGTTGACCCTGGAATCTACCAGAGATTTATGATTGCCCAAGGGTGTAGTGATCATGTGCGTTTCCTGAAAAATGTGCACACACGTGCATGAACCCCATCTTGTAGCCACACACAAGCTGGAGATGACAGGAGTCGAGCACCTTCCTGTTGATAAATGGGATTCCCTGATACCATGGGGCATGTAGAGTGACATGAGTGCAGTCAATCGCCCCAACACCTAGCATTGGTGTCAAATCTCAAGCCCTCTCGTCCTGCTAGACCTGGTCCAGGTTGAAATGGATGAAGTCCAAATGCAGAGAGTGCAATATTAGTAACGTCCTGGATGCATTTATGGGCAGATGACAGCAAAATGCCACACAGGTCACCCGTGGAGTCCTGGAATGGGCCTGTCATGTAGATGTGAGGGCTCGATTTTCACAGCCACGGCGAGGGGGTGCCCTCCGCCTGCACATGGTGCCAAGTTGGACAGAATGTGGCACAGGTACCGCAGTGTCTCCCTGGTGAAGCACGTGTTGTCTGACAGCTCCATGAAGGACACACAGGTCTTGTGTGCCATTGGTCTCTTTCTTTGCCTTCGTGCCCCCTGTTCAGCTGCTGCTGGCTCTGGCCCTTGAGCCTGCCATGTGGCTCACTGGCCTGGCGCTGGGTGTTCCCTGGATGTTGTCGCTCGTTACTGCTGGAGTCTCCAGTGCTGTAATGAGCAGAATTGCCAGCTCACCTGGCTCCATTCTGATATCTCTCAGAAAGCTGTGGGGGATGAGAGAGTGAGGGACAGTCAGGTTGGTGTCACAGCCGCTTAACTTAAATGCCTCCCCTCACCCATTGTCCCTGGTCCTGGAAGCAGCCAGTCCTACACATTATCCAATGGCTACCACTCACCCTCATCTCGGGTGCCCTTCCATCTCCATTGCTTGACCGGCCCCAGTCAATGTCCTCACCCCTTCACAGTCATGCCTGGCCTCCCGTCTGGTTGTCCTCTCCCTTAATTTCCACATCACTGGGGATTATGACAGGAGGTTTAAATGGTCACCCATCCCTCATGAGCAGGATCAACTCGACGGTTCTGTCTACCTTGAGGGCTGATGGGACCTCAATGGCAGGTGCTGGGGTCCGGCACTTATGCAGACACAGTTCCTCTCGATCCTGTGCATGCAAACGTTTATCCTTGAACCATGAGTTATCACCCCTTTCCTTGACTTTGATAATGTGGGCAGCTGATATTGTTAAGGGTTAACTCATGAGAGTTGAATAGTGGAACTTCCGGTGATGACCTGTGAAAGTAGGTCGCACAAAAGGTGGCTCATGTTTGCCCATTTTGGTTGGGATATTTTGGGTTCCAACCCAGCAGTTTGGTATGGAGATCGGATAAGGCTGTTGGGGATGTCAAAATTTGCGTCAAAGAAGACTGCAGGAAAGAAATCCCAGGCTGGGAGTCCGACAAAGGAATTTGGTGGAGTTAAGATGGAGGAGGAGGCTGCACCAATCACATTGGAAACCTAGGCAGGGGCAGTGGTGCAGGAGCTGGAGAAGTTTGGAAGGCAGATGGATGGTCGATTCGATCAACAAGGCAAGGGATTAATAGAATCGTTTAAAGCCACCATTGAGGAGGCATTGGGCCAAATACAGGAGCAGCTTGGCAAAACTGCCAGGGCTGTGAGGGAGCAGGGTGAGGCATTGAAGGGAGTGGAGGAGGCCTTGTCGAAGCATGAGGATCAGCTGGTCTCATTTGAAGCTGAAATACTGCTTATTGCAGACAGAATCAAGGGCCTAGAAGCCAAAGTGGACGATATGGAGAACAGGTCGAGGCATATGAACTTAGAATGGTTGGCTTGCCGGAGGGAGTGGAGGCCTCAAGGCTGACCGAGTTTTCTCGGGAATGTTCTCTTGGCTGGTGGGTGGAGATGAGGTGTTCGCTTTGCCGGAGTTGGACAGGGTTCACCAGGCCTTGCTACAGAAGCCGAGGCCGAACGAGCCACCACGCACGGTGATCATGCGGTTTCACAACCACCAGGAGAAGGAGCTGGTCCTGGAGTGGGCCAAAAAGTGTTGGAACATCGACTGGGACAGAAATATGGTGCGCAACTACCTGGACATTAATCCTGAACTGGTGAAGCGGAGGGCAACCTTACAGTGGGAAGGCGGTGCTGTGCGACAATGGTGTGCGGTTCGGAGTGGTGTATCCAGCGAAGCTGAGAGTCACGTTGGGTTCGTAGGACCATTATTTCGACTCACCAGAGCAGACCAAAGCCTTTGTGAATATTGTAATATTGTAGGTTATGTCTTTTGATCTCTTTGCGGCCTTGTCATTCGACATGGACAAGGGGTGGGGTTCTTTGTTTCTTTTTTCTCTTTAGGACATTAGGCCCAGGGTGGGGGTGGGGGGAGGGGGTGGGTTGGACGTGGGGGGGTGGGGGGGGGGGGCGGTTGATACGGTAATTTGAGGGAAGGAGAAACATGTTGTTAGGTTGGGACTTGGATATGAGAGGAAGGAGCATTGGCGTGGGCGTGGGGAAGGGGATCACAGGCCTTTGTTCTGATTGTTTTTTGAGTTTGGACTTTGGGGGCGGGGTGGAATTAGGTTAGTTAATCGGTGTGGTTTGGGGGAGGGGCCATGACTTGTTGGGCCATTTAGGCGAGGCTCAATGGGGCTAGAGAGTGTGGATGGGAGGGATGGTGTTGATGGAGGCAGCAGGTAGTCTGCCGACCTGGGGGAGGTGTCGCGACTAGCAGTGGGGGGGGGGGCAGTTAAAGAGCAAGGGTTTTTGCTCATCTAAAGAGTCTGGGAGCCGACGTCTTGTTTTTCCAAGAGACTCGCATGGGGGAACAAAACCAGGTTAGGATCTGGAAGACCTGGAACACCGGGCTTTGACAGTAGGGCCTGGAGGATGGTGATCCTCATTAATAAGGGGATTTGATTTCACGTGGAGTGGGTGACGGATGATCCAGACAGGCAGTACATGATAGTGGTAGGGGTGTTCGAGGGGAAACCAGGGGTTCTAGTGAACGTCTGTGCCCCGAATTGGGACGATGTGTCATTCATGAAACGGTTGCTGTGACTGTGCCAGACCTGGATATCCACCAACTTCTTATGGGGGTGATATGAACTGTGTGCTGGACCCGACGGAGGATCGATCTAGGCTGAGATCGCTGGCCCCGGTTTGGATGGCGAGGGTATTGTCTGCATTCCTGGAGGAGGTGGGAGGACGGACCGGTGCTGGCTCATGCACCCGGGGGAGCAGGAGTTCTTGATTTTTTTTCCACGGTACACAAACTGTACTCGCGGATTGATTACTTTATTATGAATCAGATTCTTCTGACTGGAGTGAGAAGCTGAATATTCAGCGGTAGTAATCTCTGATCATTCCCCACATTAGATAGACCTGGCACTGGTGGCTGGCCAAGGGCGCTGCAGGAATGGCGACTGGACATAAGGGTTGTTATCGGCCTTGGGGTTCTGAGTGACGATCTCAAGGGCCATACAAGCATTACATATGTATGTATGTACATTGCAAGCAATGATAACGGGAGGTCTCACCCTTGATTTTGTGGGAGGCATTGAAATTGGTGATCAGGGGAGACATCATAGTGGTTAAGATACATGTGGTCATGGAGGCTAGGGAGGAGCGACAGAAATTGGTGGATGAGATCTTAAGTGTGGATCACAGGTTTGCGAGTGACCCAACCCCAGAACATTTTGCTGCAGGAAGAAGCTGCAAACGCAATTTGACTTGATGCCCATGGACAAAGCAGGGCGGCAATTGAGACGGGCAGAAGGGGCAGTATATGAATATGGAGAGAAGGTGAGTTGGCTCTTGGCTCATCAACTGGGTGGTGGGAGGCGGACAGGGAGATTGTTCAGGTTAGGGACTGGGAGGGTAGGCTGGTCTCAGCCTCGGAGAAGGTGAATGGGGTGTTCAGGGCCTTCTATGAGAAGTTCTATCGGTCAGAACTGCTGGGGGATGAATAGGGATGGCGGAGCTTTTGGGGAATCTGGAGTTTCCCACAGTGGTGGAGGAGATGGAGGTCCCGCTGGGTTTGGAATTGATCCAGGTAACACTGAAACATTTGCAGCCAGGGAAGGCACAGGGGCCGGATGGGTTCCCGATGGAGTTTTCTAAAACATTTGTGGATCAGTTGGGCCCTTTGTTGGGGCATACTCAGAGACTACTTGGAGCAGGGTGCCTTCCCAGAGACATTGGGGCAGTTGTCCATCTCGCTACTCTTGAAGGACAAGGACCTCACGGAGTGTGGGTCGTACTGTCTGATTTCCCTGCTTGACGTAGATGCCAAATTGCTGGCCCAGGTGTTGGCATTAAGACTAGAACTGTGCCTCCTGGAGGTAGTAGAGGGAAGATCAAACGGGGTTTGTGACAGCGTGGAGGTTGTCGGTGAATGTGTGCTAGTTGCTTAATGCGCACCCCTCCCCGATGAACTCAATGCATTCTATGCTCGGTTCGAGCAGGTAACAAACAGTCCGCTGTCGAATGCCCCAGCAGCCCATAATTCACCCATACCCACCATCACAGCTTCCGAAGTCAGATTGGCCTTCCTGAAAGTGAACCCACGGAAGGCGACGGGCCCGGACGGGATCCCTGGTCTCAGAGCCTGCGTGGACCAGCTGGCAGAGGTATTCGCGGACATCTTTAACCTGTCCCTACTCCACTCCGAGGTCCCCACCTGCTTCAAGAAGACCACCATCATACCGGGACCAAAGAAGAACCAGGCAATGTGCCTCAATGACTACCGACCAGTGGCCCTGACTCCAGTCGTAATGAAGTGCTTTGAGAGGTTGATCATGAAGCGCATCACCTCCATACTCCCAGAACGCCTTGATACACTGCAATTCGCATACCGCTGCAACCGGTCCACATCAGATACCACTTCCCTGGCCCTATACTCATCCCTAGAGCAGCTCGAAAACAAGGACTCCTACATCAGACTCCTATTTATTGACTACAGCTCCGCCTTCAACACCATAATCCCAGCCAAGCTCATATCAAAGCTCCAAAACCTAGGACTTGGCTCCCCACTCTGCAACTGGATCCTCGATTTTCTGACCAACAGACCACAATCAGTAAGAATGAACAACAACACCTCCTCCACAATAGTCCTCAACACCGGCGCCCCGCAAGGCTGCGTACTTAGCCCCCTACTGTACTCCCTGTACACACACGACTGCGTGGCAAAACTTGGTTCCAACTCCATCTTCAAGTTTGCTGACGATACGACCATAGTGGGCCGGATCTCGAATAACGATGAGTCCGAATACAGGAGGGAGATAGAGAATCTAGTGGAGTGGTGTAGCGACAACAATCTCTCCCTCAATGCCAGCAAAACTAAAGAGCTGGTAATTGACTTCAGGAAGCAAAGTACTGTACACAACCCCTGACAGCATCAACGGGGCCGAGGTAGAGATGGTTAGCAGTTTCAAATTCCTAGGGGTGCACATCTCCAAAAATCTGTCCTGGTCCACCCACGTCGACGCTACCACCAAGAAAGCACAACAGCGCCTATACGTCCTCAGGAAACTAAGGAAATTCGGCATGTCCACATTGACTCTTACCAACTTTTACAGATGCACCACAGAAAGCATCCTATCGGGCTGCATCACAGCCTGGTATGGCAACTGCTCGGCCCAGGACCGCAAGAAACTTCAGAGAGTCGTGAACACCGCCCAGTCCATCACGCGAACCTGCCTCCCATCCATTGACTCCATCTACACCTCCCGCTGCCTGGGGAAAGCGGGCAGCATAATCAAAGATCCCTCCCACCCGGCTTACTCACTCTTCCAACTTCTTCCATCGGGCAGGAGATACAGAAGTCTGAGAACACGCACGAACAGACTCAAAAACAGCTTCTTCCCCACTGTCACCAGACTCCTAAATGACCCTCTTATGGACTGACCTCATTAACACTACACCCTGTATACTTCATCCGATGCCAGTGCTTATGTAGTTACATTGTATATGTTGTGATGCCCTATTGTGTCCGGTGGCGGCAGCGAATATTTTTTATTCCCTTTTCTTCTCATGTACTTAATGATCTGTTGAGCTGCTCACAGAAAAATACTTTTCACTGTACTTTGGTACACGTGACAATAAACAAATCCAATCCAATCCAATCCAATGTGTTTACTCCTGCAGGCGGTCGGGTGCTGGAGATCGTAGTATCTCTGGACACGGAGGAAGGCATTTGATTGGGTGGAGTTGGGGTACCTCTTTAACGATATTGGAAAAATTTGGATTGGGTTGTGTCCTGGGTGCGGCTGCTTTATGCGGCATCTTTTGCTAGTGTCTGTACTAACAATATGACCTATGGGGCCTTACGGCTGTATCAGGGTACAAGGCAAGGGTGTCTGATGTCTCCCTTGTTGTTTGCAATGGCAATTGAGCTGCTGGCAATGGCTCGGAGGGTCCCAAAGGAATAGAGTGGTATCATTGGAGGCAGGGTGGAACACGGTATCGTTATATGCAGAAGGCTTGTTATTGTATGTTACGGACCTGGAGGCGTCTTCGCAGTATTATGTGAATTATGCGGTGCTTTGTGGCTTTCCGGGGCTACAAGGAGACCATACTTTGTGATTTGGGCACCAGTGCAGGGATCTGAGTTGAGGGGTTTGCCGTTTCGATTGGCAGGGACTAGCTTTTGGTACCTGTGGGTTCAGGCGGTGGGGATTAGGGAAGTCTTCGGAAGCTGAATTGCACAGCTTGGTGGGGAAGATCAAGGCGGACCTGCAGAGGTGGGATACCCTACCATTATGGCTGGCAGGCTGTGTCCAGTCGGTTAAGATGAACATCTTATTGAAATTCCCATTTTTTTCTAGTGTCTCCAGGTGTTTCTGCCCAAGTTGTTTATTCGAGAGGTGGATCAACTTATTGCTGGGTGTTTTTTGGGCGGGCAAGGTCCCGAGGAGTCTGATGCGGGTGATTCAGAGGGAGAGACAGGCAGGGGACCTGGCATTGCCAAATATGTTGCATTATTATTGGGTGGCCAACGTGGAGAAGGTGCTAGGGTGGTGCTGGGATCTGGGGGCGCTTTGGAACCAGATGGAGTTGGAGTCAGTCAGGGGGACAAGCCTGGGGGAATTGCTAACAGCGCCATGTCCGGTGGCGGCAGCGATGTACTCCGTAAAGCCATTGGTGGTGGCCATACTAAAAATCTGGAGGCAACCACGCCAACTTTTCAAGTTGGGAGCAGCTTCACGGTGGCTCCCATTTGTGCTAACCACCTATTTGAGCCGACAAAGCTAGATGTCACATTTGGTGCATGGAGGGAGAGAGGGTTGGAGAAGGGTGGGGGAATCTGTTTTGGGGGGGGCGGTTTGCCAGCTTGGAGGAGTTAATGGAAACATTTGGGCTAATGAACACGGATGTGTTTAGCTGCCTCCAGATGCAAGCTGGGTTAAGGAGTGTTTTCTGGCTTTCCTGGTGATGCAACATTCCACCAGGTTGGAGCAGATTCTATCCTGCTAGGGATCATAGGAGAGCAATACTTCCAGTATGTACCAGCGGGGGAGGAGTTGAGTTCGGAGGAGGGGGTGAAGGCGAAATGGGACAAGGAGCTGGGGCCGATACTGGAGTAGGCGGTATGGAGTGAGGCGCTGAGGAGGCTGAACGTGACATCGTTCTGCGGTATTTCGAGTGCACCTCACAAAAGCGAGGATGAACTGCTTTTTTGTAGCGGTGGAGGATAGATGCGAGCTCTGCCTGAGGGAGCCCGTGCACCACACACACACATGGTCTGGTCGAGTTCCAAGATGGTGGGGTTCTGGAGGTCCTTTTTTGACACCATGTCGGCGATCCTGAATGTGGGATTGGAACCCTGCCCAGTGGCGGCGATTTTTGGGGCCTCTGAGGTGCCGCAACTGTGGACGGGGGCAGGGGCGGATGTCCTGGCCTTTGCTTCATTGGTGGCAATGGAGGTGGATCCTATTCAGCTGGAGGTTGGTGACATCACCGAGTGCTTCGACATGGCGAGGTGATCTAATGGAGTTTTTGCACCTCGAGAAGGTAAAGTACACCGTGAGGGGTCGACTGAGAGGTTCTATTCAAGATGGCGGCATTTATATTGCACTTCAGAGAATTGGTCACTGTTAGCTGTTGGGGTGGGGAGGTATTCACCTTTTGTGGTTTGGGGACGGGTTTGGGAGAGTGGGGTTGGTATTTTATGAATAGTGTTTTTTATGTCTGTTAACTGCTGTATAAAAAGTTTAAGATTTTAATAAAAATCATTTCCCCCAAAAATGAGAGCTAAATAGTTTGGTGGGCATAAGCCTTACAGATGTTCTGTTCACAATTACTCTCTGATTCAGGGATAGGCAAAGCTAAGAGGCATCCTTCTTACTCCGGCTGCATCATCCTAGGAAATCATTACTGTTAGGCTTTTACATTTAAGGCTCCTGGACTTCGCTAAATACATTATAATGCATTCCAATTGACGCAAATCAGATTTGTGCCGTTCCTGGTCATGAACATTGTCATCGCAAATCTCACCGCTGTAGATTTGTGTTTGGTCTCTTGGTGATTGGTGTCTACAGCTAATGTTCCTGCTAAATCCCACCCTAGAAATCCAGTATGCTTTCAATGTTGTTTAATAAGTAGAAACAATAGGCATGATTTACTGAAAAAAAAGTCCCATTTTGGGCGCAAATAGCTGGGTGTTTCTCAGAGCGTGCAGTACTGAGAACTACTCTGCTATTAAACAGGTCTCCTTTTCAGCCCACCGAGGCTGCACTTGCATTAATTGGAGATTTATTGGAGAATGGGCCATTTTGAAATACCTCCCAAATTTCTCAACCACCCCCATCGTGGCTTCTGGACACCCCCAATGCCCCAACCTACCAATTAGGGGGTTTTTGAGCCCCTCCTCACCCTGCCTCAAGGGTAGGTCATCCCCGGGCCCGGTCCCCGGCATAGGCATCCTGGGCACCTTGGCACTTCCAGAGTGGCACTCTGGCAGTGCCACCTGGGTGCTAGGATGGCCCAACAGCCTGCTCAGGTGGCGTGCCAAGGTGCCAGGTTGGCATGCCAGGGTACCACCCGGGGGACCTCTAATCGCCTGGGAGACCCCCCCACCAAAAAAAATGCTGTTACGCCTGGATCGCGTTTGTGGCAACCAGCACTAAAGGGTGTCACAGAGGATCTCCCAGGCATGCAAGATCTTGGGTCCAACGAGGCCATTCGAAAGGGCCTGATGACTAGAAATCCAGTGTGCTTTCAATGTTTAGTAAGTAGAAGCATTGATGAACATCCAATGTGCTTTCAATGTTGTTCAGTAAGTAGAATCAATGGGCATGATTAAATGGACAAGTTTGTAAGCGTCATTTGTGGCGGGCTTTGCTGGGAGTTTCCCGCCAGCTCAGCCGGTGAGTTCCCCACCACTATCTAATGACACTTAGTCACTTTCTTGGGCCCTGGGGAATTTCTCACCAGTTTAGCCCACACTAGAATTTTTTTTTAGCACTGGGGAGCTGAACTTGAGGTTGGGCCGCCATTTTGAGAGGATGCCCCGATCTCTAATTGAGCTTGTGGGTACCCCCACTCATGGGCAATGTCACCCCCACACACATGGACATTACTTTCTCCCCCCCCCCCCCACAAGTGAGGACACCCTGCTACGGTGTCCCTGGAGTGCCCTCCCTTCCAGGATCCCCAACTATCACGCCAAGCCTCCCAGCAGCCCTAACTTACCTGCCCTGCACCCCTCCCCCCACCCTTCATCCCCTCCTCCAACCTGATTTCATGGGCATGGCCGCCTCAGGCCCTGACCCTTGGTAGTGCCACCCTCGCACCTGGGCACCCTGGCACTGCCAGCATGACACCCTTGCAGTGCAAGTAGAATCATCGACTCAAAATCCAGTGTGCTTTCAATGTTGTTTAGTAAGTAGAATCATTGACTAGAAATCCAGTTTGCTTTCAGTGTTATTTAGGAAGGAGAATCATTCACTAAAAATCCAGAGTGCTTTCAATGTTGTTTCGGAAGAATCATCTGCGTGGGTTTCTGTCAGGTGCTCTTGTTTCCTCCCATAGTCCAAAGATGTGCAGGTTAGGTGGACTGGCCATGCTAAATTGCCACTTAGTGTCCAAAAGGTTAGGTGGGGTTACTGGTTAGGGGGATAGGGTGGAGACGTGGGCTTAGGTAGGATGCTCTTTCCATGGGCCAGCGCAGACTCAGTGGGCCGAATGGCCTTCTCCTGCACTGTAAATTCTATGATTCTAAAAATCCAGTGTGCTTTCAATGTTGTTTGATTGAATGAAGCTTAAAAACCTGCGACAAAATGTACCTTTTTGTTTGGCAATAATGTTGCTATTCATTCAAAAAGTAACATCTTGATATAAAAAGGCCGCGATAAACTTTAATTTTCACAAAAACTTTAGCTTAATATTATGATCGGGTGACACCTTCAACCGAGTAATGAGGTCTTGCATGCACTGGAGTGGTTGACGGCTGCAGTGTACTGGAAGGTGTGGTATCTTCTATTGTTTGGCTGATTTTCTATTTTTCATTGCTTGTATAATTAAACTGTCCTTAAATGCTATAGCTTTAATGATTTTTGTTGTTGTGCATTCCAGTATAAATGTGGTATTAAGCATGTTCCAATTATTTGAAGATTTGAAGACATTTTAAAATCTCCTTTGCCACGAAGGATTTGCTTTCGATATTAAAGCAACTGATTAGGTAGTCGCTGGGATGAAGATTATGGACGCTATAAAATGTCAGTTTTAAGACCACTTTGGATGCAAAAACACCGTCCTGATTTTTGCAATATTATAATTTTGCATCAACACAGACAATTTTTCTCCCACCATCAATTTGTGATTCAATTCGTGCGGTCATTTGCTTTTAAGATGTGTAAACTATGAGAGGATCAATTATAATAACGCAGCTTTAAGGGCTGAGCTGGAACCACTGTCCAGCTGAAAAGGGAATCGAAGGCTGGTGCAAGGCATTGTGAATTTCTTCCTATCAATTGCTTTGGTGCATTTTGACGTACAGTTGTACAGGGCTACGACCCACCGCTCCAAATGTCGTACAGTGGCTACAGCACGAAAGCGTGGTATATGCAAGAGCTCAGGCACATACATATTTACATCAATCATAGATATTTCTATCTTCATGTTCGTTCTTTTTTTCGTACTGGTGGGCAATTTAATTTCGAAGATGAAGTAAAGGATTTATTTTGTAAACACTTGCACCCATTCACTAATATTTTGGTCAATAATTGAATGATAGCGTGGCTTGGTTATCGGGCATTCCTATTATTTTCCAGATATTCGGTTACAAATTAAGATTGTATTTTTGTGCCGACCCAGAGGCTGTTTGACGGCTGCAAAAAGTCATTGCAGTCTCTGTTTATGTTATTGTCACAAGGACGAGGAATGCATTCCGTCTCATTCCAAAAGATGCACTTTCGCTCGTCTACCTTGAAACTAACATGTAGCATTTGTACAGCACCGGTAAAATTCGTTAAAAAGATGTGTCAGTGCTTTTTTTATTTTGCTGGGGAACGGGACAGTGAATAGTAAAAAAATCTAAGCACGTCTGCACAAGCAAACTGCACAAACTCGCTGGACTGAACGCATCTAATGCCTTTGGTGAAGGTCGCAATCGGACAGGAATGTAGCTCGCGTGGATTATACATGTGATACATTTTGAAGAGAGCCTGGAAAAGCCAGTATGGAATTGAGGGTGGGTGACGCGGGAGAGAAGGAATTGTCGCTTTTATTTCCAGCTTCAAGTCTGCACTTCGTAACCGTGTTTAAATCTGGCAAAATAGGTGTGTTTTTGGAACGATTTAGTTTAAAAGCCAACTCGTGTTGTCGCAGTGCGATTAAACGACTTCTGTTGCTGATCAACTATTAGAGTGGCTGCTTATTGCACTGCTGATGACAGAAAACAAGAGATGAATAGCTTTATATTGGTCAGGTGTACAAAACTAGTTGCAATATCCAGCTTTATTTACTCGTGTATGGAAAATGTTAAAGCTGTCTTATAGTTAGACATATGTACAGATTTAGCACTTACAATTTTAAGATTTGTACATATAACCTCTAGATTTCTACATATAATCACATGAAAGCATTCTAAACTCATCACTAAGTATATAAATATATGTGTATGTAAATGGAAAAAGTATAAAATGTCATATCTGCCTGCTTATGGACAAATACAATAATAAACAGCCTGCAACATTCTGTGATATTTATTCATTTCAACTCAACATATTTTGGTGTTTATAGAAACAACAAAAAGTAATAGCAAATCACTGACTGCAGGATAACGGAATAATGAGTATGATGTTTTAATGCCAATCAGTTCATTAAATATATTTTCAAAACCTGTCGGCGTCTAAAATGAGTTTATTTATTAAGGCAACAACTAGCTTTGCAAACCTTCAATACCACTTTGTATGACTGTAGCATAAAGACTAGATGAAAGAAGATGATTGTAGATTTAGTTTTTGTCTACTCTTTCATTCCACACTCCATTTGTTTCCCATATTTTTTTGCTCTGATGATATGATTTATAAATTTACCACCAACTAATTTTATACCAGAGGATGTCATAGGCAAGACGACAATAGCATTCAATAGACAGTACACCACGTGATCATTGCAGTTTCTTTGCAGGAAGGTACTGGCTGCACATAGCAGCCTTGTGGTTACCAGTTCCAGTGTCATTTACTGTGACTTTAAGCAGCAGGCTGATCCTAGCCATGCTCATTTTCTTAGAATCGGTTTATTATGGAAAGGAAAAAGAAGTAATCCTTTGATGACCAGGTAGAAGTTCACTTCATTTCTTTGATAATTCTATAATAAGCATGACAAGTGTAACATAACAGAGTAGGTGTGCATGATGAGACTGGCCACATACAGCACAACACAGCTAACCCTGTTAATGTATTCCTCTGGCTAGTGGAATTAGATGCAAGTGATACAATATTAGCAGCAACTGGCAATGCATAGCTAAAAATAGTCACACACAACTATAGCTTGCAAATACACAGTTATGATCCAAGAAATAAATCTGAAAATGGCAAAATACAACAGAGGCTAGAAAAATAGCTTATGTTACTGGAGTGACAGGCAAAACATAATCTAGATTAGTGAAAATTGGGCTTGGCAATGTAAAGGTGATGATAAATGGAAAAGACTCTGTCTGAGGGCAGTGACTAATGCAGTTCCTTAGGATTCTCTCCGGAGACCAAGGCTACTTATAACTGGATATGGAGAGGGTATTTATTGAAACAATATACATTTTGCTGATAAGACCAACCTGTTTAGTGAACTGGTTAGTACAAGGGAATTCCATTTGGCCATCTTAGCTCATCCATCCAGAAAGACACTACATTCCTTCACCAAAGCATAAAAATGTTTCTTAAATTATTCCAAGTTTTTCACCTTTCCATCACCCACTAACTAAACAGTCAATCAAGGCTATGAACATTTTTTGTGAAGAATAACTTCTGACAACAGTTTGTAAGTTTTTGTGTGATTAGTTTGTACCCGTGCCCCCTTTATTCTTCCGCACAAGTTTCGTTTGAAGTAGTGTTCAACATTTCCCCATTTTATATAATTTATTTATTCTATAAGGGATGTGCCCAGCACTTGTTGCCCATCCCTAATTGCTCTTGAACTGAGTGGCTTGCTTGGCCATTTCAGAGAGCAATTAAGAGTGAAACACATTGCTGTAGGTCTGATGTCACATGTAGGCAAGCTCAGGTAAGGATGGCAGATTTCCTTCCCTACAGGGCATGAGAGGACCAGGTAAGTTTTTATGACAATTGATAGTAAAGATAGCCATATTTTTTAAAAGATTAATTTGAAGTTCCACCAGCTGCCATGGTGAGATTTGAACCCATTTCCCCAGAGCATTAGTCTGGGCATCTGGTTCGCTGGTCCAGTGACATGACCACTTCACCGCCATCTCTCCATAAATCATAATTTATTGTCTTATGTATACGTCTATACTAGCATCACTTGGTTACCTGCTTTCAGGATTGAAAACCACCCAATGTAGAGCTGTGCAATTGATCAATGTCCTTGCCACTGGGATTAATATTCCCCCCCCCTCCCCCCACCTTTTGGCATATTGTGACTACAGTATATATAATCTATAGAAGGCATTGCTGCAACTCGCCAACGTTAGTTCAAGAGCAACTTCAGTTTCCTACCACCTGGAAGGACAAGGGCAATAATATTGTTGGAACACCAATGCTTCCATGCTAACCACCCCAACCCCAAGTCTTACACCATCCTGACTTAGACATAATACCATTGCTTTTTCATTGCCATTGGGTCAGTATCCTGGAATCTCTTACCTAATATCAATTTGAATTACTGGAAATGAATGCAGCAAAAAGGTTCAACATTGTCTTCCCAAGATAATCGAAGATTGGCAATAAATAAGGATTTTCCTTAACTGCCCACATTTCAAGAAAAAAAATGATTAACAAGGAAGTCTCCCGAAAATTTGATCAGTGGAATTAAAGAAGAAAAGAATAAAGGACGACTTGCATTTGTATAGTGCCTTTCACAACTTCAGTACATTCTAAAGTGCTTTATGGTCAATGAAGCCTGTAACTTCCTCAAGTGGCAATCTCCATCGGATTGTCACTCTCGACAGACTTACCTTCATTGGGATTCCTATGCCCCATTTCGCCAACTTCCTCACTCTGGTTGGGTGAGACAGGAGCAATGAAAAAGGTCTCCCTGCTGCATCGGCGTGGAGTAGTCATAATCATAGAATTTACAGTGTTGAAGGAGGCTATTCGGCCCATTGAGTCTGCACCGGCTCTTGGAAAGAGCACCCTACCCAAACCCACACCTCCACCCTGTCCCCATTACCCAGTAACCCCACCCAACACTAAGGGCAATTTTGGACACTAAGGGCAATTTAGCATGACCAATCCACCTAATCTGCACATCTTTGGACTGTGGGAGGAAACCGGAGCACCCGGAGGAAACCCACGCACACACTGGGAGAACGTGCAGACGCCCCACAGACAGTGACCCAAGCCGGGAATCGAACCTGGGACCCTGGAGCTGTGAAGCAATTGTGCTAACCACTATGCTACCGTGCTGCCCAAAAGTAACTGAGGCACAGAGAAGTAAGAAATGTTTTCAACCACTGTACTGGGGTTGAGGAAAGGCTGGGGAGAGTTTGATGAAAAACAAAGAGATAGCAGAAGTACTGAAATTGTGGGGAGCATTGTCAGGACTGATGTAATGGAGACAGAGAACTGGGAATAAAATAGAATCCTTAGAGGAAGCTGTCATCAAGGTAGCTGTGGGAGCCTGTTGGCTTTTAGGGCACATTAGTTGATAGCCTACCCCCAGAAATAGAGACAGAAAACATTTTGAAGTAAAGGGAAGAACCAGAGATAGAACGTGTGAAGGCAAGAGAAGGGTGGAGGTTGGAAGCAAAGTGGGTAAAATGTCCAGTTTGGGGTGAGAGCAGGAAATGGCAATGAAGCGGTCATCAATGTATTAGAAAAAAAAAGTGAGGGAGGGAGAATACCTTTTAAAAGATTTTTAAAAAAATTTAGAATACCCATTTATTTTTTCCAATTAAGGGGCAATTTAGGTGGTCAATCCACCTACACTGCACATCTTTGGTTAATGGGGGTGAGGCCCACCCAGACACGAGGAAAATGCACAAACTCCACAAGCACAGTGATCTGGGGTCGGAACCGAACCCAGGTCCTCGGTGCTGTGAGGCAGCAGTGCTAACCAGGAGAATACCGAAGCAAGATTGGAACAGCGAATCTTCTGCATATCACATAGAATGGCAGGCATAGCTAGGACCTGTATGAATTCCTTCAGAAACACTTTTGGTCTAGCGGAAGTGGGTGGAGTCAAAAAGAAGTTGTTCAATGCAAGTAGAAGTTCAGCCAGAGGGAGGAGGGTGGTGTTACATGGGGACCAGTTGGGCCTCTTTTTTTTACTTGTTCCACGACCATTTCCTTTTGTCATGCACCAT
Source organism: Scyliorhinus torazame (assembly GCF_047496885.1). Taxonomy (NCBI): domain Eukaryota; kingdom Metazoa; phylum Chordata; class Chondrichthyes; order Carcharhiniformes; family Scyliorhinidae; genus Scyliorhinus; species Scyliorhinus torazame. The sequence continues at coordinate 117,540,488 of NC_092717.1, forward strand.
CATCTTGTTTATTATTTAATCCCATGAAACCTTCCTATGCAATTGGAGATGCAGCACCTTCCCTTTTTTATCTCCTCCATTTCAACTGTTCAGGGACCAGATTGCTCCTTGTTGAAATAACAATGTACTTGTACATCTTTCAAGTTTGTACACCATATTCACCACTTAGTTTTAAAAAATAATAAATTTAGTGTACCCAATTCATTTTTTTCAATTAAGGGGCAATTTAGCGTGGCCAATCCACCTAGCCTGCACCTCTTTGGGTTGTGGGGGCAAAACTCACGCAAACAGGGGGAGAATGTGCAAACTCCACACGGACAGTGACCCAGAGTCAGATCGAACCTGGGACCTCGGCGCCGTGAGGCTGCAAGGCTAACCCACCGCCACCGTGGTGCCCTCATATTCACCACTTATGATGTGGTCTCCCTACAGCGGGAAGATCAAATGAAAATTGGGTGATCATTTTGCAGAACAATTCCATTCTGTCCACCAGCGTGACCTTAAATTTCTGTCATTATAATCTTCCAGCCCACTCCCACTCTGACTTCGGCCTCCTGACGCTCAATGTAAGTTCATGGAACAACATCTCAATTTTCAGTAGGGCAATTTACAGCCTTTTAGACTCAACATTGAATTAAAAGACCTCAGGACATTCCAAAACATTTGGTTACAATTAAAAAATTTTCATTAGCTGTATTGTTGTAATGTAGGAAACCTGAGAGCCAATTTATACACCGTAAATGCTCAGAAACGGCAATGGGATGATTAGATATCCTGTTTTTGTTTTGAGGGATAAATACTAACCAGGGGACCTGGTAACTCTCCTGCTTTTCTTTGAAATAGGATCTTATATGTGCAGAATTCTCCCCATTTTGAGACTATGTCCTGACACCGGCGTGGGAACAGTGTCATTTTAAGACCGAAAATTCAGCGCACAACGGCCACCGATCCTCCGTTTGGTGGGGGGCTAGCAGGCAGTGTAGACATTCGGTTATAACTGCCGATATGGCCAGCACATTGCCGCCTGCAGCGGCCATGCCGTACAACATAGAGGTGGCCGTGCGCGGACCCGGCCAGCCAAATAGTGCCCTGCTTTTGGATGGCTCACGACCCCCGAACCCCCCCCCCCAACAGTGCCTCAGCCCCTGCCAAAGTCCCCCTTGCCCGCGGATCATCTCTCCCCCAACTGTGGCGGTGCTGGAATGAGTCCGGAGCTGCCACGTCGAGTTCCTGAACAAATAATACCGTGAGAGACCCACGCCATCGGGAACTCGGCCGCTCGGGGGCGGAGCATTGTGCGGATCGCCCCATGCAAAGTCCTGAGGCCGCCGATACGGGGTGCAGCGTACTCCTAGAGTATGCCCCTTTGGAGGGGCGGAGCATCGCGAAAGCGGTGCCTCCCCCGATTTTAGCGGCAACGTTGATTCTCTGGCCAATCGGCAAACGCGATTTCGGCGTCGCCGACCGGAGAATCCCATCCGGAGTGTTTCCCGCTGCAGAGGCCGGTGGGAAAACACATCAAATCCTTCGGCCCTGACCTCAGCAATTATGTGCCTAGGCGTTTTACACCATATTCAGTGGTGGGGCAGGCCTGGATTGCGTGTGGTCCACTATCCTGTCCGGGTGCCATATTGAAAAGGTGCCGAACATCAGTGACCCACTATTGAAGAAAGAAGGTGGATCTCCTGAAAATTAAGATAGATCTCCAGAAGCATTCTGAGGCTGAAAGATGAACCTCCTGAGAATATGATGGGTCTCCAGGGACATTCTGAAGCTGGAAGATGGACCTCCTTCAGAACACCAAATCTGAAAACTCCACCTATAGAAGCTCCCTGACAAATTGCTATGGTGTTCCAGGGTTGCAGGCAGCCTCCATCTTGAACTCTGGAGGCAGCCTCAGGCATTGTTCATGTGAGTCCTGACATCTGCACACCATGTTGTTCTGAACATGTTTCACGCCAGTGTGTTTTCTGCTGGCATCACAGAAAATCTGGCCTGGGGGTCAAGCCTTCAATGCATCCCATTGACGGGATACAAGTGAGGTACCTGCCACCCTCTGAAGGGTTTTCCTAACTGCCATAGTGGGCACCAGCAGAAGACCCCACCGTAAATTTATGCTGGCATGAAAATTATTTCTGAGCTTCTCACCATATTCTCCGCCGACCCCAACCACCAAACCTGCCAGTGGGGTCTTGGGAGAATTCTGCCCTATGTCTGTTTGAGAGGACAGACTGTGTCTTGTTTTAGTGCGGTCTTCCCTCAGCTCTGCACTTGAGTGTCAGCTTTGATTTTTGTGTCCGAGTCCTTGAATGGGACTTGAAGACTTGAATCCTTTTGACTGAGGTGGAGGTGCTTCCCACTGACCCACAGCCGACACTAATAATTTCAACAAGTTAAGATTGTAACATCGGCACTTATTATTTCAGATGGCACGTGTTGGTGATGATTCTGCGGTTTCCTTTTACACCTCCTCTTGATATATCTTTTGACTCTTTGCTTCTCATTCTCATCTTTGTACCCTGCACCATCAACACTTTTTTCATTTAATCTCTCCTGCCTTCCACCCTATCACAGATTTTCACTTTGTTCTTTTCCAAAGATACGCTTCCTTTTCTCTGGGCCACTATGATATGAAGACACTAGGAGTCCACACTGAGTTATAACAATAGATATGAAGGTTTATTTACAAGATTTAAGGTATACTGCTCCTGATGGTACCCAACTGGGTCTGAGGTGTCCGGTCCTGAACTGGCCGAACCTATATACAATTTTAATTGAGCCCCCCACCCCCCGACCTGCTTAGCGGGGAAGCCAATCATTCCTATCCCTTAAGTCCCGTGCGGGCGTATGTTATGACACTTGGTTTAAACTTATCATATTGGTGTCACATAGGGCAGCCCGGTAGCACAGTGGTTAGCATTGCTATCTCACGGCGCCGAGGTCCAAGGTTCGATCCCGGCTATGGATCACTGTCCATGTGGGGTTTGCACATTCTCCCCGTGTTTGCATGGGTTTCACCTCTGTCATGATATGCAAACATGCAGCTAATGAACAGTCAGGACACTCAGGGGTGGTATCTCACTATAAAAGGGATGAGGCACTCACACCCGCCTCTTTCCACAGACCAACATCTACAGAGTGAGACAGGGTGTATCCTCAGCATCACACCTCAGCATGTGGCTTAGAGCAAGGCTGGTTCAGTCAGACTGAGTTACTACATTTAGATTAGCAGAGAGTCGAGCTCATTGAGAACTGTGCTAATAGTTCAATAAAACACATTGAACTCACTTCAAAGTTTTACTCAAAACTGCATCAAGTGGCAGCTTGCGTTATTCCAAATTACATAACACAACATGATACCAGGAGTCTGTTCAATCTAGTTAGTTCAACTCGGCAAGATCCGTGATGACCAGCGAATGTATACCGGCACAATGGAAAAGATTCAGGCTCCTCACCAGCTCAGGACCTCCGGCAATCTCAGTGCCAACTGTCGTACATTCAAGCAGAAATTTCAGCTTTACATCGAAGCATCAGACCTCAATGGTGCATTTGATGCACGGAAGATAGTCCTTTTCCTCACCACAGCAGGTGATCACGCCTTGGAAATATTCAACTCCTTTCACTTCACCGAAGACCAGGACAAAACAAAGTTTCAGACCATCCTGGCAAGTGTGACAGCCACTGTGAGGTGGTCACCAACAAAATCTTCGAGCGCTTCATATTCAAGCAACGACTGCAAGGTAAAGACGAATCCTTCAACTCATATTTAACTAACCTTAGACTGCTAGCGCAATCCTGCAACTTCGGTGATATCACTGACTCCATGATCAGAGACCAAATCGTTTTTGGAGTTCACTCTGATCCTCTGAGAGAGCAGTTACTGAAGATCAAGCATATGACCCTGCCAGTCGCGATTGAAACATGCACAGTGCGTGAGCATGCTAAAAATCGCTATTCCATGTACAAAACGGCAAGAATGATAGACTAGCCTCCCACAAGGTGGAGAGTGTGCAGGCCATCTCCCGGATGCAGCGCCTCAACATTGACGAAAGCGGCCATATCGCACGCTCTTCTCGGGGCCCGACGCATGTGCGATGCGAACGGAATAACGAAGCGGCCGAAACCCGCACTGCGCAGGTGCAGATATCTGAGAATCACACTGCACATGTGCAACGACGCACGGAGAGTCAGGACGCCGACATCATGTCGTGTTCGAACTGTGGCACCGCCCATTTAAAGAAACACTGCCCTGCAAGAGGCAGATGCTGTTTAAACTATGGAAAGCCAGGCCATTATGCAGCCCTGTGCAGAACTGCACCACCAGTCAGGAGCCAGCCCTCCCAATTCCGACGACAGCCGGAGTGCGCAACAACGCCTACAGAATTCTGATCCTGGCAGTGCAACGGATCCAGATGATGACTGCCTGGACAACGCCTACCATGTGGACATTATTACAACATGTGAATATGCCACACCAGACACATTGCAAGTCCAATCCATCCTAGCTGTGGATTCCGAGGATGAATGCCGAGCAGTGATGAAGGTTAACCACTGCCCCATCCAGTTCAAGCTGGACACAGGCGCCTCTGCCAACCTCCTCTCACAGGAAGACTTCAGACACATTAAGAAGCCCCCCACGGTCCTTCCAGCTGCCTGCAAGCTCCTGGATTACAACGGGAATGTCATCACGGCACTGGGATCCTGCCATCTGCACATATCCAACCAACACACACAAGCACGGTTACGCTTTGAAATTGTTAAGCCGGACAGGGCATCCCTACTAGGTGCGCACGCCTGCAAGCAGCTGAACCTCATTCAGAGGGTTTACACCACAACATCCTCCCATGTGGATCTTCAGGCCGGCATCAACGCCATCCTTGCCCAGTATCCAGATATGTTCAACTGGATGGGCATGCTGCCGTATCGATACAAGATTCTGCTACGACCTGATGCCAAGCCAGTGGTCCTCGCACCACGGCGAGTCCCTGCTCCACTGAGAGAACGCCTGAAGGATCTTCAGCAAAAAGGCATCATATCCAAGGTCACCAAACTGACTGACTGGGTCAGCTCGATGGTGTGCGTAAAGAAGCCTTCAGGGGACCTGCGCATCTGCATTGATCCCAAGGATCTCAATAAGAATATCATGCGGGAACACTACCCCATCCCGAAGCGGGAGGAACTGACGAGTGAGATGGCACACGAGCGCTTCTTCACCAAATTGGATGCATCACAGGGATTTTGGCAAATCCAGCTGGAAGAGTCCAGCAGAAGGTTCTGCACCTTCAACATGCCTTTTGGCAGATACTGCTACAATCACATGCCATTTGGCATCATCTCGGCATCGGAGATATTCCATCGCATCATGGAGCAGATGATGGAAGGCATTGAAGGGGTTCGTATGTACGTGGACGACATCATCATATGGTCCACGACCCCTGAAGAACATGTGTCCCGTCTCCAGAAGGTTTTCCGCCATGTACATGCCAATGGCCTAAGTTAAACAGTTCCAAATGTTGTTTTGGCACAAACTTTGGCTCAAGTTTCTAGGCGACCAGATCTCACAGCATGGTGTGCGCCCGGACACAGACAAAATCAAGGCCATTGAGGCGATGAAGGTCCATGAGGACAAAAAGGTGGTGCTGCGCTTCTTGGGTATGGTCAATTTTCTGGGCAAGTTCATTCCAAACATGGCCACACACACCACGGACCTACGCAACCTGGTGAAAAAGTCAACTGCCTTTTGAGTGGAAGGCGGCACACCAGACAGAGTGGCTGGAGCTGAAAGCCAAGCTCATTACTGCACCAGTCCTGGCATTCTTTGACCCGGACCGGGAGACAAAGATATCCACAGATGCGAGTCAGGATGGCATTGGTGCGGTGTTGCTTCAACGAGATGACACATCATCCTGGGCACCAGTAGCCTACGCATCAAGGGCGATGACGCCCACTGAAACCAGATATGCACAGATTGAGAAGGAGTGCTTGGGTCTTCTCACCGGCATCCTCAAAATTCATGATTATGTCTACGGCCTGCCGACATTCACTGTTGAGACGGATCATAGGCCTCTGGTCCACATCATCTACAAGGACCTGATCGACATGACTCCTTGGTTGCAGAGAATCCTGCTTAAAATTAGGAGGTATGACTTCAACTTGGTGTACACACCTGGCAAGGAGCTCATCATCGCTGAATCATTGTCCCGCTCCGTCACCTCGCCCAGTGAGCCGCTGGAGATCATCCAGCACATCGAAACAAAGGTGCAGCTGTGTGCTAGCACTCTCCCAGCGAAAGATGAGAAGGTAGTTCTCATCCGTGAAGAGACAGCCAAAGACCCCCTCTTGCAGCGCATCATCCACAACCTCACCAATGGCTGGCAGAAAGGGCACTGCCCACAATTTTACAATGTGAAGGACAACCTGATGGTGATTGATGGTATCCCCCTCAAGCTGGACAGGATTGTCATTTCGCTCAGTCTGCAGAGCCCCGTGCTGCGCCAGATTCATGAGGGACACCTGGGCGTAGAGAAGTGCAGACGCAGAGCCCGGCAAGCTGTCTACGGGCCCGGCATCTGCCTGGACATCACAAGCATGATCCTGAACTGTACTACCTGTCAGCGGTTCCAGCCAGCGCAGAGCAAGGAGACGCTCCAACAGCATGACATAGTGTCCTCCCCATGATCCAAGGTTGGCATCGACCTCTTTCATGCAAATGGTCGCGACTATGTATTGATCATCGACTATCTCTCGAATTACCCTGAGGTGCTGAAGCTCCCGGACCTCACCTCTCGGACTGTCATCAAAGCCTGTAAGGAGATGTTCTCAAGGCATAGCATCCCAATCACCATCATGAGTGACAATGGCCCGTGCTTTAACAGTCGAGCATGGTCCATGTTTGCCAGGTCATACAATTCCCAACATGTCACCTCCAGTCCGCACTATCCGCAGTCCGATGGAAAAGTCGAGAAAGGGGTGCACATTGTGAAACAGCTCATCTGCAAGGCCACAGACTCTGCTTCCGACATACACCTTGCATTATTCGCGTACAGGGCGACTCCATTGTCCACTGGCATGTCGCCGGCTCAGCTCCTGATGACCAGGGACCTGCGGACGACGCTTCCAGCCATACACCTGTCCAACCTGGATCACCTCCCGGTGCTGCAGAAGATGTTCTGTTGTCCACCGTCAGTCACGTTAGACAGACTCATTCACATGTAAATACATTCACATATGCCAACAAAACATAAAAAAGGGGAGATGTCATGATATGCAAACATGCAGCTAATGAACACATAGAATAGGACACGACCAATGAGCAATCAGGACACTCATGGGTGGTATCTCACTATAAAAGGGATGAGGCACTCACCCTGCCACTTTCCACAGACCAACATATACAGAGTGAGACAGGATGTATCCTCAGCATCACACCCCAGCATGTGGCTGAGAACAAGGCTGGTTCAGTTAGACTGAGTTACTACATTTAGATTAGCAGAAAGTTGAACTCATTGAGAACTGTGCGAATAGTTCAATAAGACACATTGAACTCACTTCAAAGTCTGGAGCATCTTTTACTCAAAACTGCATCAAGTGGCAGCTCTGTGTTATTCCAAATTACATAACACAACAGCCCCCACAACCCAAAGGTGTGCAGGGTAGGTGGATTGGCCATGCTAAATTGCCCCTTAATTGAAAAAAATGAATTGGGTACTCTAAATTTTATAAAAATATTGGTGTCACGGGCCAGTACATTAGGAACTTTCAGTCAATACTTTATAAAACACAAAAGGCGACCTGAGGATCACCTAGCTTCTCTTGTGAATTGAAACACTGCCTTGTCTCAAGAGAGAATAAAAGGAATGTTCCAGACTAATGTTAACTCAATGCCTTTCCCTGAAACGAGTTTACAAGGGTAGTTTCAAACCAGATTGATCATCCGGGTACAAAGGCACTCACCGTCTCAAACTCCCAAGGTGTGAAAGTCATCACACCGGATGAATAATCGACCTGAACACCCACTTCATTTAGAAAATAACTTTGGACTTGTAAGAAGTCTCATGATGAACAGCCATGTTTTGTTGTCTATTTTTTAATCAGCAAGAAGCTGTTCGCAGACCTATCAGATGGCCATTGAATCAGTTGCTCGTCAACAAAGCAGGTAAAATTATATACACCCATACCGTGCAGGTAAGAGGAGGACACTCCTCAACCTGTTACAACCTCAAGTTCAACTGAGAACCAACCTCCTGGATAAAGGCTTTGCAGCTTACTGAAAATCATCTGCTGTACAACATCTTTAATTCAACTAAAGCATCAACTCGTCTAAGAAACTACAGACTGGCCACAAAAGAGCGACTGAGCCAATTATACATTTAATTTTATTGTTTTTCCTTCATCTGCATTTAATCTACATGTGAGTGATAGCATGGGCAAGTCGAGAGAGTGAGACGTCACAGTTTAAACTTCCAGGGCCAAGTATACGGCAATAAATAACTTTTACATTTGCAATAAAGCTTGTCCTGGAATTATTTAAATTGGGACAATCACTGTGGAAAACACACACCCATCTCATAAAACAAACAGTATGCAAACACAGAAATACTATCTGGGACATTGCTAGAGTTTTGTGCAGTTCTGGCATAAGATCATCAACCAGAAAAGGTAACAGTCTCCACAGGTGCTGCCTGACTTGCTGAGTATTTCCACTTGTTTTCCATTGTTTTTATTTCATACTTGGCATTATATTTTATCTCCTATTATCTGACTCATGCTATAGCCATTTATTTCTAATGTGAAATCTTGTCCAAAGATTGTGAATTATTTAGAAAAAAAGGGAACTATAACGCAAGTAAACTTTAATAAAATCCCCAAAGATTAATTAAGCATTAATTCTCCTAACAAAGTCTTCCTTTTCAGAAAACGTTGATGTACGAAATGAATATTGGATTGTAGCTCTCATATTTATTGTTCAAAGACTCCCTACAACTCCTGTTATGCTTACTGGTCTGTTACTTTCAAATATATATTTTTCCAAGGATAAATAGGGTGGTCACACAGACTTTAAACTAGCAAATGGGGGTGGGAAGGGAAGGGTAAAGCTACAAAATGTACAATGGTTAATAGGAACCACAGCAGCAAGTCAGCATGTGAGGAGAAGCCAGTGGTTAAAAGGATGAACAGGCAGATCCAGGCGAACGACTACGGAGGGGAAGGGAAACGTAAAAAGTCAAAATGTAAGAAGACTGTGGGAGTGAAAGTTGGGGATGAGTCTGAATATTATCAGAGATTAATAAAGGAGGTCAGAATGTGTGAAAAGTGTAGTGCATAAGAAAACCCTGCAAGGCAAAGACAAATAAGTAGGACAGATAAGTTAATTTGTGGCGGGGTTTTCAGGGAGTTTTCTTTTGGCTCTACCGGCGAGTTCCCCACTGTTATTCAATTACACTTAGTCACTTATTCGGGCCCTGGGGAGTTTCTTACCGGTTTAGCCCACACTTAGAATTTTTTTTAGCACTGGGTAACTGAACTCAGAGATCAGGTGGCCATTCTGAAAGGGTGCCCTGATCTGTAAGTGAGCTTGACCCCCCAGCCATGGTAATGTGGATACTACCCCACACCCCCCAAGTGAAGACAGCCCGCTATCGGGTCCTTAGAGGTCCCCTCTTGCAAAAGGGACTTTAGTGTGCAGATTAGTTGCCTGCTGAACGGTATTCATTTTAACTAGCTGCTTGACTATATTGCAAAGCATGATGGATATTTAGCCTTATTTCAGTCAGAGTTCTGTATGAAATAGTCAGAAGGTCATACAATGTAAACAAGCGTACAGCTGCACATTGTTTAGCTGACAACATGATTTTTATGTTTCTTAGGCAAGTGATCCAAGGTTTATTATTAAAACATGACTCCGGCCTGCTTGTATTTTTGTCTCTCTCTCTCTAATCTAAAGCCATGTTTTGTCCCAGATACTGTTTACTGCATATTATAAATATGTGCTTATACCTCTGTATGGGAGGGGCATTTTGGAAAGACTTGTGTCTATCCGGCCCTCGATGAATTCATGCTTGATTAAAAGACCTTTGCCAAAACTCGAAGTGCTGACTTAAAATTTCCTTGACACCTCTCTTCAGGTCCCCCAAGTCCCTTTACAGCACCCCATTCCTTCTGGAACCACTACCCATCACCCACCCAGCCTCTCGGAGGCTCGTACTTTGCTGCCCTGCACTTCCCCACGCTTCAAACCCCTCCACCCTCCACCCTCATTTCATCGGCATGGCCCCCTCACCTCCTGGCCCTTGCCATTGCCACCCTGACACTTGGGCACCCTTGCACTGCCACCCTAGCACCCAGGCAGTGCTCCTGGCTTAGCAGTGCCATCCAGGTACCTTGGCAGTGCCAGGGTGACAATGCTAAAGTGCCAGCCGGGCAGTGCCAAGGTGCCTGCATTCCAGGGGGAGGGCCAGGGAGACACCCTGCACTGATCTTAACCACCCTGGGGGCTCTGGTGACTTGGGAGACCCCTCCTGGGTGCCGTTCCACCTGGCCCACGTTTGTGTGGACTGAGAGGCACCCAGCTGCAGCCTCGCCGGGGATGCCGAGGAATCGCGGGAACCGCGCAGGTAGATTGTAAGTAGGTTTACGACCTACATCCGCTGGCGTCACGCTCATTTGAGGCGGGGTTCCGACTCCAACGTCTCGTGGGACTTCGGAGAATCCCGGGAGGTGCGGAGCCTGTCGGGAGGCTAGCTGGAGGAATCTCGCAGCATTCTCAGGCCGCGTTGCACTCAAGCGAGAGTCCAACGCAGCCGGAGATTCACACCCCTTGTACCTAAATGCAAGCAGTATTTTAATAAGGTCAATGAGTTGACAGCACAAATCGGGACAAATGGGTATGATTTGGTGGTGATTATTGAAATATGTTTGCAGGAGGACCACGACTGGGAATTGAATGTCCAAGGATATTCCGATAGGATAGACAGGATGGAACAGGAGGTGGAGTTGCTTTATTAGTTAAAGATGACATCAAGGGGCAGCACGGTGGTGCAGTGGTTAACATTGCAGTCTCACAGCGCCGAGGTCCCAGGTTCGATCCCGGCTCTGGGTCACTGTCCATGTGGAGTCTGCACATTCTCCCCATGTTTGCGTGGGCTTCGCCCCCACAACACAAAAAATGTGCAGGGTAGGTGGATTGAACATGCTAAATTGCCCCTTAATTGGAAAAAATGAATTGGGTACTCTAAATTCTTTTTAAAAAAGCTGACATCAAGGCTGTATCAAAATATGATATCCGCACTAAGGGCCAAAATGTTGACTCGATCTAGGTGGAAATATAAAAACGAGGGAAAAAGCTCCCTGGTAGGAGTAATTTATAGGCCTCCAAGCAATACTTCCCAAGTGGGGCATAGCATAAACCAAAAAAATAATGATGGCTTGTGAGAATGGCACAACGGCAATCATGGGTGATTTTAATATGCATATTGATTGGATTAATCAAATTAGCAAGGGTGGCCTCGAGGGAGTGTATGAAGGATTGTTTCTTAGAGCAATATGTTATGGAGCCAAACTGGGAGCAGGCTCGTTTAGATTTAGTATGATGTAATGAAGAAGATTTGACAAATACTCTTGTTGTTAAGGATTTTCTTGGAAGAAGTGACCACAGCATGCTAGAATTTCAAATTTATATTGAGCGAGAGAAGACAGTGTGCCATACCAGAGTTTTAGCATTGGGCAGAGGTAATTATACAGGCCTGAGGAAAGAGTTGGCCCAAGTAGACTGGGCACAGGTAATTGAGGACAGTTGAGGAACAATGGTGGATGTTCAAGGAGATATTAAATACTACTCAATTAAAGTATATTCCTGAGAGGAAGAGGAATTGTAAAAGGGAGAAAAATGTTCTGTGGCTAAACAAGGAAATAAAGGCAAAAAGGCAAAAACTAGGGCACACCATACTGCAAATGCCAGTGGTAAGCTGGAGGATTGGGAGAACTTTAAGGTTCAGCAAAAGGCTACTAAAATAAAATCAAAAGAACTAAGATGAACTATGAAAGGAAATTAGCAGAACACATAAACCCTGATACCAAAAGCTTCTGTAAGTAAATAAAGAGGATGCGAATAGCTAAAGTAAATGTTGGCCTTTTAGGGGATGATACTGTGAGGTAATAATGGGGAACACAGAGATGGTGGAGGCACTGAACCAATATTTTGCCTCTGTCTTCACGGTAGAAGATGATAAAAGAATTCCAAAAACTACAGTTAATGCAGATGAATTTGGTGTGATAACTATCACTAAGGAGATGGTATTAAATAAACCGATGGGATTAAGGGCAGATACGTCTCCAGGACCTGATAGCCTGTACCCTAGGGTATTAAGGGAGGTGGCAGTGGAGATAGTGGATGCGTTGGCTATGATATTTCAGAATTCCCTGGATTCTGGAAGGGTCCCGGTGGATTGGAAACACGCAAATGTGATGCCTCTATTCAAAAAGTGAGAGAGGCAAAAGGTAGGAAACTATAGACCAGTTAGCTTGACCTCTGTGGTGGGGAAGTTGCTGGAATCAATCATTGAGGAGGAGATGACTGAATGTTTGGAAAGACAAAGCTCAATCCACCATTGTCAGCATGGCAGATGGAGTTTAATGTAGATAAGTATGAGGTTATCTATTTTGGCCAAAAAAATAGAAAGACAAATTATTATCTAAATGGAAAACAGATTCAAGATGTGTCTGTGCACAGGTATCTGGGTGCCTTTTTCATGAATTGCGGAAAGTCGGTCTGCAGGTACAGAGTAAAAAAGGCAAATGGAATGTTAGCATTTATTGTGAAAGGACGAGTATAAAAGTAGAGAATTGTTGTTGGGTGTATAGGGTGTGGGTGAGACCACATCAGGAGTACTGTGTCCAGTTTTGATCTCCTTATTTGAGAAAGGATGTGGTAGCATTGGAGGCAGTTCAGAAGAGGTTCAGCAGGTTGATCCCGAGGGTGAAAGAGTTGATCTATGAGGAGAGATTAAACAGTTTGGGTTAATACACGCTTGAGTTTAGAAGGATGAGAGGAGATCTGATTGAGGTGTATAAAATACTAAATGGGATTGATAAAGTAAATGTAGACCACATGTTCCCCCTTGTGGGGCAATCTAGAACAAGAGATGGTAGATTTAGAAATGAGATGAGGAGGAACTACTTCTCGCAGAGGATGGTGAGGAACTCGCTGCCCCGTTATGAAATAAAATGAATGTGGTGGAATCTGAGCATTAATGGTTTCAAGAAGGAGATAGATATATTTGTGATTTAAAAAAAAACAGGTTCAAGGAATATGGGAAACAGGTAGGGAGGTGGAATTGAGACCAGGAAGAGGTCAGCCATGATCTGATTGAGTGGCGGAGCAGGCTCGAAGGGCTGAATTGCTGACTTCTGCTCCTAGTTCTTATGTTCATTCCATCTTTCTAAATATAACGATAAACTAGCAGAGCTCCCATAATATTATTTACATCATTTAGAGGCTATGCAGTTTTATAATAATAAGGGTGTTGACAAGTGTGCTAAAAATGGATTCTGTCTGCCAGGTTTCTTGACTTTTATTCTATTAGAAACAGCTTTGAAGGGATTAGCATCCACCTCCACTGAGTATTTCTGAAAGAAAATTCCATCATCTCAGCCACCATCTGGAATGGCTGGAGAGGGCTTACCAAGGTACGTGTTTCTTAGGTGAATACAATCAGATACCTCAGAATTGTTTGAATGGCCACGGCCATCACATTCAATCAGAGATTTTATCAACATTGTCAAAGATTGGCTACCCATTCAATACTGATGTGGGAAATTCAGCCTTTTGTTGACGGTAGTTAATGTAATGAGCGATGGAGTCATCTATTGTTATTGTTTCAGAAAGAGTTGGAATGGCATTACTTTGCAATGCCTGTGTTTGAAGATAAGCTAAGTTTAGTTTTTCATCCAAAGGCAGAGAGTTCTGTCTTTCTAAAAATTTGGCAGTTGCAGAGAAAATGAGCTCATTACTTTTCATTATTCATTAATGACCTGCGGGTATTGAGCTTTTGTCAGCAATTTTTCAGATGATCCAAAAATAGATGTGAATGTTGAGATGGTAGTGGAGTACAAGCTTCTGCAGAAATATCTGGATACACTGTGGAAATAGGCCAAACAATGGCAAATTTAATTTAACCGAGACAAATGCTGTGTGGTATAAATAGGCTGGATCAACACAGAATACACTTACCATTTATTGGAAATGATACTGAAAGTGATCAAGAGAGAAAACTATCCAAGTGTTATTGTAAACTAATCACTTAAGGTTCATGATCACTGCAGAGAAACTATAGCCCAAAAAACAATAACAACTTACATTTTTATAGCTCTGTTAATGTATCAAAACTCCCAAAACACTTCACAGGAGCATTATCAACACAAAATTACAGTAACCAACATAGGAACATTGAAATTAGGAACAGGATTAGGCCATTCAGTCCATTGAGCTTGTTCCACCATTCAATGAGGTCATGGCTATCTGATTGTGCCCTCAACTCCACTTTCCTACCCATCCCCATATACTCTTCGATTCCCTTCTCAATCATGAATCTATCTAACTCAGCCTTAAAAGTATTCAATGACGCAGCCTTCACTGCTTTCTGGGGAAGAAAATTCCACAGACTAAAGAGCTATAGGACAGGTGACCAAAGGTTTGGTCAAATTAAGAAGCATCTTAAAGGAGAGAGAGGCAGAGGGGTGGGAAGATTTAAGGAGGGAATTGTTGAGATTAGGGAATAGGAAGACCACAAGGAGTTGTATTATATTAATAAAACCACTCAATATAAGTTAAAGGAGATCATTCTATCATTATACAGGTCCTTGTTTACATTGCTGCCAGAGTACTACATCCAGTTTTGGCCCCCTTACCTGGTAGGTATCTAATGATGCTCCAAGCATCATGACTGTCGGGCAGGATTGATGGGTTAACTAGTCTTTTCCTGTTTTCAAACTACAGCTGCTTCACAGTTTAAGGTGTAAGCTATATTTTAAAGTCTAGCGTCAGGGAGAAGATGAATGACGTTTTTATTATTTGATATGTCAAGGATATTTGGATGTATTGTTCACTATTATATTATTTATTATTCATTTGCCTGTCTAATTTCAATAAAACCATTATATAGTTAACAGCCGGTATCTTAGTTTAGTAAGAATATATATTGGCTATGGAATTGAGCTCTTCACTACTGCTGGTGTTGATGCTGTGGAAACCCCAACTGAAAAATAATTGGCTAAGTCAATGCCCCCACAATGTCCCGACTGACAGAGCACTAATGCGAGTGGGCCATTCCTGCAGCTGGAGCATGCAGTGTGGGCACATTGTGATGTCAAACAGCCTCTAATACTGATTTGATGTGCCATTTTGGATAATGTTGGAGCGGTTCATCCGACTCCTCTTCCCTTGAACTATCATTCGCATATCAGAGTCGCTCCACAAATCCCCACATTCCAATCAATTTGTTTCACACCATCACAGCACTGCCCAAACCCTGAAATAAAAACTCCACACAAAACAACATTTTGTGAGAATGGGCAGCACATTCATGCACTACTGAACCACGGCTATTCCCCCTGACTGAACCCAGAGCGATACTACCAGTATGTTGGAGGATGAATTGCTGGGCTGCCATGCCAGCCTTGTTATGATCCCTATGGATATGAATAACTTTAAAGAAAATAACCTTGAACTTTTGCCTGATGGCTGAAAGAATGACACTATAAGATTTCCTATTCTAAGACTTTAAAACAAGCACTCTTTACTGAACATTATCTATGTACGCAATTTATACTTTAAACTACAGAAGAGAACTTCCCCCTTTTACTTTTAACATAACCGAAAATCTCACCTCACATGTAAACTTTGCACAGTGCCTTAAGTAGTCATTCGATTTTCCAGACCCAGTCCAAAGTGATTCTGAAATCCAGAGAGCTTACTTCTGTTCCTTTACTTCAACCTTGTCAGGCAAATTTTAACCCCAGAACTGCCTTACACAGTGGGGCTTTTTTGTAGCAATTCTCCTTCCAATGAAAATTAGTCAAATCTTCCAGCCTTGTTTCAAAATTTCAAAAATTTGGTCTTTTCAATCTAAACTCAAGCTCCCATCTGCAATCCTTTGCGATGAACCATGAAGATTTTCAGGCTCTCACTGTTCCCTCTCTCCCAAATCCTGGCAGCTACTGCCTGTGTCCACCCCTCTCAAAGCCCAACTCAGTGGCAATATGAATTATATGAGCCTTGTATCCAGGTAGAAATACTGATTAGCTATTTTTCAAATCCTAAATCTCTTTTAAGTTGGAGCTAAATGGACAATTTAAAGCATAACTGTTTAATCATAACCTGGTATTCTCAACACCTTCCAGGGACTTTTGAGACAAGGAGTACAATCTCTGTGAACATAGATGCTGCTACTTGTCTTGAAGAATGAACACCTTCTACTAGAACAACCAGGGCCTCTCATTTTTATTAGACAGACTTTAAAACAATTCCCATGACCCTCTTCATTTTATCCTTAATTAATGAAACAGTCCCAAAACATAGCAATCTTATAAACATTATATTTATAACTTATAAACATTATATTTATAACCGCCTCCATGCCTCTTTGAGCAGCCATGATGGCAGTTTTCTGAGCTTGCATGCCAACAGGCATGGATTTCATGACCGCAGTCTGAGCTGCCACTGCATCACTGAGACATTAATTGGCTTCTGCCTCTTCTGCAGGGAAGCTGAGATGGGTGTCACCAGAGCCTGCATCATGGCTGCATCTGCAAGTGCTGCCATGCTCTCACCTGATTCTGCTCTGTTTCTTTTAGCTATGGGCCATCGTATTCTATAAGAATGAAGAAAGGAAGTCAGTGAGTGTGTTACATTATGTTTGGGTGACAAACCTGCCCTAGCTAAATAGCTGGCATTATGTGGGATATTCGTTGTGGGACTGGCAGCATTGGAATGTGTGTGAGGTGAGACTTGATTGCTGATGAGTGAATGATGGGGGGTTGTGGTGCTTTGAGCAGTGTAGAGATTGGAGTTGCGATCACATACATAAAAAGCAAGAGGGTAACTAGGGAAAGGGTTGGCCCACTGAAGGGAGGGAATCTATGTGTGGAGCCAGAGGAAATGGGCGAGGTACTAAATTAATACTTTGCATCAGTCTTCACCAAAGAGAAGGAATTGGTGGATGTTGAGTGTGGAGAAGGGTGTGTAGATAACCTGGATCACATTGAGAAAAAGATGAGGTGTTGGGCGTCTTGAAAAATATTAAGATGAATAAGTCCACAGGGCCTGATGTGATCTACCCCAGAATACTGAAGGCGGCAAGAGAGGAAATTGCTGAGGCCTTGACAGAAATCTTTCTATCCTCACTGTCTTCAGGTGATGTCCCGGAGGACTGGAGAGTAGCCAATGTTGTTCCTCTGTTTAAGAAGGGTAGCAAGGATAATCCAGGGAACTACAGGCCGGTGAGCCTTACGACAGTGATAGGGAAATTACTGGAGAGAATTCTTCGAGACTGGATCTACTCCCATTTGGAAGCAAGTGGACGTATTAGCGAGAGACAGCACGGTTTTGTGAAGGGGAGGTCGTGTCTCACTAACTTGATAGAGTTTTTCGAGGCGGTCACAAAGGTGTTTGATGCAGGTAGGGCAGTGATTGTTGGCTACATGGACTTCGGTAGGGCCTTTGACAAGGTCCCTCATGGCAGACTGGTACAAAAGGTGAAGTCACACGGGATCAGAGGCGAGCTTGCAAGATGGATACAGAACTGGCTAGGTCTTGGAAGGCAGAGAGTAGCAATGGAAGGGTGCTTTTCTGAGTGGAGGGCTGTGACTAGTGGTGTTCCGCAGGGTTCAGTGCTGGGACCTTTCCTGTTCGTAGTATATATAAATGATTTGGAGGAAAATGTAACTGGTCTGATTAGTAAGTTTGCGGATGTCACAAAGGTTGGTGGAATTGCGGATAGCGATGAGGACTGTCAGAGGATACAGCAGGATTTAGATCGTTTTGAGAATTGGGTGGAGAGATGGCAGATGGAGTTTAATCCGGACAAATGTGAGGTAATGCATTTTGGAAGGTCTAATGCAGGTAGGGAATATACAGTGAATGGTAGAACCCTCAAGAGTATTGACAGTCAGAGAGATCTAGGTGTGCAGGTCCACAGGTCACCGAAAGGGGCAACACAGGTGGAGAAGATAGTCAAGAAGGCATACGGCAAAGAGGAAGGAACTACAGGCGAGCTTTGACCGACTATCTACCAGGAAGGCGGTGCGCCAACTGAGGCGAGCAAAGGGTGCAGTTTATGAACATGGAGATAAGGCATATGTTAGCAGGTCAGCTCCGGAGGGACGCAGCGGCAAGGGAAATTGTTCAGGTGAGGGATAGGGCAGGGAAGTTGGTGGTGGCTCCGGATCTGATTAACAAGGTTTTTGAGGAATTTTATGAGAAGTTGTACAGGTCAGAGCCACCTGGGGGAGACCGTGAGATGCAGGAATTCCTAGATGGGTTGGAGTACCCGAAGTTAGGGGAGGGGGACAGGGCTACATTAGAAGGAGCGATAGTGGAGCAGGAGATAAAGGATGCGATTGGGAGGATGCAGTCGGGGAAGGTGGCAGGGCCGGATGGGTTTCCGGTGGAATATTATAAAAAATTCGAGGATAAGCTGGCACCCCTGATGGTGGGGATGTTTGAAGAGGTGATAAGGAAGGTGGTGTTGCCACAAGCTTTGGGGCAGGCATCGATTTCCCTGTTGCTGTAAAACGCTAAGGAACCGACAGCGTGGGTCGTATAGGCCCATATCGCTTCTGAATGTGGACGCAAAAGTATTGGAGAAGGTACTGGCGGGTAGGCTGGAGGAGTGCCTCCCGAAGGTGATAGGGGAAGACTGAGAGGGAGGCAACTCTTTTCAAACGTTAGCAGGGTATTGAACATCGTTATGGCACCGGCAGAGGGGAAAGAAACAGAGGTGGTTGTGGCATTGGACGCTGGGAAGGCGTTTGACCGGGTAAAATGGGGGTACTTGATGGCAGTTCTGGAGCGGTTTGGGATTGGTCCAGGATTTGTGAACTGGGTAAAGCTACTATATAAGGAGCTGAGGGTGAGTGTCCGAACAAACAACATCAGCTCGAGATACTTTTCTCTCCACCGTGGTACTAGGCAGGGATGTCCTATGTCCCCCCTGCTGTTTGCACTCGCGATTGAGCCGTTGGCCATCGCATTAAGAAGTTCGGGGGTGTGGAAAGGAATAGTGCGGGGGGGGGGATAGAGCATAGGGTGTCCTTATATGCCGATGATTTGCTGTTATACGTGTTGGAACCGAGTGTGTCGATAGGGGGAATATTGGAGCTGCTTCGAGTGTTTGGGTCTTTCTCAGGGTATAAACTAAATCTAGACAAGAGTGAGTATTTTGTGGTGTCTCGGCCGGGGATGGGGGCAGGGGTGGGGGTCTGCCATTCCGTCCGTACGGCAGGGACTAACTTTAGGTACTTGCGGGTGCAGGTTGCCCGGGAGTGGGGGGGGCTCCACAGGTACAACATCTCTAGTTTGGTGGGGAGAGTGAAAGCTGATCTGGCAAGGTGGGATGGTCTCCCTCTGTCACTGGCGGGTCGGGTACAGGCGGTTAAAATGAACGTGCTGCCGCGATTTCTGTTTATTTTTCAATGCCTGTCGATTTTCCATTCAAAGGCTTTTTTCAGAGAGATTGAGGGAAGGATTGTTTCGTTCATATGGGGAGGGCAGGTGGCCAGAGTTAGAAAGGTGCTGCTACAGAGGGGAAGGCAGGCAGGGGGTTTGGATCTTCCGAACCTGATGTATTATTACTGGGCGGTGAATGTGGAGAAGGTGCGGAGCTGGGTCAGAGGGGTTGACTCCCAGTGGGTCAGAATGGAGGAGAGTTTGTGCAGGGGGTCGGGATTGAAAGCCCTAGCAACAGCGCCACTCCTGATAGACCCGGGGAAGTACTCAGGGAGTCCGGTAATAATAACTTCATTGAAAATCTGGAGGCAGTTTCGCCAACACTTCAGGTTGGGGGCAGGGTCAAGGGAAATGCCAATTCGGGGGAACCACAGATTTGAGCCAGGGAGGTGGGATGGACATTTTCAGAAATGAGAGGAGAAGGGGATTAAGACACTAAAAGATTTGTTTCTTAGGGGTCGGTTCGCAGAATTGAAGGAGCTGGAAGCAAAGTATGGGCTGGAGCAGGGGGAAATGTTTAGATACATGCAGGTTCGAGATTTTGCCAGAAAGGAGATACAGAGCTTCCCGGTGGAGCCTGCCTCCACATTGCTGGAGGAGGTGCTGACGACAGGGGGACTAGAGAAGGGGGTAGTGTCAGCGGTTTAGGGAGCTATTTTGGAAGAGGAGAAGGCATCACTGGAAGGGATCAAAGCAAAGTGGGAGGAAGAGTTGGGAGAGGATATGGAGGAGGGGTTCTGGTGTGAGGTGCTCCGGAGAGTGAATGCCTCCACCTCGTGCGCGAGGTTGGGGCTGATACAGCTGAAGGTGGTATACAGAGCACACCTCACGAGGGCGAGGATGAGCCGATTCTTTGAAGGAATGGAAGATGTGTGTGAACGTTGCGGGGGGGGGGGTGACCCACTAATCACGTTCATATGTTTTGGTCCTGTCCAAAGCTAGAGGATTACTGGAAGGAGGTTTTTAGGGTAATTTCTAAAGTGGTGCACGTGAAGCTGGACCCGGGCCCCTGGATGGCCATATTTGGGGTGTCGGACCAGCCAGGGTTGGAAACGGGTGCAGAGACAGATGTTGTAGCCTTCGCCTCGTTGATCGCCCGAAGGTGGATCCTGATGGGATGGAGAGCATCCTCTCCACCCTGCGCCCTGGCATGGTGGGGGGATTTGTTGGAATTCTTGACTCTTGAGAAGGTTAAGTTTGAACTAAGGGGAAGTACGGAGGGGTTCTACAATTCATGGGCATTATTCATTCTGCACTTTCAAGAACTGGATAACATCGAACATAGTTGGGGGAGATGGGTGGGAGGGTTGGTGGTAGGGGAGCGGTGTGTTTTCATGGTGACTATGGGTGATTCCTGATTCCTTTTTGTCATTTGCTTATGTGAACATGCGGGCTAATGTTTGGGGTTTGGTGGGAGGATGGGATTGTTGTTATTGATATGCGGATTGACATATTTGTTACTGATTATTGTTTGTTGTTGGTGGGTGTAAATTTGGGAGAAAATGTGAAAAAGGAGGAGAATAAAAAATATTTTTCAAAAAAAAGAAGGCATACGGCATGCTTGCCTTCATCGGCCGGGGCATTGAGTATAAAAATTGACAAGTCATGTTGCAGCTGTACGGAACCTTAGTTAGGCCACACTTGGCGTATAGTGTTCAATTCTGGCCGCCACACTACCAGAAGGATGTGGAGGCTTTAGAGAGGGTGCAGAAGAGATTTCCTAGGATGTTGCCTGGTATGGAGTGCATTATCTATGAGGAGAGGTTGAATAAACTTAGTTTGTTCTCACTGGAACGAAGGAGGTTGAGAGGCGACCTAATCGAGGTCTACAAAATTATGAGGGGCATAGACAGAGTGGATAGTCAGAGATGTTTTCCCAGGGTAGAGGGGTCAATTACTAGGGGGCATAGGTTTAGGGAGTGAGGGGCAAGATTTAGAGGAGATGTACACGACAAATATTTTACATAGAGGGTAGTGGGTGCCTGGAACTTGCTGCTGGAGGAGGTGGTGGAAGCAGGGACGATCGTGACATTTAAGGGGCATCTTGACAAATACATGAAGAGGATGGGAATAGAGGGATACAGACGCCGGAAGTGTAGAAGATTTTAGTTTAGACGGGCAGCGCAGGTTTGGAGGGCTGAAGGGCCTGCTCCTGTGCTGTACTTTTGTTTGTTCTTTGTTCTTTGATGGTTAACAGATGTCATTTGGATATCCATTCACTGACCTTGACTACCCTTGTTAGGTCACTGAACTTCCAGCCCTGCTGTCACATCATCAGGGCCAGACTTCTCCTCTCTGCCCCTGCTCCCATTTCTTGCTCACGTTATTCCTTGAGGGCCTTCGAGCTCCCTGTGGAAACATTGCATCTCTCCTCCTTTCCACCACCTGGACTAATACCTCCAGGGCTGTATCTCTTTATCTCGAATTCTGCTCACTTAAGAGGGACAGGCTGTCTTTAAGACAGGCAGGCTTGCTGAACTATTTGTTAACCAGGCATCTGCTGGGGATCCCTTTCAACGTGCAGCCAATCATCATTTAGATGAGGAGACAGCATGAATTTTATCTACTGCTTGCCTCATTGCGGCAGGGTCAGAGGTAACTGAAACCAACTTTGATAAATTTTCCCCCTGTTGGAAGATGGCAGAATCGTACAGTGGAATGCGATACATCCAGTGGTGATGTCTAGTGTAGGGGTTTTTGTTCTGATTTCCGTGTGCCACTTTCTTCATAAGAGACTTGATGCCAGCTCACAGGAATCACTGATGATACTGAAATTGAGAAAATTTATAGCATGAAAATACATAATTGTGATGCCACAGAGCATACAATGTATTACAACGGAAACTAATTTCTGGCATTGAATAACAACAACTTGAAACATTTCAAAATGCTTTACAGGAACAAAATAGTCAAATTCTATTTTTATTACAGAATAATATGATATTTTTTACTGGTATATAACTGTCCATTACTTCCTGAAAATCATAAATTAGTGCCTACATATGTATCCACACAACAGGATAATATATAAGATATACCAGGTTGGTGAGCATGTATGTAGATAATTGCATCAGCAGTTTCCTTGGTCAGCTACTGTAGCTAGAACAGAAGATTGGGAGAACCTCCATTACCTTGGGCTGAATTTTCAGAGCAGTAGTCTTTGAATGTAGGTGAGTGAATGGGCCGGTGCATGGTAAGTTGGTGGATAGGTGGGTGAATGGATAGGTGGGTGAGTTGGGTACGTTGGTAAGTGGGTGGATGGGTAAGTATATGAGATGATTAGGTCTGTGAGTGGGTGGATTCGTAGGCAGTTGAGGTGGGTGAGTTGTCAGCTGGTCATGGGGTGTCGGCTCAGATTAGAGGGCTGGTGTGTCTGGTTGGGAGGTCCAAAGATGTGCAGGTTAGGTGGATTGGCCATGATAAATTGCCCTTAGTGTCCAAGATTGCCCTTAGTGTTGGGTGGGGTTGCTGGGTTGTGGGGATGGGGTGGAGGTGTTGACCTTGGGTAGGGTGCTCTTTCCAAGAGCCGGTGCAGACTCGATGGGCCAAATGGCCTTCTTCTGCACTGTAAATTCTATGTAAGTAATTGGTTCTGTTGGGTGCTGGGGGTTAGCCAGGTGGTAGTCAGATTGGGTAGGGGTGTTAGTTGGGTCAGGGAATAGTCTGGTCGGTTGGGGGCTAGCCCGGTGGTTGGGGATAGTAGCCAGAGGATAGTCACATAGTTAGGTGATTAGGATGGGGTGGAGGAGCGAGTCGGGACATATTGTCATAGGTAATTGGGGGTTTGGATCTGGTCTGGGGAATATGCGATGTGGAAACTGGAGGATTTCAACCAATTCCTATTGCCTTTCTGAGAATATTGCACTGCAATTTGGTGGTTAAACAGGAGCATCTCTGAGGAAGTTCTTAGTGCTGGTATTTAGTTGTAATAGAGAGAGAGAGCGCGATCATGGGGTTTAACATTAGTGGGAAAGCCCAGGTTTGAGAATATGATGGGCGGGGGTTGCACTGTGTTTTTTCTTGGGGGAGGGGGGTGTTGATGATGCAACCAAGCAGCCCAGAACTTTAGAAGAACTGGTTTGCCCACTGTTGTTAGGGGGAGGGTGATGGGTGCTGAGGTTTGTCAGCATATTGGAGTCTTGTTAGGTAATATTGTTTAAGGGAGAAAGGAGAATGTGGACCACAGCTCATTTGTGAATTTCTGGATCTGTCGGCATAAAAAGAATGGGTGAGCAGATGTCTGCAAACAGGAGGTGGGGGCAGGAGGTGACATCTGGCATTGTTGATGAGTTAGCTTCTAAGAAATCTCTGCAAGTATTGAAGTAAGTGTATTGTGATTGCCTTCCCAAAATCACTGTTTCTCAAGAATAAATTAATACAATAACTGCATTAATCAATTTACAGATTGCAATCTGTGTACATTTTTTTGCCTCCTTGGAATAGTAAACAGTTGTTTGCTTTAATATGATCTATTTTTATTATAAAACAGCAAAATTCAGTCTGCAATTTGGGAAATTGGGCTGGAGGTGCAGAGCTTACGTGCAGCATGCTCTATTTGGTAACCATGCTGTTAATCATAAACACTTCTGCCATATATAAGTGTGCTGCAAAGCCTAGAAACTGGATTGTGCTGCACCTGCTGTATGGGTGTAGAATGGGCACCAAAGAATGTGACCAGGAACAATTGCACACTCATTTCATGCCAAAGGTGTGCTGCCAGCCATTTGGATTGGGCTGCGCAGTCGCATGTGTGTCAATTTGGCCAATTATCCAGGTCAGCTTGACAATTCCTCCAGTAAAAAATAGCATTTTATTTTGGTCAGTTTGAAGCATTTCTCATCTGAAAAATAGGTGAGTGGCAATTGAATAACAGGCTGGAGCATCAACTTGTAAACAGACAAATAATGCAGGAGTCTATATAAACATGCAGCCCTACGCATGCTGGAGGATCCTTATTGGAAAGTTCAGGGAGGAGTGGATGAAGTATACATAACGGGTGAAATTCTCCCCCAACGGCGCGATGTCCGCCGACTGGCACCCAAAACGGCGCCAATCAGTCGGGCATCGCGCCGCCCCAAAGGTGCGGAATGCTCCGCATCTTTGGGGGCCGAGCCCCAACACTGAGGGGGCTAGGCCGACGCCGGAGGGATTTCCGCCCCGCCAGCTGGCGGAAACGGCGTTTGTTGCCCCGCCAGCTGGCGCGGAAATGTCATTCGGGGCGGCGCATGCGCGGGACGTCAGCGGCCGCTGACAGTTTCCCGCGCATGCGCAGTGGGGAGAGTCTCTTCCGCCTCTGCCATGGTGGAGACCGTTGCGGAGGCGGAAGGGAAAGAGTGCCCCCACGGCACAGGCCCGCCCGCGGATCGGTGGGCCCCGATCGCGGGCCAGGCCACCGTTGGGGCACCCCCCGGGGCCAGATCGCCCCGCGCCCCCCCCCAGGAACCCGGAGCCCGCCCACGCCGCCTTGTCCCGCCGGTAAATAGCTACTTTAATTTACGCCGGCGGGACAGGCAATTTCTCGGCGGGACTTCGGCCCATCCGGACTGGAGAATCGAGCGGGAGGGCCCGCCAACCAGCGCGGCCCGATTCCCACCCCCGCCCAATCTCCGGTACCGGAGACTTCGGCAACCGGCGGGGGCGGGATTCACGGCGGCCAACGGCCATTCTCCGACCCGCTGGGGGGGTCGGAGAATGACGCCCAACATCTTCTTGTTCCACTTTCTTCAGGTTTTGAGTGGTCCAACCATTGAGCCTTAAAGAGATCACTGTATGTCTCTTTTCTTTACTTTGTTAGATATTTGTGGGCCCAGGACCAGAAGAGACATTCAGGGCAGCACAAAACTCTTCTGGACAACTTCTGGTTGACCCATTTTCAATCTTCCAGCTCCAGCTCCTCTCCCTGTCAGCCTCTCCATTCTCCCCTCCTCGCCATTCGGCATGCAATATCTTGTTGATTTCCCTTCTCATCACACCTGCCAGTGGGAGTGGCAAAGCTGTTTAATGCTGATTGGTTGGCAAGTAGATTCTGATTTGCAGAGACTTTGCCATTGAGAATGCACCAGGAAACAGTTATTCCTCAAGTTTTTATTTAAATTCAAAGCAGGCAAGTCGACTCTGGTTGAGGTGTTGCCATGGGGAATGCACCAGGGCATGGTTGTCCTCCAAGTTTTGTTTAGTTGAAAAAGGTGCAATTCTTGGACATATTCTCTCTGTTTGCAAATTAAGGACAAGACCCTGCTTATGAATATATGTAGCTTCTAGCTTGTGTAAGTGCACTACATTGCGAGCACGACTGCTAATCTTAAATTGGTTGTTAGCGTAATTCTTAGCACAATTGGGATTTTTTTAGTAAGTGCTGCCCAATTGTGGAATCACATCTAACATTGGACACTATTTTCTGAGTATTGCAAGCATGGACTGGTTGAGTACAGTTAGTACTCTGCCTATTGTGGACAGCAGAAGGGATGTTCTGTTTGAGACAGCCCACCAGGAATTGAGGTGCAAGGCTAACATAACTGGTATCACACAGGCACTGAAATTCATACAACACATTCCGCATTTGTGTGGTCGATTGAACATCTTTTTGGCATGGTGACAGCATGCTCACTAGGCTCATTTATGAATTTGTGCGATACATAGCAAGCAGTGATCTGATCAGGGTAGCCATTATTCCGTAGGTTACCTTTGATGAACCGTATTTTGGCATCAGGCTTGTATGGTGAACAAATGGCTCAGACCTTTTTTTACATAGGTGCTGATAAGATCGGTCTTATAGTGGATGGAGACGCTGGAATCCCAACACATATATTGTGAGAGACTAAAACTTCACACTGTATATTTTTGGAATAACATCATGGCTATTTCTAAAATTTCAAAA
The DNA here is from genome assembly GCF_047496885.1 of Scyliorhinus torazame. NCBI lineage: Eukaryota > Metazoa > Chordata > Chondrichthyes > Carcharhiniformes > Scyliorhinidae > Scyliorhinus > Scyliorhinus torazame. The sequence goes on from NC_092717.1 coordinate 117,567,085, forward strand.
ACTGAACAAAGATGGTTGTTATCTATGTTTGTCTGTGACCACAACCGCCGCCCCGTGAACAAAAGAAGCTGCCTGGTATTATCGGGGAAACTCCCACATTGATAACTCTGGGAAACCATGAACAACCCTCTGTGAACAGCAGAGGCCAAATTTGAAGAGTTATACAAAGACCATCTGCATTTCACTTCATAATTCAGTCTGCTCGTCGGCTAAGACAAAAGGCCCTGTAACATTTCTTTCAATTGTTAATAGTTGAAACATTTAACAATCTCGGGGACCCAGAAAAGGGACACACATCTTCTGTGAAAGACTGTGTAGAGAGCTGGGAGTCACATGATCCAGAGCTCTGGTTTGTTGAACAAGTAATATTTCCTTGCTCAGTCTGTTGTTTAACATCTGACCAGCAGGCTTCACCAAAGGGGTTGTGGCTTAGATTGAGTACATGACCCCATCTACCTTGCTTCTGTTCCAACATCTGTACCATTGCCTACATGGGCGGCAAGGTAGCACAGTAGTTAGCACTGTTGCTTCACAGTTCCAGGGTCCCAGGTTCTATTCCCGGCTTGGGTCACTGTCTCTGCAGAGTCTGCACGTTATCCCGTGTCTGCGTGGGTTTTCTCCGGGTGCTCCTGTTTCTTCCCACAGTCCAAAGATGTGCAGGTTAGGTGGATTAGCTATGCTAAATTGCCCTTATTGTCCAAAAAGGTTAGGTGGGGTTACTGGGTTACGGGGATAGGGAGGAGGTGTGGGTTTAGGTGGAGTGCTCTTTCCAAGGGCTGGTGCAGACCCGATTGGCCGAATGACCTTCTTCTGCACTGTAAATTCTATGATTCTATGACAAGATTGATTCATCTTTTCGTGCCAATTTCATCTAGTAAATTCAACGCCACCGGAAAAGTGAATTACCCGATCGGTTTTCAACCTACTGTTTCTGTGAAGCAATACCTCATTGGACTTTGATTATAGAATCCACGTGAACCAGTATTTATTTTCTCTGTGGTCTTTCTGTACCATAAATCCTTCTTTTCTCTATCCTTCTCTTTACTCTCTAAGTGTGGACGCAATGCTGTGACCCTCCTTTCACATTTTGAGGATGTTCAAATAAACTAATCATCTAATCTCGAGTTCGTTGTGAGGTTATTAATAGATCAGTGAGGGCAGCATGGTGGCTCCATGGTTACCACTGCTGCCTCAAGGCGCTGAGGACCCGGTTCGATCTCGGCCCCGGATCACTGCCCGTGTGGATTTTGCTCATTCTCTCTGCGTTTGCGTGGGTCTCACCCCCACAACCGAAAGGTGTGCAGCATAGGTGGATTGGACACGCTAAATTGCCCCATAATTGGAAAAAAAAGAATTGGGTACTGTAAATTTTAAAAAAAATTAATAGGTAATTGGATCAAACAAAAATTGAAGGGTTGGGAACTATTTATGAAGAGGGAAACAAATCAAAATGCCTTGCTGCTTACAGATGGGGTAAGGGGACTAATTAATGCTGTTTAAATTAGCCACCCTACTTTCCGGACCAGTATTGACTAGTGAAGATAAGCTTTTGGTAGACAGTATCAGTGGATCCATTCTCAGGTTTCTCAACTAGTGTGTTGAGGAAAGGAAGCTTGTCAGACTGCTCCATTTTAAAGATGAATTTGAGCATAGAATGGAACGCATTAAGGTGTATGAGGAAATTCTTACATGCAGCTGCAGATTCAAATATGTATAATCCTTGTAGTGGAAGTTTGCAAGAGATAGGAGGTTAGGGATCATTCCATCAAAGGAGTGGTTCTCGTGGAAACAAATTAAAATGTTAGCAACAGTTGGACCTAGAAGGGGTCCTAAGGCGACACCATCTATTTGGGTATATATATATAACGTCATTAAAGCTGAACTCCACTGCAAGAGTTATTAAGTTCATAAGTTCAATGAATACAGATTCCAACATGCAGAGCATCTAGATTGCTATAGAATCATAGACTCTCTACAATGCAGAAGGAGGTCATCTGGCCCATCGAGTCCACACCGACCCCCAGAAACAGCACTCCACCTAGGCCCAAGCCCCGACACCATTCCCGAAACCCAGTAACCCCACCTTGTTTTTTTTTTTATCCTTTACTTTATCGGAGTTACAAAGCCAGAGCTGAGTGTGGACAAGGGCGAACCCCTAATCCAGTTCCTTGCCTGCTCCAAAAAAGAGACATACCAGATCCAGGCATTACACCTGATCTCACGCTCATCTTAGCCAAAAGGCCAAGAAGCGCTACGCTTGATCTGAGCCAAAAGGCCGAGAAGCGGCCTTACTGTTTGACTGGGGGCAATTTAGCATGACCAATGCACATCTTTGGACGGAGTACCCGGAGGAAACCTATGCAGACATGGGGAGAAAGTGCAAACTTCACGAGGACAGTTACCCGAGGCCGGAATTGAAACCGGATCCCATGCGCTGTGCGGTAGCAGTGCTAACCACTGTGCCACCATGCCGCCCATGTGATATAGTGATGTAGATTCTTTGAGAAACACATTAGTGAATAGGCTAGCAATGTTGAACAAGTGTACGGATATGGCATTACTGTTGATATGGAAGACTTGTATAACCTTTATGAATGTGAAGGAATCCTTCATTGTGTATGTTGAAAATTCACTCAGAACTGGTTGTTGAAAGTTGCTCACCCATTTGGCCAATTCATGTTGTGTAGAAGCAGTAATAGATTCTATTTTTCTCGTCTATTTCAATTCTTTTTTTACGCAGAAAATGATTAGGATCTGCCTGAGAATATGGTGAGGCAGATTCATTTGAGATCGTCAGAAGAAAATTAGATAATTATATGTAAAGGAAAATATTTGCAGTGCTATGTGGAAAAGGCAAGGGAATGAGATTAGGTGAGTTTCTCTTGCTGAGAGCCAGCAGGGACAGGGTGGGCCGAATGGCCTCCTGCGCTATTACTGTTCTGTGATTGTACAAAAATAAACATTTTCTTTCCAGTTGACCTGAAAAGATCTTGGGAATACTGTGGAGAACCAGTCTGGGGAATCTTCCTTCAATTAAAAGGCTGGAGCTGATTTTCCTCTCGACTTAGAACTGACTGTAAATCTGGCAGAATGAACCCAAAGTGAGCTTCACCCATCGGCACCTGAAGCTATCTATATTGGAGAATTCAGGTTATTATAATAGGTTTAAATATATGGCTGCAGACCATATTAAATGCAAGTACTGTTTGCATTTCCATTTGTGCATTCCCTTGGTATACTATCAATTCATGAAACTTCTAATCTCCTTTCAAGACCTTTGTATTTGGAAAATAGTGCTAATGTGCTCAGCAAACCATAGCCAGGCAGCTTGGCACCAAACATGATGAAAGGATCAACCTCTGGACTGAGCTTGACCTTCTTCATCAATGAGGATAGACAAATCTGAAGCATTGTTTGACTCTTCTGATTCCTTTCTTTTCTTCTTTGACTTTTTTTTGCAAGAAGTGGTGAATTAGCTCACTAGCTATCTGAGAAGTATGAAACTGAGTAATTATCCAGTGCTGCAGTGACTGGCTGACTTCAGAGATATCCAGCACGAGGAATCCCAAGCTTATCTGGCATCATGGTTAGTGGGTGTTCTGGTAAGCAGAAATTAGAGAACTTTACGTTTTTATTCCTAAGCAACATATATTAACCCAAATCTTTTAAGAAAATAAAATGATTTGTCCTCAAAGTGCCCTGCTTAGCTATAGACAGTTTTCAGTTTCCTAAATGCTCAACTCCCATATTCTAGTTTAAGTTACCGTGGCACAAAAAGGTAACTAAATAAACCTTAAGGCATCTTGTCAACTTCCCTATTAAAAACCGTGGGCTGGATTCTCCGTTCTGGAGACTAAGTCCCCACGCCGGCATGAAAACTGTGGTGTTTTACGCCAGGAGGGTGTTTTACACCGCAAGGGGGCTAGCAGCCAGCTCTAGCTGCCAGCCTGCAGCGGCCGCGCCGTGCTTCATGGCGGACGCAGCCCGCGGACCCGGCCCGCAAAAATAGTACCCCCCCTTCGGCCGGCTCGCGTGCCCCGGGTCACCCCACCACAATGCCCCCAGCCCCGAATAATGCCCCCCCCCCCCCGCCCGCGGATCGGCCCTCCCCCAAATGTGGCGGCACTGGACTGAGTCCGCAGCTGCCACGCTGAGTTTCCGACGGGTGAGACCATGAGAGACCCATGCGTTTGGGAACTCGGCCGGTCAGGGACGGAGCATCGCAGGGCGGGCCTCAGCCAACGTTCGGAGGCCGTGGATACGGCGCGTGGCGTACTCCTAGAATATGTCGCTTTTCAGGGGGCAGAGCATTGCAAAAGCGCCGCTGCCCCCGATTTCGTCGTCATCGGGGATCCCTGCCCCGTCACCGAACGCGATTTCGATGTTGGGGATCGGAGAATCCAGCCCATATTTCTAACTGATTTTATTCTTTAATTCACTTACTTTTCCCTCTTACTTTCACGACTCAATTTTCTATCAACGATCTGAATAAAACATTTCCCTCTTTCTCTTGTATAGTTTACAACCCTTAAGTTCAAAAACTGCCTATTTTTGGTGTTACAAATGCCATATCAGTTTGAAAATACCTGCAGGGTATGCCCACATATCTGGTGCTGGGAGTGCTGGATATCTTTTTGGCAATTAGTGTGAGCACAGGGAGCATGTGTATGCTGAGGGGGCAGAATGTGAAGTAATTTAGCCTGTAATGCTGATTTGATGCCAATATGTTTCGCAGCAGCAGAGATAGCCTGACATTGGCCGCCGGCGGGATCTTCTGGTCTCATCATTGTCAATGGGTTTTCCCGTTATTGGCACCCTTCACCTCCTGGGTACCCGTGGCGGCATGTCGCTGTCAGCGGGACTGGCTGGGAATCATTGCCCACCATCTCTTTTTCTCACAAAAGCTGAACATGCATTAAGTAGTCGTAAGGCCCATTAGCACCATTTAAAGAGGTCACCCTTTAATTTCAGATTATTGTTGACTAAGTTCTACTGGCTGTTTGATAATTGTCCAATCAGAACTGAATGAGCAGTTCCATATTGGACATCCATGAGACACTGTGGGCCGTTAGCATTAGCAGAATTGTATTGAACCACATTCTGTAATCTCATAGTGCCTTATATCCCTCATTCTCCCATTACCATCAAGTCAGAGGATGAGTGTAGGAGAGCATGCTAGGAGCAGCACCAGGCGTACATAAAAATGTGGTGCCAACCTGATGAAGACACAACACAAGACTACATGCATGTAAATTAGCTGAAGCAGCCAATCCCACAACCGATGGATGCAGGTCAAAGCTCTGCAATCCTGCCAGTCGTGAATGGTGGTGGACAATTAAACAGCTAGTGGACTCCTGCAAAGGCTATGAACCCTGACACTATTTCAACTGTAGTATGAAGACTGATACACTATCAATTACGACGAGACGAGAGTAGAGTGTAATCGAGGCTTTATTAAACAGAGATGTATAGCCTCCTGCAGCTGCTGCCGAAATGGCTGCAGCTCGGTGAGCACACACATTTATACTCCGCCTACTGGGCGGAGCCAGCAGACAGGGATCTACCCCGGTACCTGTAGTACAGGAGCCTTACCGTATTACCTCTCATATGTGATATATACAACAGCGGTGACTACAACATTTACCCTCTGTTAAAAAAGATTCCAGCGGGGTGGTGGAAAACTATTTACATGCATTTTAAGGTAAACATTTTGGGGAAAGTTTACAAATTCAGCCGATCGGGGCACTTGATCCTCCGTTGTGAGCGCCGCAGTCCCGGTGGCGATGCAGGTGTTGGCTCGGTTGCCAGTGACTCCGGGAGCATGTAGACCTCATCTTCATCCCCGGGCGGGACCAAGGGGAGGACGGAGCGTCCTGGGGCGGGGGCTGTGGTGAGGTGCGCTGGGGGGAGGAAGGGTGGCGCCGGGGCAGTGGGGGGGGGGAGGGGAACCCAGCTGGTGCCAGGTCCCTGAGGGAGACTGTGTCTTGGCGGCCGTCGGGGTATGCTACGTAGGCGTACTGCAGGTTTGCATGGAGTAGCTGTACCCTCTCGACCAACGGGTCCGCCTTGTGGAGCCGCATGTGCTTGCGGAGGAGAACAGGTGCTGGAGCTGCCAGCCACGTTGGGAGCGAAACCCCGGAGGTGGACTTCCTGGGGAAGGCAAGGAGACGTTCATGGGGGGGTTGCATTAGTCGCCGTGCAAAGTAACGATCGGATGGAGTGAAGGGCGTCGGGGAGGACCTCCTGCTAGCGGGAGACCGCAAGATTTTTGGACCGTAGGGTCAGCTGGACGGCTTTCCAGACCGTCCCATTCTCCCGCTCCACCTGCCCATTTCACCGGGGGTTGTAGCTGGTCGTCCTGCTCGAAGCGATGCCTTTGCTGAGCAGTTACTGACGCAGCTGATCACTCATAAAGGAGGATCCCCGGTCGCTGTGGATGTAGGCGGGGAAACCGAACAGGGAAAAGATGGTGTTGAATGCTTTGATGATGGTGGCAGACGTCATATCGGGGCATGGGACGACGAAGGGGAATCTGGAGTATTCGTCGACCACGTTAAGGAAGTACGTGTTTCGGTAGGTGGAGGGGAGGGGCCCTTTGAAATCCACGCTGAGGCGTTCAAAGGGGCGGGAGGCCTTCACTAGATGCGCGCGGTCTGGCCGGTAGAAGTGCGGTTTGCATTCAGCGCAGACCTGGCAGTCTCTGGTGATAGCCCTGACCTCCTCAATGGAGTAGGGCAGATTGTGGGCCTTTATGAAGTGAAGGAACCGGGTGACCCCTGGGTGACAGAGAGCGCGTGTAGGGTCCGGAGTCGGTCCACTTGTGCGCTGGCACATGTACCTCGGGATAGGACTTTGGGGGGCTCGTTGAGCTTACCGGGGCAATACAAAATCTCGTAATTGTAGGTGGAGAGCTCGATCCTCCACCTCAAGATTTTACCATTTTTGATCTTGCCCCGCTGTGTGTTATTGAACATGAAGGTAACCGACCGTTGGTCAGTGAGGCCAGTGAATCTCCTGCCGGCCAGGTAATGCCTCCAAAGCCGCACAGCTTCAACGATGGCTTGGGCCTCCTTCTCGATGCAGGAGTGCCGAATTTCGGAGGCATGGAGGGTGCGTGAAAAGAATGCCACGGGCCTGCCTGCCTGGTTGAGGGTGGCGGCCAGAGAGACGTCTGATGCATCGCTCTCGACTTGGAAGGGGAGCATCTCGTCGACCGCGTGCATCGCGGGCTTGGCGATGTCGGCCTTGATACGGTTGAAGGCCTAGTGAGCCTCCGCCGTCAGGGGGAAAACGGTGGAGTGAATGAGTGGGCGGGCCTTGTCCGCATAGTTAGGGACCCACTGGGCGTAGTATGAGAAGAACCCCAGGCATCGTTTGAGGGCCTAGGGGTAGTGGGGGAGGGGAGTTCCATGAGGGGGCGCATGCGATCGGGGTTGGGCCCCAGAACTCCATTTTGCACCACATAGCCGAGGATGGCTAAGCGGTTGGTGCTGAACACGCACTTCTCCGTGTTGTACGTTTGGAAAGGTTAGCGTCGTGGTCCTGCTGGTCGTGCCGCAGATGGTGACATCCAGGTACGGGAAGGTGGCCCGCAGTCTGTACCGGTCAACTTTTCGGTCCATCTCCCTTTAGAAGAACAAGACCCCATTAATGACGCCGAAGGGAACCCTAAGAAAGTGGTAAAGGCATCCGTCCGCTTCAAACGGGGTGTACAGGCGGTCCGCCTTGCAAATGGGGAGCTGGTGGTAGGCAGATTTCAGGTCCACTGTCGAGAAGACCCGGTACTGTGCAATCTGATTGACCATATTGTCGAGCTCCGTGTACCGATTGATGGTCTGACTGTAGTCAACGACCATCCTGTTTTTCTCACCAGTTTTCACAACTACCACTAGGGCTCTCCAGTGGCTGTTGCTGGCCTCGATAATGCCTTCCCGCAGCAGCCGCTGGACCTCAGACCTGATGAAGGTCCTGTCCTGGGCACTGTCTGTCTGCTCCTGGTGGCGACGGGTTTGCAATCCGGGGTGAGGTTTGCAAACAGAGAAGGCGGGTCGACCTTAAGGGTCGTGAGACCGCATACAGTAAGGGGTGGTAGGGGCCCGCCGAATTTCAGGGTTAGACTTTGGAGGTTGACTGGAAGTCCAGGCCGAGTAGCAAGGCAGCGCAGAGGTTGGGGAGGACGTAGAGCCGGAAGTCGCTGAACTCTACGCCCTGGATGGCGTGGGTGATGGTACGGTACCCCCGGATCTCCATGGAGTGGGATCTGGAGGCCAGGGAGAGTCTCTGGTTAATGGGGTGTACCGTGAGGGAGCAGCGCCTTACCATAGCGGGGTGGATGAAGCTCTCTGTGCTCCCGGAGTCAAGAAGGTATGATGTCTTGTGCCCATTGACCTTTATCGTCGTCGACGCGGTTGCGAGGTTGTGCGGCCAGGACTGGTCGATCATGATGGAGGCGAGCTGTAGCTGGTGTTGGAAGGCCCCTGGCTGGTCGGCAGGCGATGAGCGGCCCGATGAGGTGCCCGTCGAGCATAGGTCCTGAGGCGGGGCAGATGGCGGCACCCACGGGGCACACGTGGCGGGCGGCGCTAAAAATGGCGGCACCCACGGGCCGCACGAGGCCTGATGGGAGAAAGATGGCAGCGCCCATGGGCCGCACGTGGTTTGCGGGGGTGAAAATGGCGGTGCCCACGGGTCGCACGTGGAGGGTGCAGGAACAATGGGCCTGGTTACAGCGGCGATTGAGTGGGCTTGGCACACAGCAGCGAAATGCCCTTTCTTCCTGCAGGCTTTGCAGAGTGCGCTACGCGCCGGCCAGCACTAGCGGGGATGTTTTGTCTGCCCGCAGAAGTAGCACTTGCTTCCCCCGGTGTTGGCTGGCTGCCGCGCGGTGCAGGCTTGGGGTTGGCTGGGGGCAGTCACTGGTGGGGTCCACGATAGGATGTTCGCTGGTGGGGTTCACGATGTCCAGGAGGGGGGCACCTTGTGGTCGGGAGCGTACATTTGTACATTACGGGAGGCGGCCGTTAGTGAGATCGCGAGTTTCTTGGTCGCCGCGAGGTCGAGGGTAGCCCCTTCTAAGAGGCGCTGGCGGATGTACGCCGACCCTATGCCCGTAACAAAAGCGTCCCTAATTAGGAGTTCGGAATGTTCAACGGCCGAAATGGCCTGGCAATCGCAGTCCCTCGCCAGGGCATGCAGGGCACGCCAGAAATCTTCCACAGACTCTCCGGGGAGTTGATGCCGCGTGCCAGCAGCAGATGCTGGCGTAGAGCTTGTTGGTCTGCTGAGTGTAGTTCTCTTTCAGTAGCGCCATGGCCTCAGCGTAGGTAGGCGTGTCCTGGATGAGGGGAAAGATATCGGAGCTCAGCCGCGTATACAGGATCTGGAGCTTCTGTGCCTCTGAGGGTGGTTCTGTCACAGATCCGATGTAGGCTTCAAAGCAAGCTCGCCAATGTGCGAAGGCCGACTTGGCGTTGTCTGCTTGAGGATGCAGCTCAGGCGATCAGGCTTGATGCGGAGATCCATCGTTGTAAAATCTCTGCTTAATAAATTCATGCACTATCAATTACGATAGTGAGTGCGCTACGCGTCGGGCAGCACTCGACGGCTGGGCACTGTCTGTCTGCTCCTGGTGGCGACGGGTTTGCAATCCGGGGTGAGGTTTGCAAACAGAGAAGGCGGGTCGAGTAGAGTGTAATCGAGGCTTTATTAAGCAGAGATGTGTAGCCTCCTGCAGCTGCTGCCGAAATGACTGCGGCTCGGTGAGCACACACATTTATACTCCACCTACTGGGTGGAGCCAGCAGACAGGGATCTACCCCCTACCTGTAGTACAGGAGGAGCCTTACCGTATTACCTCTCGTATGTGATATATACAACAGTGGTGACTACCACAAAGACTTATGCTTCAAAGGTAGCTGCACCCTAACCAAGCTGTTCCAGTACAGCTACAACACTGGCATCTATCCAACAATTTGGAAATTGCCCAAGAATCTCAGATCATTTCTCCGTATGGGTTTGGTAGTTGGCTTTGGTCCTTAGCCTGTAGCTTGTCAGGGAGAATGAACAGAGGTAATGAAGAGTAGGACAAGCTTCTCGAAACTTGCCAACTGTTGCCGCCTGAACTGAAGCCTCAAAGCAGGGCATTGAAGCCTTGAAATATTATGTACCATGCTCCTTTCAGGCTAGAGCAGAAACATTTCCCAGTTTGCCATACAATGTTGTGAAAGGGAGGTCACCAAATGGATGTAAAGAGAGCTGAAAACAGTTCATTCTCTCTTGGCAGATAGAAGCAGGTAGAGCGAGCACCCAACTTCATGATGATTGCAAAATTCCTCCTGTTATACGGTGCTATTGACTGCATACAGATGTTGCATGTAAATTCTGAGGTATAGTATAACCAAAAAGGATTTCTTTCCGTCAACACAAAATCAAAATACGGCGCACACTGAATTCTGAGTTAAAAACAGAAAGTCCTGAAATACTCAGCAGATCTGAAAGGTCATTGATAATAATAATATTAATCGCTTTTTGTCACAAGTAGGCTTTAATGAAGTTACTGTGAAAAGCCCCTAGTCGCCACATTCAGGCGCCTGTTCGAGGAGGCCGTAGTGGGAATTGAACCCGCGCTGCTGGTCTTTTTCTGCATTTCAAGCCAGCTGTCTTAGCCCAAAGTGCTAAACCAGGAAGTTTATAGACCTGCAAGAGTGGGAAACAAGGGGCGGGATTCTCCAATAATGGGGCCATGTCCCCACGCCTGCGAGAAAACACGGGTGAATCACTGCGGACTTTCGTGAAGAAAGTCCGGAGTGATTCACTTACCTGGAGGGGGCAAGCAGGGCCCCGGAGTGCTCCTTGCAGCTCGGCTGCCGATATGGGACCCTGCACTTCCGGTCAGGGGTCTGCGCATGCGCACGGCTGCGGCCTGCGTCGGCCGCTCAGCACCGAAAACATAGGCCCCCCCCAGATCGTGCGCGCCTGCGGATCAGTGACCCCAGATTGGTGTCCTGGATGTCCTGGAGGCCACCCCCCCCCCCCCCCCGGTGAATGATCCCTTCACCCCCCAACCAGTGCGGCCGCGGACTGAGTCCACAGCCGCCACGCCGAGTTCCCAACGGATGGGACCATGAGAGAACCACACCGTCGGGAACTCGGCCAGCTGCATTCAGTGAATCGCCGCGGGGCCCTCTTTCAATGGCCCATGACCGGAGCTGCGATGACTGCAGGTGGGATTCACTGACCCCCCGCAGGGCCGGAGAATCGCCGGGGGCGGGGCGGCGTGAATCCCACACCGACGCCGGCTGCCGGATTTTCCAGCGCCGTTTTTTTGGCGGGAACCGCACCGCGCTGGTCGGGGGCCGTTGACAGTGGCTCCCCCCCTGGCAATTCTCCGCTCTGCGATGGGCAAGTCACGCCGGCGTAAATCAAACAATGTCCTTACTGGTGGGACCTGGCTTTGCGGGCGGCCTGCGGAGTCCTTGAGGGGCATGGGGGGATCTGGCCCTGGGGGGGCGGGGGCGGGGGGGGGGGTCCCCACGGTGGCCTGTGGCCTGGCCCGCAATTGGGCCCTACCAATCTGCAGGTGGGCCTGTGCCGTGGGGGCACTCTTTCCCTCCCCGCATGCCGCTGTAACAGTCCGCCATGGCCCACGCGGAGAAGAACCCACCTGCGCATGCGCTAGGATCACGGCAGAACATGCTGGCGCTCCCGCGCATGCGGCAATTCGCACTGGATGGCGGAGGCTCTTTGGCGCCGGTTGGCACGGCGTCAAACCCGCCGGCGCCAGCTGGCGTGGCGCCAACCCCGCCGGTGCCGGCCTAGCCCCTGAAGCTGGGGAGGATTCCGCACCTTCCGGGCGGCCCGACGCCGGAGTGGTTCATCGCCACTCCTCGGCGCTGGTACGGCCCGCCCTGCCGGATAGCGGAGAATCCCAGCCCGCGTGCGCATGATTGGCAGTGATTCTCTGGGGACCAGAGAATTGCGGGAGCGGAGTCGGACCCGGGGCGAAATTCTCCGTTATCGGCGGAAAGTCCGCCGATCGGCGCAAAAAACGGCGCAAATCCCACTTGCGTCACGTCATAAAAATGGGCCGATAGTCTCCGGCCCGAAATGGGCTAGCAGCGACGTGACGGGATCCGCGCTTGCGCAATGGTTCACGCCGTGCAGCGTCATATGCGCTGCACGGCGTGACGGCTCATAAGGCCGCGCAGCTCCCCCCCACCCGACCGGAACACCCGACCGCAACACCCGACTGGATGGCTAGCCGTTGCTCAGCCCCGAGGTTCGAGTCACGCGATGTGGAGGCGCTCCTGGACGCGGTGGAGCAGAGGAGGGACGCCCTGTATCCCGGGCACGGCCGCAGAGTTGCCCCACGCCACAGCCGGCGTCTGTGGAGGGAAGTGGCAGAGGCCGTCACCGCTGTGGCCCTAACACCACGGACAGGCACCCAGTGCCACAAGAAGGTGAACGACCTCGTCAGAGCAGGCAGGGTGAGCCTCCCCCATATCCCCCATATCCCCCCCTCCCCATATCCCCCCTCCCCCATATCCCCCATATCCCCCCTCCCCCATATCCCCCCTCCCCCATATCCCCCATATCCCCCCCTCCCCCATATCCCCCCTCCCCCATATCCCCCATATCCCCCCTCCCCCATATCCCCCCTCCCCCATATCACCCCTCCCCCATATCCCCCATATCCCCATACCCCCTCCCCCATATCCCCCCTCCCCCATATCCCCCATATCCCCCCTCCCCATATCCCCCCTCCCCCATAACCCCCTCCCCCATATCCCCCCCCTCCCCCATATCCCCCCTCCCCCATATCCCCCATATCCCCAAGTGAATCCAGCCCTAACCTTAACCTCTGCAATGCACGCGCAACAGATGGCGTGCATTCATATACCTGCCTAACACTGTTGCCTTTTACCCCTGCCACCACCCCCCCCCCCCCACAGGAGAAGCGCGCACACAACAATAGGGAGCATGTGAGGACTGGAGGAGGGCCCGCTGATGAGAGGCCACTGACCGTACACGAGGAAAGGGCCCTGGAACTGGCTGGCGGACCTGAGGACCGGGAGGTTGCTGATGCAGAGGTCGGGGCCCCACGAGCAAGTGAGCCACCAACAGCCCGTCCCCATATCCCCCCTCCCCTATATCCCCCTCCCCCGTATCACCTGATCACTGCCTGATGTCTAACCATGCATGCTTCATTGTGTATCGCAGGACCAAACGTCCAGGCACCCATCCCCGCAGATGCACACCGCCCGCAGGATGCCCCTCGGAGACCACAGGAGACGGAGAGACCCGCACCCTCCAGCATGCGACGCCCGCAGGATGCCCCTCGGAGACCACAGGAGACGGAGAGACCCGCACCCTCCAGCATGCGATGCCCGCAGGATGCCCCGCGGACACCACGGGAGACGGAGAGACCCGGACCCTCCAGCATGCGACGCCCGCAGGATGCCCCTCGCACACCACGGGAGACGGAGAGACCCGGACCCTCCAGCATGCGACGCCCGCAGGATGCCCCTCGGAGACCACGGGAGACGGAGAGACCCGGACCCTCCAGCATGCGACGCCCGCAGGATGCCCCTCGGACACCACGGGAGACGGAGAGACCTGGAGCAACAGGGAGACGACACCCCCGTCACGTGCGGGAGCGACCACCCAGCGATGAGGGGGGCAGCCACAGGCCCCCGTCACATCCGAGCCAGGACACCACTACCCGGGACACCACTATCCAGGACACCCCTACCCGGGACACCACTACCCAGGACACCCCTACCCGGGACACCACTACCCAGGACACCCCTACCCGGGACAGCACTACCCGGGACAGCACTACCCGGGACAGCACTACCCAGGACACCCCTACCCGGGAAGACGAAATACCGGACAGTGACTCAGAGTGGATGGGTGGAGACGAACCCCCACCCCAAAGTGCCATGGACTCAGAGTGGGACGAAGAGCACGACACAACGCCACTGCTGTCACCAACACCCTCCACCACCGCAGAAACACTCACCACGGTTGGGCACTTTAGTGATGAGGCGTCTGGTACACTCACTGGTGCGCACAACACAGCCGTCCCGGTACAGCAGGTGGAGGTAGGAGCAGCAGAGGGACCGGGCGGTCGGAGGGCAGCCCAGGCCAAGCGAACGTCTGCCGCCCAGATGGATCCCGGGTTCCTGCAGTTACCACACCCACACATAGATCCGATGCAACCACCGACCCGGAGAAGAGCGAAGAGGGTGACGGGCAGCTTGCGGCGGCTGCGGTCGCAGGTGGAGGAGTCCACCCGCGTCCAGGAGCTGGGAGTGGTCCCGGTCATGCGTGCCACCCAGGCTGACACCGCACGGGTGGCGTCCGCGGTGGAGGCAATGGGTGCGACGGTGTCAGACATGGGGAACGGTTTGCGAGGCCTGGGGCCTTCCGTGCAGGCGGCGTCTGTGGCCCAGGAAATGGCTGCCCTCTCACAGGAGGCCATGAGCCAGTGCCAGCGCCAGATGGCAGAGGCGCTCAACGCCATAGCCCAGTCTCAGCAGGCCATGGCCCAGTCTCAGCAGGCCATAGCCCAGTCTCTGCAGGCCATGGCCCAGTCTCTGCAGGCCATGGCCCAGTCTCAGCAGGCCATCGCTGAGGGCATCGGCGCCAGTGGCCATGTGCGAGCCGGCGTCGCACTGTCACAGACAGGGTTCGACAACCCCCTGGGCTCCATGGCTGCAAACCTGCAGACCCCTGTCGATACCAGCACGGGCCTCCAGGACTGGCAGCGCCAGATGTCGGGGGCGCGTCGGATGGCCAGTCCGTTCGCATCCCCCACCCATGTAGAGGCCTGGGGGCCATCGGGCACCCCGAGGGAGGAGGAGGTGGTGTGGTCCGTCCCGGCTCCCTCTGTAGGGGAGGTCCCGGTACACCGCGACACCTCGGACTCCCCCCCTTCCGTCCCAGGTGCATCGGGTGGGCAACGGGCAGGACAGGCTGGCAGCTCGCCATCCCAGTCGCCCGGGCCGCAGCCTGGCACATCTAGCCAGGACGCCCCAGGAAACGGCCGCCAAAGGGATCCAGTGTCAGAGGGCAGGAATCACAGGAGTCCACCTCCAGTTCTGCTGTACCGTCTGGGGAACCACGTAGACGTAGTCAAAGGGCCCGTAAGGCCAAACAATTAGACACTGAGTAAGTTGGCACGGGTGCAGGGCACAGATGAGTTTTAGGGGCTAGGGCACGTGCATGAACTCCTTTGGTTATTAAAGTCAATGTTTCACCTACCGAAGCTGCCTTTGTGCTCTGTCCAAAGTGTGCGGGCGTGTCATGTACATTGAGCGCAAGTGTGTGTGTGACGGGTGGTCTTACCTCAGCCCCAGGTGAGTCTGCCCCCTTCCCCCTGGGCCGCCATCAACATCCCCCGGGCAGAGGACGGGACCGTGCGCTGCAGTGTCACAGCCGCATGCAGGGATGGTCCGGGTGGATGGTGGTACTGTGGCCATGGGTCAGACATAGTCCAACGATGTAGAGCCAGGAGCTCATCGGAGGCGGGTTGTCATCATCCTCCATGGCCTGCGATAGACACGCGTCCACCCGCAACTGGGTGAGCCCGGCCCGTTGTGCCGCCGGTGGATCGGCAATTGGGGGGGGGGGTGGTGTGCATGCGGGTGGGGTGTGTGGGGTTGGGGAGGGGGGTGAGGGTGCTGGGTGGGTGGATGGGTGGGGGGTGTGGGTGGTCGGCTGTTGTCATGGTGTGCGGTCTGTGGCCATACTACCCGATTCCCACGCCCATCTAGTCAGTGAAGAGGGCGTCTATCAGTCTGTCCCGTGCCTGCTGGGCCAGCCGGTAACGGTGGACAGCCACCCGCCTGTGTCTACCCCGTCTGCCCTGACCATTGCCCCCATCCCCCTCATCTGGGGAGGACTGCGCCTCTTTCTGCTGCTCCTCCACTCCGCCCTCCTCTGCCTGCGGCACATCGCCCCTCTGCTGGGCTATGTTGTGCAGGACGCAGCACACCACAATGATGCGGCCGACCCTATCTGACCGATACTGGAGGGCGCCCCCAGAGAGGTCCAGGCACCTGAAACGCATCTTCAGCACGCCAAAGCACCTCTCGATCACTCCCCTTGTCGCTACATGGGCATCATTGTAGCGGTTCTCCGCCTCATTGCGTGGCCTCCGTATAGGCGTCATCAGCCACGATCGCAATGGGTAGCCCCTGTCGCCCAGCAACCAGCCCCTCAGCCGGGGATGGCGTCCCTCGTACATGCCGGGGATGGATGACCGCGACAACACGAATGAGTCGTGTACACTGCCTGGGTGACGGGCGCAGACGTGCAGGATCATCATGCGGTGGTCGCAGACCACCTGTACGTTCATTGAATAGGTCCCCTTCCTATTAGTGAACACGGCCCTGTTCTCTGCAGGTGGCCGCACGGCGACGTGCATCCCATCGATCGCGCCCTGGACCATGGGGAACCCGGCAACGGCAGAGAAGCCCACGGCCCGGGCATCTTGGCTGGCCCGGTCCACGGGGAAGCGGATGTAGCGGTGCGCCATGGCATAAAGGGCATCTGTCACTGCCCGGATGCACCGATGCACCGATGTCTGCGATATGCCGGACAGGTCCCAACTCGGTGCCTGGAATGACCCCGTTGCATAAAAGTTCAGGGCCACCGTAACCTTGACGGACACGGCGAGAGGGTGTCCCCCGCCAGTGCCACGCGGTGACAGGTGTGCCAGCAGGTGGCAGATGTGTGCCACGGTTTCCCGGCTAATCCGGAGTCTCCTCCTGAATTCCCGGCCCGTGAGGTCCTGGTATGACTGCCGGGGCCGGTACACACGGGGCGCCCTCGGGTGCCTCCGTTGCCGTGGGGCCGCGACGTCCTCCTCCCCCTCCTCGTCCTGTCGGTCAGGTGTCCCTCCAGCCTGGGCGGCTGCCGCCTGCCCCTCTGCGGCAGCCTGCGCCGCCTCTCTGGCACGCTCCTCCTCCTCCTCCTCCTCATCCAGGGCAACATAGACATGAGCGGCTGCCACCACGGCGGCCAACATCGCTGGATGGTCTGAAAACATGACGGCCTGGTGGGGGGGAGGGGAACGACGACATGTCATCATTGCCCATATCCCCTCCTCCCCCCAGCCAGGTGGCATGGACCGCATGGGTCCAACTGTTGGAGGCTGGCACCTGGCCAGGTGGACCAACTCATTTGCCCTCCCATCACCCACCCCGGCACGGACCCCCTCCCCAACCTCCAACCTCCACCCCAGCACGGACCCCCCCCCAACCTCCACCCCGGCACGGACCCCCCCCCAACCTCCACCCCGGCACGGACCCCCTCCCCAACCTCCACCCCAGCACGGACCCCCCCCAACCCCCAACCTCCACCCCAGCACGGACCCCCCCCCCAACCTCCACCCCGGCATGGACCCCCCCCAACCCCCAACCTCCACCCCGGCACGGACCCCCCCCCCAACCCCCAACCTCCACCCCAGCACGGACCCCCCCCCCAACCTCCACCCCGACACGGACCCCCCCCCCCAACCCCCAACCTCCACCCCGGCACGGACCCCCTCCCGGCACTCCCCCGGAGCCCAGCCTACTCTAACCACCCCCCCCCCCCCCCCGCCGCACACACACACAAGCCGAGACACACCTCTCCTCACGCAATCAGTCTGCGGCCACGCCATTTCCTGCCCAGAGCCAACCCCCCAGGCCGTCACTCACCTCCTCGCTGGTCGGCGTGAGCCTGGAGCACCGGGTCACGCCGATGAAAAGGAGGTTTGATTCACGTCGACGTGAACGGTCATCACGTCGACGGGACTTCGGCCCATCCGGAAGGGAGAATATCGGCAGGCCGAAAATCGGCTGCCTTGCGCAGACCTGTGACATTCTCCGCGGGAGCGTCGCCATTAACGCCCCGCCGACTTTTCTCCCTTCGGAGACTTCGGCGGGGGCGGGATTCACGGCGGCCAACGGCCATTCTCCGACCCGGCGGGGGGTCGGAGAATGATGCCCCCGATCTCGGGTTTGCCGCCCATTCTCCGCCCCATTGCCGATCGCAATTTTTGTGGTGTTGGGTGCTCTGGTGCACAGATGAGCCAACACAGTTGTATGTGGTACAACTCTATTTTATTTTAACTCTTATAATACAGTTCGTTCTGGATACTCTGCACGTGCTGTCTCCCTGAGTGTGTTTGGTAACAGATCTGTCCTGGTCCTCCTCTGCAGCTAATACTGACCACCGGGGGTCGTGTCTGTGCTTTTATATCTTTCTGTCATTGGTTGTGGTGTTGTGTGTTCTGATTTGTCTGTTGGTGTGTCTATCATGATGTGTGTGTTTGAATATCATGACAATTTTGACACAGAGGCTCGGAGAATCCTGCCCATGATTTCTCGACAGTGGCCTCAAATTTACAGATTAACTCTGTGACAGGTCAGGCCTCAGGCTATCCTATGTCAGCTTCCTACTTGTAATTGTCTTGAATGCTTATATATTAAAACTTTTTGAAACAACATAAATTTTTCAAAATCAAGTTAGTGGTGCACGAGAGCCTCATGGTACCGGTTCCCGTTCACTGAAAGTTGGCTTTGTGCTGCTGTGTCGGAGGTCAGCTGTTTTCCTTGTTAAACTCTGTGGCACAAGAGAGCGGAGCAAGAGGATGGCAGCTCACACAGAGGCTCGGGACCAGCAGGAGGATGGCAGCTCACACAGAGGCTGGGGACCAGCAAGAGAATGGCAGCTTACACAGAGGCTGGGGACCAGCAAGAGGATGGCAGCTTACACAGAGGCTGGGGAGCAGCAAGGGCAAGTCACGGCTGAGTGGGGATAGGAGGTGTGAAATGTGACTGGGGACTTCGCGGAATGAAGACGGATACAAGGGAGGGCATTGGGAAGGGTGTGGTGGAGGAGGGTGGTGGGTCAGTCAGTCGTCGTAAGAAAATGAGGCATTTAATAGACGGGGTATGTACTGTCTGTGGGTCCATCTCGGTGTTGGCTGACAGAGGGAATGTTCACAGTCACAGCGGGGATGTCGATTCAGAAAGTCCAGTATGAGGTTAGGATGGTCAAAAGTCTCAGAAGACAGGACATGGGATCTAACATAAACTCTAAGGTTAATGCGGGGAGGTTCTAGGATTAGAGTGGGAATATGGACAGAGTAGGCCCATGGATGGAATGTACAATTGGAGGATGACAGAGTCTAGGGTAATGGGAGGAGATTGAAGGGTTAAAGCGGGTGATGTTGGGACGGTCAAAGGTGATGGGAACAGACGTGAAGGTAACAAGAGGAAGGAGGAGAGTAATGGCATCAAACATAAACTTGACATATTGCTTGTTTAAAAATTGTCTCCAAACTCGTGTGCCAGCTTTGGAGATCAAGGTTGGAAGAGCTCAATATTGAATGGGTGGAGTCTGGGGATAATGCCCTGATTTGAAAATCAGAGAATCCCTAAAGTGCAGAAGGAGGCCATTCGGCCCATCGAGTGTGCACCGACCCTTTGAATTAGCACACTACCCCTGTCCATCCCGTCCTATTCCTACAACCCCATAACTTAACCTGCACACCCCTGGACACTAAGGGGAAATTTAGCATGGCCAATCCACCTAACCTACACAGCTTTGGACTGTAGGAGGAAACCGGATCAGCCGGAGGAAACCTATGCAGTCACGGGGAAACCCACGCAGCCACGCCTCCACCCCATCCCTGTAAACTCAACTAACCTTTTGGACAGACAATGACCCAAGGTCGGAATTGAACCTGGGTCCCTGGAGCTGTGACGCTCCCGCGCATGCGTCGCCCGGCAAAGACCTTTTGGCCCCGGCTGGCGTGGCGCCAAAGTCCTTTCCCGCCAGCCACCAGCGGAGTGCAAACCACTCCGGCGCGGGCCTAGCCCCTTTGCACGGCCCGACGCCGGAGTGGTTCCCGCCACTCCATTACGCCAGAACCCCCCGCCCCGCCGGGTAGGGGAGAATCCCGCCCTATGTTCTTCAAAGTTACTGCAGCACTCAACTTTTCTCCAGCAGTAGATGCTAGGGACCCATGGGTATATGACAACCTGCCACACAGATGACCAATGTCCTCTTCCATTGTGCCATACATTTTTTCAAAGATCATAGATCATAGAATTTACAGTGCAGAAGGAGGCCATTCGGCTCATCGAGTCTGCACCAGCCCTTGGAAAGAGCACCTTACTTAAGCCCATGCCTCCACCTCATCCCTGTAAACTCACCTAACCTTTTGGACACTTAAGGGGCAATTTAGCATGGCCAATCCACCTAACCTGAACATCTTTGGACTGTGGGAGGAAACCAGGACACCCGGGGGAAAACCATGCAGACACGGGGAGAATGTACAAACTTCACACAGACAGTCATCCGAGGCCGAAATTGAGCCTAGGACCCTGGAGCTGTGAGGCAGCAGTGCAAACCACTGTGCCATGTGCCGCCCCATCTCTGCATAGATCTGATTTTTCAGACAGTCGATGCAGACTCAATGGGCCAAATGGCCTCCTTCTGTACTGTAGGAATTCTATAGTTCTATGATCTGCAACAAAGTTTTGTTCCAAGTTGGTGCTGGATTTGAGTGTGCACATGCATCAGGCTTTCTCTATGCTGTCTCATCAAAATCCTCATCTGAATCCTCTGCAGCAAAACTCACAGGCAGCCTCAGCTTGCAACAAGCTGGCACCTGTGCTACCTTTGTTCCCTGCCTTGCCTGCAGCCCACTCCTGTCTGATGTCTCACCAGTCCAAAGACGTGCAGGTTAGATGGATCGGCCATGCTAAATTGCCATTAGTGTCCAAAAAGGTTAGGAGGGGTTATTGGGTTACTGGGATACGGTGGGAGTGAGGGCTTAAGTGAGTCAGTGCAGACTCGATGGGCCGAATGGTCTCCTTCTGCACTGTATGTTCTACGTTCTATGTGCACATCTTACTACCCTCTGAAGTATGTCAATATTTGAGCTGGTGACTGTGTCTGAGAGTGGCTGTGTCAGAGTGAGCGGCTGGGTTTCTTCATCACTGTCTTGATGTTCCATTTCATGCCATTCCAGCACTGCCTAGTTTGCGGTTCCTGGGTATCTGAAAGGAGAAGGCACAAGCGTACAGTGGTGGTGCGGAGAGTAGCGAGAAAAAATAACGAGAAATTGCTTATACAATTTGCAACTTGTAAATGAGTGGAGATTGTGGGATGGGGGGGAACAGGGATGTGAGACAGAGGATTAGATATGAGAATACCACCCTCATTGATGGTTTCAGCCCTGTTACTGACCCTGGGTTCAGTCATAGTCACTTGATGATAGACTACTCTTTCCTCCATGGGGGTGGGGACAGGCTAGTTCGTCGTTTCTGACTACAGTTATGCGGCACCTTATCGTGTAAGAGAGAGGGACGTGTGTCAGTGAATGTGGTTGAATGTGTTTGGCTCACGTGGTTTGCCTTGCATGGTTGAATAGCTGGCAGATTGTGGGAGCTGTGAGGTGTGGTTGTGAGGCTTGCAATCAGTGTGAAGCTGAGGTGAAATTTTCAATGTGAGATATGAATTGTGATTGAAAGAGATTGTTGGCGGGTGAGTGAAGGGGGACGGTGGTGAAGTGAGCAAAATGTAAGGCTAGTATTTTGGTTGTAAGGATATGACATTTGAAGATGCATTCGCCGATCTTGGCCCTCATGTGTTGTCATTGAACCTCTTGCAGCATTGCATCCAGCTTCTAGGAGCTAGACTCTTGGCATTGACTGTGACAGCAACCTGCATCCACTGATACGAACAGGAGGGTATTGCTTGGAAAGAGGGGATGCAAGGCAAAACATCTGGAAAGCATGCACAAGGAAGCGCCAAGATGGCATGGATAGATAATATTGGAACATGGGCTGGCCTCTCTATGGGGTAGGCAATGATTGCAATGGAGAATAGAAATCATTGGAGAAAGTTATTTATGTTGCGGCCAACCCTTGAACGAGGACGGCTGAAAAGAAATGAAAGAACAAGAACTGCCTAAAAGGTTCCATAACCTTACTGGCCCAATAACCCTGGTCATCATTGCACTGCCACATTCACAGGGACCTACTGTTGAACAGTCCAAGCACCTGTCACATTCAGGCAGTGAGTGCCTTTTAATGAACAAAATGAGACTCTATGACATGCATAGGATTCTGATTGTCACTGGATGGTTAAACTGGGTTAAAGCAAGAACAGAGGACGCTGGAAAAACTCAGCACGTCTGCCTGCATCTATGAGGGAAGAAACAGAGTTAGTGCTTTGAGTCCTTTGACTCTTCGTTGAAGCATGTGCTTCACACATTCCTACCTGCTTCACACATTCCTACCTGCTTCACTGGTGATAAAGCCAAAGAGACCTTGGAAAAATAAAACCTTTGCCTCTCTAAACTCCACAATAAAACTCTGGGCTGATGCCACCCAAGGCATGCCAGTTGGATTTAGTTCTGACTTAAGCCTTAAAATTATGATGGCTTTGCTGCTGGAACCAGAGAGCCGGCTGATCGGACAACTGATTGAGGCAACTTAAACTAACACTATAGGGGTCAGGCCTGAAAATAAATCATTGTGATACATATTATTTAAAAAAATCAACTTATAGACATCAAATTCCTATCTCTGCTAGTTTACTAAATTCTACATTCACCTATTTACAATGAATGGGTTAATACCTCCATTTAAACAGGGGAAAGGAATTTGACTTTAATCGGTTGACTGTTTGCATGAACACATCACCCAAAGTAGTTTCTGGACTACAGTTAATGATACAGGTTATTTGAGAAATCTTTCAACAGTACGTGTTAATCGCTTGTACGTTCAGACACCATCGCCTGATAGTTTCCTATTGATGCTACCAGCAGTCAACCATTACTGTTTAATCAAAAGCATTCAAGATCCAAAGTGAGATTGACTGATAAAACAAATGAATGTTAACATTAATCAGAATTGCTTTTAACTCTTTTCAAACATTGCTGATGGTGAGATTTGTTTTTTAAGTGTAGAACAATTAGACTTCTTCATTTCAATGCTGTATGATGGTTGCATATTGCACACACAGTGGGGATAATTGTGACTTTGGGCAAACATGTAAAATGTGCAATATCAATTTTCACCTGAGGAAGGAGCAGCGCTCCGAAAGCTAGTGACATCGAAACAAACCTGTTGGACTTCAACCTGGTGTTGTAAGACTTCGTACTGTGCTCACCCCAGTCCAACGCCGGCATCTCCACATAATATCAATTAAGCCACCCATTAAATGCTTATCAGCTTTATTTCATTGATTGTAAAGTGCTTTGGGATATCCTGAGATTCTGAAAAACTCAACACAGAATCACAGAATTGTTATAGTGTAGAAGGAATCCATTCGACCCATCATGTCTGCACCAGCTTTCTGAATGAGCAATTCTCCTAGTGCCATTCCCTTGCTTTCTCACCTTAACCTTGCCTTCACCACAGTCTCTGACAGTGCATTTCAGACCTTACCCACTCGCTGTGTGAAAATGTTTTTCCTCATGTTGCCTCTGTTCTTTAATCAATTGCTTTAAATATGTGCCCTCTCATTCTTAATCTTTTCACGAGTGGAAACAATCTCTCTCAGTATACATGGGGCGGCACGGTGGCACAGAGGTTAGCACTGCTGCCCCATCGCACCAGGGACCCAGGTTCAATTCCAGCCTTGGGTGACTGTCTGTGTGGAGTTTGACTTTCTCCCTGTGTCTGCCTGGGTTTGCTCTGGGTGCTCCAGAGAGTCCAAAGATGTGCCGGTTAGGTGGATTGGCCATGCTAAATTACCCCTAAGTGTCCAAAGGTTGGGGGAGTTACGGGGATGAGGCGGAGGAGTGGCTCTAGGTAGGGTGCTCTTTCACAGGCTCAGTGCAGACTCGATGGGCTGAATGACCTCCTTCCACACTGTTCTCTGATTCTATGATACACTGTCCAATCTATTCATGATTTTGAATATCTCTACCAAATCTACCCTCAGCCTTCTCTTCAAGGAAATAGTCCCAGATTCTCCAATTTATCTTTGATACCAAAGTTCCTTGACCCTGGAAGCATTCTCCTGAATATTTTCTGCACTGTCTCTCATGCCTTCTTATCTTTCTTAAAGTGTGGTGCCCAGAACTGGACACAATACTACATTTGAGACAGAAATAGTGTATACAAGTTCAACATAACCTCCTTGCTCTTATACTCTATAAAGCCTAGGATACTGTCTGCTTTATTAACCACTCTCTCAACCTGTCCTGTCACCTTCAATGGTTTATGCTCATATACACACAGGTCCCTGTGCTCCTGCACTTTCATTAGAGTTGTATCCTTTATTTTATATTGTCTCCCATCGTTCTTCCTACCAAAATGAATCATCTCACATTTCTCTGCATTGAGCTCAATTTGCCACTGTCCATCCATTTCACCAACACATCGATGTACTTTTGAAGTAGTACACACTCTTCCTCACAAGTTCACAATGACTCCAAATTTTCTAACATCTGCAAATTTTGAAATTGTGCCTTTTGAACAAGGTCTTGCAACACATGTGGCAACCACTACTTTCTGTTTCCTGTCATTCAGCCAATTTAAAAAAATAAAATAAATGTAGAGTACCCAAATCTTTTTTTCCTCAATTAAGCGGCAATTTAGCGTGGTCAGTTATCTATCCTGCACATTTTTTGGGTTGTGGGGGTAAGACCCACGCAGACACAGGGAGAATGTGCAAACTCCACATGGGTAGTGTC
This sequence comes from Scyliorhinus torazame, assembly GCF_047496885.1. Classification (NCBI taxonomy): domain Eukaryota; kingdom Metazoa; phylum Chordata; class Chondrichthyes; order Carcharhiniformes; family Scyliorhinidae; genus Scyliorhinus; species Scyliorhinus torazame. The sequence continues at coordinate 117,591,794 of NC_092717.1, forward strand.
CCGGGGCCGGGTTCTAACCCGGGTCCTCGGCGCCGTGAGGCAGCAGTGCTAACCACTGCGCCGCTGTGCTGCCCTTTCATTCAGCCAATTTCATATCCATGTTTCTACTGTCCCTTTTATTCCATGAGCTATGACTTGGCTCACAAGTCTCTCATGCAGCACTGTTTCATACACATTTTTCAGGCCATGCATATACATCATCAGCATTACCCTCTTCAACCCTCTCTGTTACCTCTTCAAAGAACTCCAGCTAGTTAGCTGTACACGATTTTCCCATAACAAAGTTGCACTGGCTTTCCTTATTTAACACACATTTGTCCATGTGACTATTAATTGTGCCCCAAATTATCGCGTCTAGTAGTTTCCCCATCACCAATGTTAAACAAGTTGGCATGTAGCTGTTGGGCCTATCTTTAAACCCTTTTTTGAATGAGAATGTAACATTTGCAATTCTCCAGTCTTCTGGCACTACCACTGAGTCTAAGGAAGATTGGAAAATTATGCCCTATGCCTCTGCAATTTCCACTCTCACTTCTTTCAATATCCTTGGGATGCATTAGATCAGGTCCTGGTACCTTATTAACTTTAAGCGCAGAACAGACAACCTATATACCACCTCCCTATCAATTTTAAACCCTTCTAGCACATACCTACTCTTTCACCGTGACTTGGGTAGCATCTTCTTCCTTAGTAACAAAAGATGCAAAGTGAACATTAAATACCTCAGCCATGCCCTCTGTCTCCATTTGTGAATCCCCTTTTGTTTTCATAGTTAGCCCAATTCACCCTTTTTATTTATTTGCTGGTAGAATACTTTGGGATGTCCTTTTATGTGAGCTGCCAGTCTCTTTCCATACTCTCTGTTTGTTTCTCTTATTTGCTTTTTCACTTTCTGAACTTTTTATATCACCAATGCAAGTTTTTCTTCTTTCCCATTTGCTTGTCTATTGAAATCTGTGACAACTGGGAGAGGCATTTAATGGGTGGCTGAGACATGTCACATCTTTTACACCTGTCTAAAATCTCAATTAGTCCCATTTTGTGTAGCTCTGCATTAGCTTAATTGGTCAGTTCTCACCTCTATCTTCATAATGCGCAAAAACCAGTTCAACACTTTGTTCACTATTCACAATATAAGATCATAATATCATTAGAAATAGGAGCAGTGTGCCATTTGACTTACCTGTTCGATACGATCATCGTTGACTTGGGGTCCTTAACTCCACTTTCCTACCTGTCCCCTATAACCTTTAATTCCCTTTTCAATCAAAAGTCTGTCTAACTCAGCAACAGAACACCCAGTTTCTGCCAGATATGCCCTCCTACCTGTAACCCATCGCAGTAGCCATGGGTGAGTTTTCGCAGTGGCTACGTGAGAGAGGTCAGGACAAAGCACCTTTACCTCCCTCCAGAGGACGTCTACAGAAGTCATCAGAGATTACAGTGCATAATGGTCAGCAGGCTGCCTCCATCTCTGCTGTGTGATGTCAGGAAAGCACCGAGATGTAGTGGGAGGTTAAGGAAAATTAAGAAGTATTAAGTTCACACTGGTGGCATGAATGTACAATTGTAAATAATTGTTGCACCTTTGTGAATATGTTAATCCATGTATTGACGGAGGTCTTATGGGTTTTCCTTGCTGTTGCTTGTGCTATTTCCTGGGTGCACTATCACCCCTTCCCTTTCAAGCGGTCAATCCACGCTGGGTCTATATTCCCTGAATCATTCCTGCATGTGGAGTAATTGCTCTTTGCCAAGACCTTTGCAAGCCATGTGTGAGAAGCCTCCTGTGCACACTGTCCCCTTTCTCTCCACTGGCTTTCAGAATCAATAGAGATCATTCCCTTGCCAGAGTAGATTATCAGGGTCCTCCTTCAGTTGTCCAGTTGAGTTGACCTTCAGCCCCACCCACCCGATGAACCTCCCAACTAGCATTTCTTCAGCTGAGCATAGAGGGTTTGGACTCCGTGCTCTGTCTTTTTATGAGGATGGTGTGCATGACTTTTGAAAGGGTATCCAAGATCTTCTACTCTCTGTCTGCAACCTGCCTCCTCTTCACATCACCATTGACACCCCCAGTATTACTTCACCCTCCGATCTGTCATCCTTCCCCCCACTCCCCATCACCCTTCAGCCCATCACTGCCACCTTTCAACTACCTTTCCTCCCTGATGAGCCCTTATAATAATAATCTTTATTGTCACAAGTATGCTTACATTAACACTGCAATGGAGTCGCCACATTCCGGCGCCTGTTTGGGAACATGGAGGGAGAATTTAGAATGTCCAAATTACCTAACATGTCTTTCGGGACTTGTGGGAGGGAACCGGACCACCCAGAGGAAACCACGAAGACACTGGAAGAATGTGCGGACTCTGCACCGCCAGTGACCCAAGCCGGGAATCGAACATGGGACCCTGGTGCTGTGAAGAAACAGTGCTAACCACCGTGCTACCGTGCCGCCCCCTGTCATGGTCCCCATGCCCACCCTGATCCCACCCACACCTAAGACCTGTGTGCGCACCTCTGTGACCCCTTCAACCACATGGACTGGCCCTACACCTGCCACAGTTAGACCCTCATCCTCTCCACCATACCACATCACATTGTCCCCTCCAACATTTGCAGTGTCCACTCAGCCCCCCTGCCCTTGGTTTGCCCCCCAAAATTCCACCATTGACATCGCAGACCCCTCCCTCTGAACCGTTCTTTCTCCCCTTCAAAGTTCCCTGGTCTCTTCATATGCACTGCTCCCAGATTTCTTCACCCCCACCAGCAAGGCTACATGGTTTCGTCCCCCACCTCAACTTTTGAGTTTTCAGCACCTTCCTTGCATTCCAGCATCTTCCTGATTTGTCACCCCCCACCACCACTTGTGCAACAGCAGCCCCCCCCCCCCCCCCCCCACAATCGGTCACTGTGCACCATAACTCCGTATGAACCAGGGCGTGACTTTTCAATAAGTCCTCTCTCGCCACCTCAATGCCACATTGGTCCAGTTGTGCTTCGGACCAGTGTAAATCTCAGCGCAAACTGGATGAACAGCATCTCATCTTCAGTTAGGCACACTATAGCCTTTCGGTCTCAACATCGAATTCAACAACTTCAGATGATTAGCTCTACCCCACCTTGACTCCTTTGGTTTCATTCCATTTCAATTTAATTGTCTTTTACCTTTTCTTTCTTTCTTGTCTTTCTTTATACATATTTCCCCCCCACTCTTTCCCCCTATCCTATCCCCTCTTTCCTTACCTTTTCTCCCCTTTGCTTCCCCCTTTTTTCTCATTTAACCTCTCTCCCACCTGTGTCCCCCCTCCCCCCACATCTACATCGGTCACAGCTTACCCTCTGACTTTAGTTTCTCTGCTGTTTGGCCTTTCACACCTTTTATTCGCACTGTGGACTGCTATTAGCAATCTTTTCTCTTGGTTTCTGTGGCTATGACTCATCTTTCATTCCCTCACCCCACAGTATAAATATCTCCCACTTTCTATGCCTTTCAGCTTTGACAAAGGGTCATCTGGACTCAAAACATGAGGTCTCTTCTCTCCTTATAGATGCTGCCAGACCTGCTGAGATCTTCCAGCACTTTTTCTTTTGGTTTCAGATTCCAGCAAATGCAGTAATTTGCTTTTATCTAGTGTAAATTTCCACTGGCAGAGTGGATTATATGCTCGGTGAGGGGAGAATATTCCTGTTGGCTGCTCATTTGAATGCCATTATGGTAATCGGGTTCTCGATGCCTTTGGCAACCCGCCGTTATCCCACTATGACAGTCGGAACACAACTTCCCAGTTTCACATCTCTGTGATTGGGAACTTGATTTATGGTGGCATGGTAGCCCAGCTTGATGTATGGTGGCATGGTAGCCCAGTGGTCAGCACTGTTGCTTCACAGCGCCAGGGTCCAAGGTTCGATTCTCGTTTGGGTCACTGTGCGGAGTCTGCACGTTCTCTGGTTTCCTTCCACAAGTCCTGAAAGACGTGCTGTTAGGTGAATTGGACACTCTGAATTCTCCCACAGTGTGGCGACTAGGGACTTTTCACAGTAACTTCATTGCAGTGTTAATGTAAGCCTACTTGTGATAATAATAAAGATTATATTGTATTGTTTCATCCCCTCGTATTTCCCTCATGGCCCCCTGGAGGGAGGAAGGGGGAAATTCCCACCAGTGTTTTGGACCCAGCTTCCTGACATGCTCTCATTATTTTGTGCTTTTAAAAAATAATATATTTTATTCAACTTTTTCTGCCAAATAAAACAATACAAAGGTTTTTCCCCTTTTTACAACAGCAAAACAATATAAATAACCGTGACCGTATTTTAACAAATAAATAAATAATATATAAACTAAATGGCAACTGCCATAACAAAAATAATAACTCTTCCAAATAATAAAATCAGCAATTCGATATACATAACTAAGTACCAATATCTTGACAAAAACACCCCTGAGGACTCACCTGGGCCCCCCCCCCCCGCCCCCGGGGTTGCTGCTGTTGCATTCCCATTTCCTTTATCGTTCTGTGAGGTAGTTAATGAACGGTTGCCACGGCCTGGTGAACCCCTGAGCCGAACCCCTTAGTGCAAACTTTATCCGTTCCAGTTTTATAAACCCTGCCATGTCGTTTATCCAGGTCTCCACGCCCGGAGGCTTGGCTTCCTTCCACATAAGCAGTATCCTTCGCCGGGCTACTAGGGACGCAAAGGCCAAAACATCAGCCTCTCTCGCCTCCTGCACTCCCGGCTCTTCTGCAACCCCGAATATAGCCAGCCCCCAGCCTGGCTCGACCCGGACCCCCACCACCTTTGAAAGCACCTTCGCCACCCCCACCCAGAACCCCTGCAGTGCCGGGCATGACCAAAACATGTGGGTGTGGTTTGCTGGGCTTCTCGAGCATCTCCCACACCTATCTTCTACCCCGAAAAATTTACTGAGCCTTGCTCCGGTCATATGTGCCCTGTGCAAAACCTTAAATTGTATCAGGCTAAGCCTGGTGCACGAGGACGAAGAGTTTACCCTACGTAGGGCATCTGCCCACAGCCCCTCTTCAATCTTGTCCCCCAGCTCTTCCTCCCATTTTCCCTTCAGCTCATCCACCATGTTCTCCCCCTCATCTCTCATTTCCCTGTATATATCTGACACCCTACCATCCCCCACCCATGTCCCTGAGATCACTCTATCCAGAATCTCCTGCGTCGGGAGCTGCGGGAATTCCCTCACCTGTTGCCTCGCAAAAGCCCTCAGTTGCATGTATCGAAATTCATTCCCTTGGGGCAACACATATTTTTCCGTCAGCGCTCCCAGACTCGCAAACGTCCCGTCCAGGAACAGATCCCTCAGTTGCACAATCCCAGCTCTCTGCCATGCTCCAAATCCCCCATCTATTCTCCCCGGGACAAACCTATGATTATTTCTTATCGGGGAACGCACCGAGGCTCCCGTCATTCCCCTATGCCATCTCCACTGCCCCCAAATTTTCAGTGTTACCACCACCACTGGACTTGTGGTGTATTTCTTCGGGGAGAACGGCAGCGGTGCAGTCACCAGTGCTTGTAGGCTGGTTCCTTTGCAGGACGCCATCTCGAATTTCTTCCACGCCGCTCCCTCCCCTTCTCCCATCCACTTACACACCATTGAAATATTGGCGGCCCAATAGTACTCACTGAAGCTCGGTAGTGCCAGTCCCCCCCTCTCACTGCTACGCTGCAAGAACCCCCTCCTCACTCTCGGGGTCTTCCCAGCCCACACAAAACTCATGACGCTTTTCTCAATCTTCTTTAAAAAAGCCTTCGTGACCATCACCGGGAGGCACTGAAACACAAAAAGGAATCTCGGGAGGACTACCATTTTGACCGCCTGCACCCTCCCCACCAGTGACAGGGGCACCATGTCCCATCTCTTAAAATCCTCCTCCATCTGTTCCACCAATCGTGTTAAATTAAGCCTATGTAAGGTTCCCCAACTCCTGGCTATCTGGATCCCCAAGTACCGGAAATCCCTTGTTACCCTCCTCAGTGGTAAATCCTCTATTCCCCTGCTCTGCTCCCCCGGATGTGCTACAAACCACTCACTCTTCCCCATGTTCAGTTTGTACCCCGAGAATTCCCCAAACTCCCCGAGCGTCTGCATTATCTCAGGCATCCCCTCCACCGGGTCCGCAACATACAACAGTAAATCATCTGCATACAATGATACCTGGTGTTCTTCTCCTCCCCTGAGTACTCCCCTCCACTTCCTGGAGCCCCTCAGTGCTATGGCCAGGGGCTCAATTACCAATGCAAACAGTAACGGAGACAGGGGACACCCCTGCCTCGTCCCTCTATAAAGACGGAAGTAGTCTGCCTGTTCGTGATCACACTTGCCACCGGGGCCCTATATAGCAGCTGTACCCATCCAATGAACCCTTCACCAAAACCAAATCTCCTCAACACTTCCCACAGGTAGTCCCACTCCACCCTGTCAAATGCTTTCTCGGCATCCATCGTCACCACTATCTCCGCCTCCCCCTCTGGTGGGGGCATCATCATCACCCCTAGCAGCCTCCGTATGTTCGTGTTCAGCTGTCTCCCCTTAACGAACCCAGTTTGATCCTCATTGGACCACCCCCGGGACACAATCCTCTATCCTCGTCGCCATTACCTTAGCCAGGAGCTTAGCATCTACATTCAAAAGGGAAATGGGCCTGTAGGACCCACACTGCAGCGGGTCTTTATCCTTCTTCAAGAGTAACGATATTGTCGCCTCCGGCATAGTCGGGGGCAACTTCCCCCTTTCCCTGGCCTCATTAAAGGTTCTCGTCAAGAGTGGGGCCAGTAGGTCTATATATTTCCTATAAAATTCCACCGGGAACCCATCCGGTCCCGGGGCCTTCCCCGCCTGCATGCTCCCAATCCCCTTTACCACCTCCTCCACATCCATCTGTGCTCTCAGTCCCGCCCTCTCCTGTTCCTCCACCTTCGGGAATTCCAGCTGATCCAGGAAATGCATCATTCCCTCCTTCCCTTCTGGGGGCTGAGCCTTATACAACCTCTCATAGAATGTCTTAAACACCCCATTCACTCTCTCCGCTCCCCGTTCCATCTCTCCCTCCTCATCCGTCACCCCACCTATCTCCCTCGCCGCTCCCCTCTTCCTCAATTGTTGGGCCAGTAACCGACTCGCCTTCTCTCCATTCTCATACTGCACTCCCTGTGCCCTCCTCCACTGTGCCTCTGCCTTACCCGTGGTCAGCAGGTCAAATTCCACATGTAACCTTTGTCTTTCCCTGTACAGTCCCTCCTCCGGTGCCTCTGCATATTGCCTGTCCACCCTCAGAAGTTCTCTCAGCAATTGCTCCCTTTCCTTACTCTCTTGCATCCCTTTATGTGCCCTTATGGATATCAGTTTCCCTCTGACCACCGCCTTCAACGCCTCCCAGACCACTCCCACCTGAACCTCTCCATTGTCATTAAGCTCCAAGTATCTTTCGATACACCCCCTCACCCTTAGACATATCCCCTCATCCGCCAACAGGCCCATATCCATTCTCCAGAGTGGGTGCTGTTCCTTTTCCTCTCCTACCTCCAGATCTACCCAGTGTGGAGCGTGGTCCGAGATGGCTATGGCCGTGTACTCCGTCCCTGTCACCTTTGGAATCAGTGCCCTTCCCAGGACAAAAAAGTCTATCCGTGAATATACCTTGTGAACATGGGAGAAGAATGAGAACTCCTTACTCCTAGGTCTGATAAATCTCCAAGGATCTACTCCTCCCATCTGCTCCATGAAGTCCTTAAGCACCTTGGTCGCTGCCGGCCTCCTCCCGGTGCTGGACCTCGACCGGTCCAGCCCTGGATCAAGCACTGTATTGTAATCTCCCCCCATTATCAACTTTCCCGCCTCCAGGTCTGGGATACGTCCCAACATACGCCTCATGAAGTTTGCATCATCCCAGTTCGGGGCGTATACATTCACCAGAACCACCGCCTCCCCTTGCAGTCTGCCACTCACCATCACGTATCTACCCCCACTGTCCGCCACTATGGTCTTTGCCTCAAACAGTACCCGTTTCCCCACTAAAATAGCCACCCCCCTATTCTTCGCATCCAAACCTGAGTGAAACACCTGTCCCACCCATCCTTTACGTAGTCTGACCTGATCTGTCAATTTCAGGTGCGTCTCCTGCAACATAACCACATCTGCCTTTAATTTCTTTAGATGTGCGAGTACCCGCGCCCTTTTAATCGGCCCATTCAGCCCGCTCACGTTCCACGTGATCAACCGGGTTGGGGGGCTCTTTACCCCCCCCACCCCTTGTCGACTAGCCATCCCCTTTTTTACCCCAGCTCCTCACCCGGTTCCCACGTACCCGTATATCCCACCGACGGTGCCCTCCCGCCTCGACCACCCCACCCCATAACAGCTCCCCCTTCCCCTTAGCAGCAGCAACCCAGTTAGCTCACTCCCCTCCCCCCCCCCCCTTCGCTAGATCCCCCTCTAGCGTAATTACACCCCCCATGTTGCTCCCAGAAGTCAGCGAACTCTGGCTGACCTCGGCTTCCCCGTTTGCCCTCGGCCTCTCACTGTGCGAGGCCCCCACCTTCCTGCGTCCCTGTTCCCGCCTTAATTACCATAGCGTGGGAACGAGGCCCGCGTTTCCCATTCAGCCCCGCTTTCCTACCCACCGGCGCCCACAGTTCCTCATACTCCCCCCCCCCCCCACTCCAAACGAGGGGAAGAGAGAAAATTTACAGGATTAAAGAATTAACAATTGAAAAATCCCCCCACCCCCCTTCCTCGTCCCACAGAGTCACCCCACCACTTTGCCCCAGAAGCTCTTTCTCTCGCCAGACTATTCCAGCTTCTCGTCCACTATAAATGTCCACGCCTCTTCTGCCGTCTCAAAGTAGTGGTGCTTCCCTTGGTATGTGACCCACAGTCTCGCTGGTTGCAGCATTCCAAATTTCACCTTTTTGTGAAGCACCGCCTTAGCCCGATTGAAACTTGCCCTCCTTCTCGCCACCTCCGCACTCCAATCCTGGTATACGCGGATCACCGCGTTCTCCCACCTGCAGCTCCGAGTTTTCTTCGCTCATCTTAGGACCATCTCTCTGTCATTATAGCGGTGAAACCTCACCACTATGGCTCGAGGTATTTCTCCTGCCCTTGGTCTTCGCGCCATAACTCGATAACCTCCCTCCACCTCCAAAGGGCCCGTCGGGGCCGCCGATCCCATTAGCGAGTGGAGCATCGTGCTCACATATGCCCCGACGTCCGCCCCCTCTGCGCCCTCGGGAAGACCTAAGACTCTTAGATTCTTCCTCCTCGAATTATTCTCCAGGGCTTCCAACCTCTCCACACACCTCTTGTGCTGCGCCTCGTGCGTCTCTGTCCTCACCACCAGGCCCTGAATTTCATCTTCATTTTCAGCAGCCTTTGCCTTCACGACCCGACGCTCCAGCTCCTGGGTCCTCTGCGCCTCCTTTAGCCCTTCAATCGCCTGTAGCATCGGGGCCAACACCTCCTTCTTCAGCTCTTCCACACAGCGCCGCAGGAACTCTTGTTGCTCCGGGCCCCATATCGAACTGCCACCTTCCGACGCCATCTTGCTTCGAGCTTCCCTTCCTTGCCGCTGCTCTGAAGGATCCACTGCAATCCTGCCGCTATCCTCTCCTTTTTCCATCAGTATCCGGGGGGGATTCCCTTCTATTTCACCGCACAGTGATTTTGGCCGTTTAAAATTGCCGTTGGGGCTCTTATCAAGAACCCAAAAGTCCATTCCAACGGGAGCTGCCGAAACGTGCGGCTTAGCTGGTCATCACCGCACCCGGAAGTCCTTTATTTTGTGCTTTTAACACCCCACCCACTCTCAAACACACACCGAGCTGCAAGTTAAAATTCACCCTAAATCACAGATTTATCCTGTGACTGACAAAGTGTTGAGGAAATTTGTTAAATAACTATTTCTGTATATTAGCTAAATCTTGTCCGTTGAGAATAATCGTAATACCAGAGAAATAAATATCGCTCCTAAACACTTTGAGGGAATTTTAACTTCACCCATGGGTAGCTTTGGGTCAGCTGGGGTGTAAAGAAAATTCAGACATCTGGGGCTGGATTCTCCAAAAATAGGGCTATGTCCCCATTCCAGCGTAAAAACGCTGGTGTTTCACTCTTGACTTTTCTGCAGGGGGCTAGCAGAGCCCCGGAAAGCTGCTCGCAGATCTGGCTGAGGAAACGGCCCCTGCACGTCCAGTCGGGAGTCCGCACATGCGCATGGCGGCGGCCTGCAGCGGCCGTGCCATGCGGCATGGCGGACTCAGACCGACATCGAAAATGTAGGCCCCCCCCCCCGGGATGCGCGTGCCCGAGGATCCGAGCGTGCCCGCCCACCACCAGGGCGGTCGCGGACTGAGTCCGCAGCCACCACCCGAGGCTCCCGACCAGCGATACCTGGCTTGAACCACGTCGTCGGGAACTCGGTCATTTTTGCCCGGGGAATCGCTGGGGGGCCTCTGTCAATGGCCCCCCAGCCACGCCGCATAATCCGTGCGCGAGCGATTCTCCGGGGACCGGAGAATCACGGGAGCGGCGCCGGGCGCGATTCCCGCGCAAGAGATTGATTCCCCGCCCCTGCGCCAAACATGATGTAGGCGCGAAGTTGCGGAGAATCCAGCCCCGAGCAGAGTTTCAATGGAAGGTGACCTTGGGGTTGTTAGCTGTTAACCAACCTGCTCTCAGGAGGCAAGTTGTACATTTAAATATTTTAATGAGGTTTTGCGCCTCAGGAAGGAGCCAAAATTTTAAACTGATAGTCCCATCTGAAATTTGGAACGCATTGCGATCTGCAGTGGGCTCTGCTTTGGCTATTTCCTTGAGGCAAGGTATTAAATTCCTTTTTCTGAGTTTTCTGAACCGAGGGAGTGGGCAGCGAAGTCGAGATCAATGTGACCAAAGTCCAAGACTAGTGTTGCAATTTTGTGCCCATGTTCGCCACAAGCGCAAACTTGAGACTTGGAAAATGAGAATCTCGGCGGTGAGATTTTGTTTTTTCCCATTCTCCCTGCCCCTCGCCAGTGATGTAATTGGTGGGAATCTCATTTGAATATGTTTAGACCAAATTTCCCAATGGGAAGCCCCATGAAAATTGCGGGACCAGTAGATCCTGCTGACAGGCCATCTCCCCCATTGAAAAACATATGGCGGGGTGGTCGGTAAATCCCGCCTACTGTATTTTGGAAAGGAGAAGCCAGTGTCATGTGAGAATAACTTTAAGAAATGGGTGTTTATAAATGGGTGTTTACATAAGTATCTGTAGTGAGAAATGGGTTAAGAAATGGGTGTTTATTACTGCAGTGATGTCAGAGAGAGTGGGTGGAGCTGGGCTGTCTGTCAGCTTTTTACTTTCGTTTTAGGCTGCAGGGTGTGTTTTAGTTTCGTTTTCAGAGCTGGATAGCTGCAGTCACAGCCAGAAGGTCTATTAGAGTCTCTCTCTGTAATCTAAAAACTGTAAATCGATCCCGGTGATTTAAAACTAATAACAGTAGTGACTTTAACCTGATGTGCTTCTGGTAAAAGGTGTTTTAAGACTTATGGATGTTAAAAGGAAAGATTAAAGGATTACTTAGTGTTGTATTCTTTGGGGGTTGTATTTGAATTAATGGTTGCTAAGATGTTCACAGTATGTTTTAAAAAGGTTAACTTGAGTTCGGGCAGCACGGTAGCATTGTGGATAGCACAATTGCTTCACAGCTCCAGAGTCCCAGGTTCGATTCCGGCTTGGGTCACTGTCTGTGCGGTGTCTGCACATCCTCCCCGTGTGTGCATGGGTTTCCTCCGGGTGCTCCGGTTTCCTCCCACAGTCCAAAGATGGGCAGGTTAGGTGGATTGGCCATGATAAATTGCCCTTAGTGTCCAAAATTGTCCTTAGTGTAGGGTGGGGTTACTGGGTTATGGGGATCAGGTGGAGGTGTTGACCTTGGGTAGGGTGCTCTTTCCAAGAGCCGGTGCAGACTCGATGGGCCGAATGGCCTCCTTCTGCACTGTAAATTCTATGATCTATGAGTTCATAGAATAAACATTGTTTTGCTTTAAAACAATACTTTTCCATTTCTGCTGTACCACACCTGTAGAGTGAGCCGTGTGCTCCCCACACCACAATCTATTAAAAGTTGTGGGTCAGGTGAACTCCATGATACACTTTGGGGTTCTCTAAACCCTGGCCCATAACGCCAGACTCTTTGGCACCTACTGGATCTTAGGAACCAGCTTTCGATGGAGTCAATATGGTTGGTTAATTGGCAATCAGTGGGTTGGCCCGGGACAGTGTTCAGCGTCACAGTGGTGATTGGTTCCTTGTGATGCTTTCTGAGAGAACTGAGCAAAAGGTTCAGAACTTGTTCGTGAAAGGACATTGATTGGAAGTCACCTCAGTGCATCAACAATCCTTATCCTTTTATTTTTATTGATATTTTCTTTTCCTTCCCACCACCCTTTCCGCTCTATGTTGTTTGTCTGTGTGTGTGTGTAGCGAGTGGAGCGAATTAGGAAGGGGGTTAGGCTACATTTTCAATCCATTTCTTTTATTCGTTCAGCATTTAGTGCCCATCCCTAATTTACCTTGAGGGGGTATTTAAGAGTCAACCACATTTCAGTAGGTCTGGAGTCACATGTCGGCCAGACCGGGTAAGAATGGCAGATTCAAATACCTAAGTGAACAAGAAGTGTTTTTACAATAATCGACAATTGTTTCATGGGTATCGTTAGACTTTTAATTCCAGATTTTTATTGAATTCAAATTTCACCATCTACTGTGGTGGGATTTGAACCTGGATCCCCAGAGCATTACTCTGTGTCTCTGGTTTACTAGTCCAGTGACACTACCACTACGTCACCAATTACCCGCTGTATAATACTGTACATAATAAAAGGTTACTAGTTTTTAAAAGCTACAAATCAGGGGTGGAATTCTCTGAAAATTAGGCTATGTCCTCACGCCCGCAAGAAAACGGGCGGAAATCACTGGACTTTCCTGGAGTAGTCCACACAGCTCCGGCGGGCCCTGCACTTCTGGCATGGGTCCGCGCATGCGCGCAGTGGTTACCTGCAGCAGCGGCTCCGCGAAACATGGCGGACCCACATTGGAAGCCGGCCCCGACATGTAGCCCCCCCCCCCCCAGATCGCGCGCACCCGCCGATTGGTGGCCCCCGATCACAAGCCTGGCCGTCCTGGAGGCCCCCCCGGTGACGGATCACTCCGCCCCCCACCAGGGCGGCCGTGGACTGGGTCCGCAGCTGCCTCTCTGAGTTCCCGCCGGGTGTAACCATGAGTGAACCATGTCTGTGTGAAGTTGGCCAGCTGCCAGCTGAGAATCGCCACGGGGGCCTCTTTCAATGGCCCCCGACCGGTGCCGCGTCGACCGCGCGCGACTGCCGGCGATTCTCCGGTCAGTCACGGGAAGGCGTCGGACCCGATCACGGGTCTGACGCCCCATTCTCTGCCCCTGCACTGAGCACGATTTTGGCGAGGAGACTCGGAGTACCTGCCCCTGGTGACTGTAGTTTATTGGGCTCAATCAAGGACCTCGGATATTTAAAAGGAATCTAATTTCACCTGCCTCCGGGTCAAGTGAGGCTGGAAATAACAGTGTCATGACAGTATCCTCTGGTTCTCAACCCTTCCAAAAATGGGAACTCTTTCTCTCTACACTGGAGAGGCTTTAAACTCAGCAGTCAGGAAGGAAGGTTCACACTAGGGGAGATTTGTCAAATTAAAGTGAAAGGATAAGGTAATAGTGCAGGGTAGTGATAGCGGCAGAGTTCACCAGTGTTGACAGAAAGGATATAGCACACAAACAGGAGGGTGTACCAGCAAATATGGACAGAGTAAGGAAATATGGCTGTAAATCAAGAGAGGGAGAAAAAGGTTCGGGTTTTGGGAGATTTAAAAATCCAAAGACAATAGAGGCAATAGACAAAATATATTCAGTGAACAGGAAGAGACGGAGAGTTTAATAGTCAAGATAGTAAGGCCCATGGATGGATTTGTATTGAAAAAATAAAATTGAGTCACTTTATTTGAATGCACGGAGCATCCACAAAATGATCGATGAACTAGTGGCACCGATAGACATAAATTGTATAGATCTAATCCTCATTACAGGGACATAGTTCCAAAGTGACCAAGGTTGGGGAATAAATATTCCGGGACACACAACATTTCAAAAAGACAGGAAGAATGGAAAAGGAGAAGGGGTGGCCTTGATAATAAAGGATGACATAAGGACATCAGTGATCTTGGTACCGAAAAGCAGGAAGTAGAATCACTAATGAGGTTAAAGATAGTGTTAGTTCAAAGGAGGAGGCCTATAATGTTGTAAAGAATATTTGAGCACTGGGAGTGTTTGTGAAATCAGCAGAGATTCAGCTAAAAGTTGATAAGAAGGGGAAAATGCAAATATAAGAATTAAGTTTGCTCGGACATAATAGGAAGAGAATGCCTAAAGTAAATTTTGGTCGGTTAGAAATAGAGATAGGAGAAATTATCATGGGGAAGGAGCAAATGGCATAGATATTGAACAAAATAGATAGTTGATGAGAAAATAAGAGTGACGAAGTTAAAGTAGTTAATGTCAGCAGAGAAAAAATACTGGGACTTAAATATGATGAAACCCCGAGACCGATGGCCTACATCCTAGGGTTCTGAAAGAGATGTCTCTGGCTATGATTTTCCAAGATTCAGGAATAGTTCCAGCAGACTGAATAAAGTAATACTGCTATTCAAGAAAGGAGGGAGCGAGAAAAAGGAAACTACCGGCCAGTTATGCTGACATCCATCATCAGGATTGATCTGAAGAGAGTTTAAATAATGCACTTGGAAAAGCATACCATGGTGAGAACAGTATGGTTTTACAAACGGGAAATACTGTTTAAAAAATAGTTTTTTTGAGGATGTAACTAGTAGGGTAGATAAAGGCGAACCAGTAAATGTAGTCTACTTAGATTTCCAAAAGGCATTCAATAAGGACACATATGATATATTAGCATGGATAGAGAATTGGTTAACCGATAGGAAGCAGATTGGCAGGCTGTGACTTGTGCAGTGCTGCAAGGATCAGTGCTGGAGCCTCAGCTATTTGCAATCTATGTCCATGAAATAAATGAAAAGACCAATAAATTCTATCTAAGTTTGCTGACGATGCATAGCTGGGTGGAAATGCAAGTTGTGAGGAGGGGACAAAGAGGCTGTTAAATGATACAAACAGGTTAAGGACAAGGGCAACAAGTTGGCAGATGGAGTATAACATGTTGAAGTCTGAAGTTATTCATTAAGATTGTAAGAATAAAAAAAAGCTGAATATGTTTTGAAAAGTTGTGAAACTTGTAATTGTTGATATTCAGATACTCATACAAGGAACACAAAAGGTTAGCTTACAGGAAGCAAACGTCTTTCACCAATTGTACAGGGATTTGAAGAGATCATAACAGGCTAGGTGATCAGGCTAGATCATAACAGGCGCGGTTCACTTGTGGTATTTAAAACCAGGGACCAGATGCCGTGGTTCCTGAGGGACAGAGAGGAGGTAAGAAAGGTTTCCATGTTCTCAATAGTGTGCTGTTTATTGTGCCGTTGGCTGGGGGGCATCTGCCAGAGCTGGGGGGGAGGGGGAAAATCAGGGCGATCAGGAGATGGTCTGTTGGTTTGGGGTGTCTCTCTCTTCCCCCCACCCCCCACCGCTCCAGCACGCGGGCTCAGGCCGGCATTGTCATGGCTAACATATCCGCATCTAACCCCCTAGAGACAATGGATTTCGGAGTCCAGCCAGGAATGGTTGGCATTTGCCTGGCTGCAGCGGCACCTGTGGACACACTGAGGCTGCTCGAGCATGAGCTGCTCGGCGAGGACCCAGCAGAACAGGAGCCTGCCCTACAGGAGCAGGGGCCAGCTGGTGAGGCTGGAGAGCCAGCCATCCCAACGGGCCACCCCCCATCTGGCACACCCTCTGCACCCAGCCCAGCCCATCTCTCACACCTTTAGGATAGAGGATCGAGACAGTTCGGAACGTCGGTGAACAAGTGTTTATTTGTGATAGTGCTATGTACAGTGAGTGCCCCAGCTCCTAATCCTATCCTATGTGCTGCACCCATGCCAACTTAATTGGTGTCTAACTTTCTGATTTTACATGTCCTTTGCACACTCCCAGTGAGACAGAGTAGACACATCCAGAGTGAGACACATTGAAGAGTGAGTTTGGGAGCTGGGAATTTGAAGCTATGTGGGAATTCGAGGCTGGGTGGGAGGAGGTGCTTTTTATCCCTTGATTTGTCACTCTCAAATTTCCAGTGAATGGCCTTGCCCTGCTGCAGGTGACTACAAGGGAGAGAGTTGATTAGTGAGTCGCAGTTAAGGCAGGTGTCATCTTTTAAAATCTTTCCTACTTCAAGACTGTGAGAAAAAACAACTTTACACCTTGGTTTCGATAAAACTAACTTTGTCTTTATTGACCAAAGTCTGCATGCAGATGGCTACAGGTTAGAGAGAGAGAGAGCTGTTAAGGTAAACCTGCTCATTCTTTCTCAAGCTCGCAAAGACATGGAGAAAACGTTCAATATTTATACAAAAGCTGTATCATTTTACAAAAACAGACCTTGTTCAAAAATGTCAATACAGTCATAACTTCTGATCAAACATGTTGTCATGGAAAGACCCTGACTCGGCTTATTTGCAGTATTTTGTCTTTAGAGGGTTTAAGACGTGGTCCTATTTTGTTTTTACCTCTGCCCTCATGATGCCTTGACGCAGATGGACCTAGGTCATGAGGAGGGTGTGTTATTAGGACATTCCTAGATCGTGGCTTTGTTATCAGGTTTTAATAAGGTCAGGCACTATTTTCCCTCTTCTGGCCTTGTATGATACAATTATGTGGATTCTTAGCTTTGTCTAGTTTGTCAGGGTCTGATCTTGGCACTTAGCTGACACAGCTGTCTCACACTTGGTTACATAAGTTGGCTATTTTTCCCATCATGCTATTGCTGAGTTTGTACACTTTCACACAGGTAAGTCCTTCACATCGGGAACGGAGCTGAGCGGGAGGAATGGAGAAATCCAGAGTGCAGTCTGGGAAGGTAAGTGGTACCCTGTGTTGTGTCTCTCTCTGTGTTTTCAAATTGTTGGGGAAAAAAACTGAGAAGTGACATCTCAGCTGATTAGCTGGCAGGGAATCTGTGTTAAATTTGAAAAATAACACTGATAAAACTAATTAATTAACTAGGTAGAGAGGTAACTAAACCTGAGGGCGGAGATTAGTATTTAGCATTTAATTTTACAGTAGAAATGTAGCGCCAGGGACCATATAGTTAATTGTAACTTAATCTAATAATAATTTAATATGTATTTATTTTAAATTAATCAACTAATGCTTAAATGTCACTCAGCGGGGTGAAGTGGTCAAACTGTGAGATGTCGGAGATCCGTGACGCTTCCAGCATTCCGGTCAACTACGACTGCAGGAAGTGAAAACAATGGCAGCTACTCACAGACCGCGTGGTTCAGTTGGAGCTGCAGTTGGATGCACAAAGGAGCATGCAGGTGGTGGAAAGCATCGTAGATAGGAGTTATAGAGACGTAGGGCGTCATTCTCTGACCCCCCGCCGGGTCGGAGAATGGCCGTTGGCCGCCGTGAATCCCGCCCCCGCCCCCGTCGAAGTCTCCGGTACCGGAGATTGGGCGGGGGCAGGAATTGGGCCGCGCCGGTTGGCGGGACCCCCCGCTGGATTCTCCGGCCCGGATGGGCCGAAGTCCCGCCCAGGAATTGCGTGTCCCGCCGACGTAAATCAAACCTGGTATTTATCGGCAGCGTGGGCGGGCTCCGGGGTCCTGGGGGGGGGCACGGGGCGATCTGACCCTGGGGGGTGCCCCCACGGTGGCCTGGCCCGCGATCGGGGCCCACCGATCCGCGGGCGGGCCTGTGCCGTGGGGGCACTCTTTCCCTTCCGCCTCCGCTACGGCCTCCACCATGGCGGAGGCGGAAGAGACTCTCCCCACTGCGCATGCGCGGGAAACTGACAGCGGCCGCTGACGCTCCCGCGCATGCGCCGCATTTCCGCGCCAGCTGGCGGGGCAACAAACGCCATTTCCGCCAGCTGGTGGGGTGGAAATCCCTCCGGCATCGGCCTAGCCCCTCAATGTTGGGGCTAGGCCGCCAAAGATGCGGAACATTCCGCACCTTTGGGCCGGCGCGATGCCCGTCTGATTGGCGCCGTCTTTGGCGCCAGTCGGCGGACATCCCGCCGTTGGGGGAGAATTTTGCCCGTGGTCACACCCAACGTGCAGGCAGGCAGATAGGTGACCGCTATACAGGGCAGGGAGTCAGTGCCGAAATCTCCTGTGGCTATCCCTCTCTAACAAGTATACCGTTTTGGATACTGTTGAGAGGGATAGCCTATCAGGGGAAAACAACAGCAGCCAGAACAGTGGCACCACAACTGGCTGTGTTGCTCAGCAGGGGAGGGTAAAGTGCTGGAGAGCGATAGTTATAGGGGACTCTATGGTAAGGGACACAGATAGGCGCTTGTGTGGACGTGAAAGAGACTCCAGGATGATATGTTGCCTCCCTGGTGCCAGGGTCAAGGATGACTCTGAACGAACACAGGACATTCTGAAGGGGGACGGTGAACAGCCAGAGGTCGTAATACACATACATACTAATGATATAGGCAGGAAGAGCGACAAGGTCCTGCAGAAGGAGTTCAGGGAGTTAGGCAGTAAGCTAAAAAGCAGGACATCTAGGGTTGTAATCTCAGGATTAATCCCTGTGCCACGTGCCAATGAGGCTAGAAATAGGAGGATAGTGCAACTAAACACGTGGCTGAGCTGGTGGTGCAGGATGGAGGGTTTCAGATTTCTGGACCACTGGGATCTCTTCCGGGCAGGTGTGACCTGTACAAGAAGAACGGGTTGCATCTAAACTGGAGGGGCACCAATATCGTGGCTGTGAGCTTTGCTAGAGTCATTTGGGAGGATTTAAACTAGTATGGTAGGGGGGTGGGAACCATAGCACTAGCTTAGAAGGTGTAATAACTGAAGGGGAAATAGAGAACAAAAATAAGAGAACATCATCGCCCTCTCTGCTCAAACACAGTGGTCTGAAGTGTATTTGTTTCAACGCCAGAAGTATAGCAAGTAAGGCAGATGAACTTAGAGCACTGATTAGTACTTGGAACTATGATGTTCTGGCTATTACAGAAACTTGGTTGAAGGAAGGGCAGGATTGGCAGCTTAACGTTGGATGATATGGATACTTCAAGAGAGTTAGAGGGGGACGTAAAAGGGGTGGGGGAGTAGCATTACTGGTTAAGGAAAATATTCTAACCGTACTGCGGGAGGACACCTCAGAGGGCTCATACAATGAGGCAATCTGGGTAGAGTTTAGGAACAGGAAGGGGGCATTCATAATGTTGGGGGTTTATTACAACTGCCAGCGAGAGATAGGGAGAGAGATTTTGGATAGGTGCAAAAGTAACAAGGTTGTTGTGGTAGGGGATTTTAACTTCCCCTATATTGACTGGGACTCACTTAGTTTGGATGGGGCAGAGTTTTTAAGCTGTATCTAGGAAAGCTTCTTGATGCAATATGTAGATAGTCCAACTAGAGAAGGGGCAGTACTGGACCTGATATTGGGGAAAGAGCCTGGACAGGTGGTTGAGGTTTCAGTAGGGGAACATCTTGGGAGTAGTGACCACAATTCCGTAGGTTTTAGGGTACTTTTGGATAGGGATGGGGGTAACCCTCGCGTTAAGGTGCTAAACTGGGGAAAGGCAAATGGTGATAACATGAGACAGGAATTGAAGAATTTGGTTTGGGTGAGGCAGTGGGAGGGTACATCAATGTTGGACATGTAGGAATCTTTCAATCGACAGTTGTTTAGGATTCAGGAAAGTCACGTTCCTGAGAGAACGAAGGATATGTATGGGAAGTTTAGGGAGCCTTGGATAACAGGGATATTGCGAAAGAAGGCTTTTGTACGGTCTAGAAGGGTGGGGACAGTCAAAACCCTTGAGGAGTATAAAGAAAGTAGGAAGGTACTTAAGTAGGAAATAAGGAGGGCTAAGAGGGGTCATGAAAAGTCCTTGGCATGTAGGATTAAGGTGAATCCCAAAACATTTTATTCATATGTAAAAAGCAAGAGGGTGGCCAAGGAAAGGATTGGACCACTTAAGGACAGTCTGGGGAATCTATGTGTTGAGTAATAGGAAATGGCTGAGGTACTAAGTGAGTACTTTGTATCAGTGTTCACAGCTCCAGGGTCCCAGGTTCGATTCCAGCTTGGGTCACTGTCTGTGTGGAGTCTGCACATCCTCCCCGTGTGCGTGGGTTTCTTCCGGGTGCTCCGGTTTCCTCCCACAGTCCAAAGATGTGCAGGTTAGGTGGATTGGCCATGATAAATTGCCCTTAGTGTCCAAAATTGCCCTTAGTGTTGGGTGGGATTACTGGGTTATGGGGATAGGGTGGGGGTGTTGACCTTGGGTAGGGTGCTCTTTCCAAGAGCCAGTGTAGACTCGACGGGCCGAATGGCCTCCTTCTGCACTGTAAATTCTATGATAAAAGGGGCTGGATTCTCCGCCCCGCCGCACCACATTTCAGCCTCGACCTGCCGACGGGATTCTCCGTTACGCCGGACGGTCAATGGGGTTTCCCATTGTGGGGCAGCCCCACGCCGTCAGGAAACCCCCGGGCGCCGGCAAAACTGTGAATCCCGCCGGTGGAGAATCCCACCCAAGGACTTTGTGGAAGATGATTCATAGATAGGGTGTATGCATAGTCTGGGTCACGTTGACATCAAAAAGGAGGAGGTATTGGGTGTTTTAAAAGACATTAAGGTAGATAAGTCTCCTGGGCTGGATGGGATTTACCCCAGAATACTGAGGGAAGCAAGGGGAGAAATTGCTGGGGCCTTGACTGACATCTTTGTATCCACATTGGCTACATGTGAGATCCCAGAGGACTGGAGAATAGTTAATGTGTCCCGCTGTTTAAGAAAGGTAGCAGGATAATCCAGGAAACTATAGGCCGGTGAGCCTCACGTCAGTTGTAGGTAGATTATTGGAGAGTATTCTCAGGGACAGGATTTATACCCATTTGGAAATAAATGGACTCACTAGCGATAAACAGCATGATTTTATGAAGGGGAGGTCGTGCCTTACTAACTTGATCAAGTTTTTTGAGGAGGTGACAAAGATGATTGATGAGGGGAGGGCGGTGGATGTTGTTTACATGGACATCAGTAAAGCCTTTGACAAGGTGCTTCATGATAGACTGATAAAAAGGTGAAGTCACATGGGATCAGAGGTAAGATGGCAAGATGGATACAGAACTGGCTCGGTCACAGAAGGCAGAGGGTAGCAATAGAAGGATGTTTCTCTGAATGGAAGGTTGTGACTAGTGGTGTTCCACAAGGATCGGTGCTGGGGTCTCTCTTGTTTGTAGTATACATAAACGATTTGGAGGAAAATGTAGCTGGTCTGATGAGTAAGTTTGTGGATGACACCAAGATTGGTGGAGTGGCAGATAGTGTTGAGGATTGTCAGAGGATACAGCAGGACATAGATAGTTTGGAGACTTGGGCAGAGAAATGGCAAATGGAGTTTAATCCGCACAAATGTGAGGGAATTCCCTTTTGTAGGTCTAACATAGTGGGGGAAATATAAATGGTGAAACTCTTAGGCATATAGTAAGTCAGAGGGATCTGGGCGTACAGGTCCACAGACATTTGGAAGTGGCAACACAAGTGGACAAGGTAGTCAAGAAAGCATATGGCATGCTTGCCTTCATTGAATGGGGCATCGAGTATAAAAACTGGCAAGTCATGCTACAGTTGTATAGAACATTGGTAAAGCTGCACTTGGAATATTGCGCACAATTCTGGTTGCCACACTACCAGAAGGATGTGGAGGCTTTGCAGTGGTTGCCGAGGAGCTTTACCAGGACGTTGCCTAGTCTGGAGGGTGTTAGCTGTGCCGAGAGGCTGAATAGAGTCGGACTGTTTTCATTAGAATGACGGAGGTTGAGGGGTGACCTGATAGATGTCTGCAAGTTTATGAGAGGCATGGATAGAGTGGATGGGCAGGCACTCTTTCCCAGGATGGAGGATCAGTCACTAGGGGACACAGGTTTAAGGCTCATGGGGCAAAGTTTGGAGGAGATGTGCGAGGCAGGTTTTTTACACAATGCCTGGAATACGCTGCCAGGGGAAGTTGTGGAAGCAGATACATTAATGGCGTTCAAGGGCCTTGTTTAGCACAGTGGGCTAAACAGCTGGCTTCTAATGCAGAACAAAGCCAGCACCGCGGGTTCAATTCCCGTACCCGCCTCCCCGAACAGGCGCCGGAATGTGACGACTAGGGGCTTTTCACCGTGACTTCATGGAAGCCTACTTGTGACAAGTGATTATTATTATTATTATTATTATAAAGGCATCTCAACAAATCACAGAATCACAGAATTTACAGTGCAGAAGGAGGCCATTCAGCCAATCGAGTCTGCACCGGCCCTTGGAAAGAGCACCCCACCCAAGCCCAAGCCTCCACCTGAACCCAGTAACCCCAACTAACCTTTTTGGATATTGAGGAAAATTATCATGGCCAATCCACCTAACCTGCGCCCGGCAGAAACCCACGCAAACAGGGGAGAATGTGCAGACTCCGCACAGACAGTGACCTAAGCAGGGAATCGAACCTGGGACCCTGGAGCTGTGAAGCAGCTGTGCTAACCACTATGCTATCGTGCTGGGTATGCACGGATAGGATGGGTATAGAGGGATACGGCACTAGGAAGTGCTGAGGATTTTGGCCAAGTGTGGTATCATGACCGGTACAGGCTTGGAGAGCCGAAGTGCCTGTTCCTGTGCTGTATTGTTCTTTATTCTTTGTAATGCTCCGTCTAGGTGGGACTCCAAGTGATGCATCAGATACACAGGTGGCCTGCTTCGTATTCCGCCCTGTAACCTGCGTCCCCTTTGGCGGCCGTCATGTGGAGCGACCTGGTCTCGATGGACCTGGCGGTCTTCCGGGTGCCACAGGTGGTGTGGTGCCACCCTGTTCTGCCCACTGCTGATCGGATGATCCAGGGACTGGTGGATGGGATTCATAGTTGCTGCAGTGTTCCAGCACGTCCCCTACGGGAGTCACCGGCACAGGCCCCATCACCTTCTCATCCCTTGGGGTGCCTACTGGCCCCCGGGCTACTCCTTGAGATGGGGGCATGGCTGGAGCGAGCTCTTGTGGCTTTGCCATCACCTGGCGCTGCCAGTCCTGGAGGCCCGCTCTCGTTTCGACCAGGGTCTCCATGCTCGCAGCCATGGAGCACATGGACTGTGCCACGTTCATCTGGGACTGTGCCTCTGGGACTGTGCCATGTCACTCAGTGACTGTGCCAGATCCCTCTGTGACTGGCTCAGGTCAGTCAGCGTCAGGCTAAAGCTCTCGGCACCCACAGCCATGACCCATTGTGACTGGGCTAAGCTCTGGAGCACCGCTGCAATGTCCATGTGGCCCTGGTACATGGCTGCCTGTGACATTTTGTCCTGCGCTTCAGCCACCGCCTGCACTGTGTGCCCCAGGCCTTGGACATCCTGACCCATGGCCATAACCCTTGCACTAAAGGCGTCACCGTCGGCCCCACCCATTCAGTATTTGCCTGGGTGGCACGCATTGTCGGCATCGCCACCTGTTCCTTCAGACAATTTGACACCTCTAACTGCACCTGCAGGCGCTGGATGGTTGCCAACAACTCCTCATGTAGACCCCGGCCGTGCGCCTGTATCTCCAACATTGATGGGACCACCCTGTCCAGAAGCCTGAGGTGTCTTGATGGCAGCTAATGATAATAATCTTTATTAGTATCACAAGGAGGCTTACGTTAATACTGCAATGAGGTTACTGTGAAAATCCCCTGGTCGCCATACTCCGGCACCTGTTCAGGTACACTGTCCAATTAACCTAACAAGCACGTCTTTCGGGACTTGTGGGAGGAAACCGGGGCACCCAGAGGAAACCAACGCAGCCACAGGGAGAACATGCAGACTCCGCACAGACAGTGACCAAAGCCGAGAATCGACCCAGGTTCTTGGCGCTGTGAAGCTACAGTGCTAACCACTGTGTTACTGTGCTAGTCCCTGGGGTCGGGTCACCTCCAACTGTCTGCCCCCTCGGGTGTTTCCACATCCACCTTATGTTCCGCAGCGTGTCAGCATGTGTGAAGTGAGCACCGGAGAGTTTCCCAAGAGCCTCTTCACAAAAGTGCCCAACCAGGGGTAAAGGCTCTGGGATGGTGGAGGGTGTTGATGACAGCAGTAACAAGAAGTCAGTGTCATCCCCGGACTGGTGCTCCAGGGTGTTGCAGGGTAGCGCCAGGAGGCGAGGGAGCCCGGTTGGTCCCGCCTCATCGCCAGGTGAGTTGCACTGCCGTGGCTGGGGACGAGTGACCCCGGATGGCCTGTCCCGTCAGGAGGTGACTCTGCAAGACCCAAGAAAAGACATATGGTGTGATCAAGGGTAGGTGTGATGTGGGGTGGGGGGTGGTGGAGAATGGGTGACACACGTGCCATAGAGACATCACATAGAGTTGTCGGGCGTGCCCCCTCCGATTTTCTCTCACTCCTGGCGGTTGAGGGGTGCGTTCTCCTGGGGGATAGATTAAACACAGTGGGAGATACTCGGACATGGGCAGGACGCAGCTAGTTCATAAGATATAGGAGCAGAATTAGGCCATTTTGCCCATCGAGTCTGCTCTGCATTCAACAATGGCTGATCACATCCTGGCATTAACACCATCGTCCTGCCAGTTCTCCATAACCCATCAACCCATTACCAATTAAAAATCTGTCTAACTCCTCCTTAAATTTACTCAACTGTCACACATCCATCGCACTCTGGCATAGTGAATTCCACAGATCCACAATCCTTTGGGGGAAATTATTTCTCCTCAACTCTTGTTTTACATTTGCCACCACGTATCCTAAGGCTTTCGCTCTAGAATTCCCCACTTTTTCCATACCCTTTATCATCTGGTATTCCTCAATTTGATCTCCCCTCATTCTTCTAAACTCTAGCGGGTGGGATGTGATCGTTCTCCAGGAGGGGTGTGTCTGAGGTGGTGCCAGGCTAAAGGATCTGAGGAGTTGAAACACAGATCACAGGTGTTCTCTTTCCAGGAATGGACAGGTAGTGCTTCCAAGTGAGTGTTACAGCTGTAATTATTTTCACTGCCCCTGTCTGGAGTACTCCCTAACTTCCAGTCAGGCATCTCTTTTCTGGGGGGCCTATGGGGTGGCCCCTCTATTTAGGGAGTCCCTGTGGGCAGTTTCCCTATTTCGGGGGATCCTGTGGAGGATCTCCCTATTAAGCGGGTTTCTGTGGGGTGTTTGTTTAGTTAGGAGGTCCCTGTGGGGGGGTCCCTTTAGTTAGGGGGTCCCTGTGGGGGTGGGCTCCCTAATGAGGGGTCCCTGGGGGTCTTCCATTTTAACAGATCTCTGTTGGGGCATGGTGGGGTTGGTCTGGTAGTGGAGGGGTGGGAAGGGTGTGCATATTAGGATGGGAGGGCGGCCTTCGGATGGTCTTTGGGGTCAACCCCCTTTAAGGTGTTAGCCCGTTGGCCCACTTTGAGGTCCACCATATCAGGATCGTGTTTAGTGAGACCTGTAAATCCCACCCATGGGCTGGATTCTCTGATTTTGAGGCTATGTCCGGAGGATCCGTGGCGTTTCACAGGGGAAAAATTGGTATTGGCACTCGGCACGAACCTCGATTTTGGCCAAACATCCGATTCTCCACCCGATCACGAGTCACAATCCCGCGTTGAGGGGCGGAGGATTTAGCCCATCATATTTACTGGGGAAGGCAGTGTATAATGGTAATGTCACTGGATCAATAACCTAGGGCCTAGGCAAAAAATTCTGTTGACGTGGGTTTACATCTGACATCAGCAGCTCTGACTGGCTGGCAGCTCTCAACGCATGGGTCTTCTGGCCCCTGGGCCCTTGAACCTGGGCAAAGCCTGCTGCAGTCCACATAAGTAGCTGGGGGACACTTAAATCAATGAACCTTCCCAAAAGGAGGCGACTTGAGGCTCCTGCTGGATCTCTAGCTGACGAGTGAGACCCCCATTGCTTGAATTAATTATATCCAACCCTATATTCTCTGGTCTTTAGAAGAGTGAGAGATGATCTTATTGACATATTCAGGATTATGAAAGGGCTTGACGCGGTAGATAGTGAGGCATTTGTTTTCCATGGCTGGGCAATCTAGAACAAGGGGGCACAGTCTCAGGATAAGGGGCTGATCATTTAGGACTGAGGCGAGGAGAAATGTCTTCACACAGGAATGTGAATCATTGGAATTCTCCATTCCAGAGGATTGTAGGCACTCCATCACTTAATATATTTATCATAGAATCATAGAATTTACAGTGCAGAAGAAGGCCATTCGGCACATCGAGTCTGCACCGCCCCTTGGAAAGAGCACCCTATCTAAGCCCACACCTCCACCCTATCCCTACACCTCCACCCTATCCCCCTAACCCACCTACCCTTTTTGGACACTAATAGCAATTTAGCATAGCCAATCCACCTAACCTTCACGCACCTTTGGACTGTGGGAGGAAACCGCAGCACCCGGAGGAAACCCACGTAGATTCTGCACAGACAGTGACCCAAGCCGGGAATAGAACCTGGGACCCTGGAGCTGTGAAGCAACTGTGCTACCCACTGTGCTACCGTGCTGCCCATTTAAGGCTGGAATAGACAGAGGTTTGGTCTCTTGGGTAATAAAGGGATACGGGGGGTGGACAGGAAAGTGGAGTTGAAACTGAAGATCAGTCATGATCATATTGAATGACAGAGCAGGCTTGGCGACCTATATAGTCGTCTCCTGCTTTCATTCCTTGTGCTCTTATGTACTCTGCACAGACCCCTCAGGATTTTGAACACTTCTGTCAAATCTCCTCGAAACCTTATCTTGTCTTAAGGAGAATGAACCTAACGTCTCCAATCTGTCCAGCTGGAGCCTTTCATCCTTGGAACCATTCGCGTAAATGTTTTCTGCATTCTCTCTAAAGCCTTCCGAAACTGTGGCCAGAATTGGACACAATGAGCTGGATTTAGTCATGCTGTCACTGCCCCCGCTGTCAGTGGCCACCAGGTTCAATGGGAATCTGGCACTTGAAGGATACGGCTCCCTGAACCTGATCAAGTGGCAGCACGTTAACGACAATGGGTAACTTAGGTTTGCCGCCGGATCTTATGATGGAGCAGATCAAACGTCAGGAAACCTGCATCACCTGGCAGCACGGTGGCACAGTGGTTAGCACTGCTGCCTCACGACGCCAAGGTCCCAGGTTCGATCCCGGCTCTGGGTCACTGTCCGTGTGGAGTTTGCACATTCTCCCCGTGTTTGCGTGGGTTTCGTCCCCACAACCCAAAGATGTGCAGGATCGGTGGATTGGCCATGATATATTGCCCTTTAAATGGAAAAAATGAATTGGATACTTTAAATTTATTTTAAAAAGGAAACCTGCATCACCTGACCCCCATGCAGGAGATGGTGCCATATTTAATGTGCAGGCTGCTGTGTGTTCCAGCTGCAAGATGCCATCTACTAGTTGCTGTGCAGCATGGTGTTCCACTCCAGTGCTGATCCCTATCCAACACTTAGAATCGCTGAATTGTTACAGCACAGGAGGAGGCTGTTTGACGAGGAGGTTTTTCCCTATCTACCCCGTCCAGACCATTCGTAATTTTACTTTGACCCCTCATAGTAAGAGTGCTGGAGAGTAAGGTGCTGAACCCGGGTGGTGGGAAACTGATATGATTTTCACCCTGCCTGATTTTACTTTCCATTGAAGTCAGCAGCATGTAAGTTGGGTGGTTAAACAGAAGCCATCAGTTTCCCGCTGGGTAAGGCAGGTTAATATTACCAGAGAGTGTTTTGTTCAAGCTTCCATTGTAGAAAAGATAACAGCAAGGTTCAAGGATGGGAGAGTGCAGGGTGAATGATTCTCATGGTGTTGTAACCTCTGCCTTTCCTTAATGGCACCCTCTGACCTGCCCTCCTCTTAGCCCGTCGACTCTTGGTTATGCACTTCCTGTGTCAGACGTTGCCCCTCATAGTGTAAGGTTGTTAAGTTTAACATGGAGCAAAGTTCTCCAAAAGCATCCAGTGCCTTGTGACTCACTCTCCTGCCTGCCAGAACAAAGAACAAAGATGTGCGGGTTAGGTGGATCGGCTGTGCGAAATTGCCCTTAGTTTCCAAAGATGTACAGGTTAGGTGGATTGGCCGTGCTAAATTGTCCCTTAGTGTCCAAAGATGTGCAGGTTAGGTGGATTGGCCGTGCTAAGTTGCCCCTTAGTGTCCAAAGATGTGCAGGTGAGGTGGATTGGCCGTGCTAAATTGTCCCTTAGTGTCCAAAGATGTGCAGGTTAGGTGGATTGGCAGTGCTAAATTGTCCCTTAGTGTCCAAAAATGTGCGGGTTAGGTGGATTGGCCGTGCTAAATTGCCCCTTAGTGTCCAAAGATGTGCGGGTTAGGTGGATTGGCCGTGCTAAATTGTCCTTTAGTGTCCAAAGATGTGCGGGTTAGGTGGATTCGCCGTGCTAAATTGTCCCTTAGTGTCCAAAGATGTGCAGGGTAGGTGGATTGGCCGTGCTAAATTGGCCCTTAGTGTCCAAAGATGTGCAGGTTAGGTGGATTCACCGTGCTAAATTGTCCCTTAGCCTCCAAAGATGTGCAGGTTAGGTGGATTCGCCGTGCTAAATTGTCCCTTAGTCTCCAAAGATGTGCAGGTTAGGTGGATTCGCCGTGCTAAATTGTCCCTTAGTCTCCAAAGATGTGCAGGTTAGGTGGATTGGCCGTGCTAAATTGCCCCTTAGTGTCCAAAGATGTGCAGGTTAGGTGGATTGGCTGTGCTAAATTGTCCCTTAGTGTTCAAAGATGTGCAGGTTAGGTGGATTGGCCGTGCTAAATTGCCCCTTAGTGTCCAAAGATGTGCAGGTTAGGTGAATTGGCTGTGCTAAATTGTCCATTAGTGTCCAAAGATGTGCAGGTTAGGTGGATTGGCCGTGCTAAATTGTCCCTTAGTCTCGCTGCCTGGAAGGGGGGGTGGAGAGGGGAACCCTCGTAAAATTGAAGAAGAATTTGGACGATCCTTTGCACAGCAGACGAGGCTCCAGGCCACGTGCTGAGAAAGGGGGTTAGAATAGCTAGGTGCTTGATGGCTAGCGCACACAGAATGGGCCGAAGGACCTCTTTCTGTGCTGTCAAACGCTCTTGACTCGCTGTTCAGAGATCCGGTTCGGTGGCTTGGCCACGATCAACGTGCCTGGGACAGGGTGGGGGAAATGGGCCGAGGTAGAGCGCTCTTTTGGAGCATCGGTGTCGATTGGGTGGGCTGGATGATCTCCTCCTGCGCTGGAGGGATCCTGTGGGAAAATAAGTGGGTCTCTTTTGTCATTGGAGCGGGGGAATTAACAGTCAGCAGTGAAAAATCCCCCTATGGATGGATTTTCCTGGGAACAGACTGAACCTCAGGCTAGGCATGTAAGGGTTCAGGCTTATTACCTCTTCGCTTTTCATGTCATTCTTAAACTTGGTGTTGCCTAACCACGCGCAGTACAATTTAGACCGCCGATTGAGCGTAATGATCTTTGAGCACTTTAATGAAAATGAAAAACGCTTATTGTCACAAGTAGGCTTCAAATGAAGTTACTGTGAAAAGCCCCTAGTCGGCACATTCCGGCGCCTGTTCGGGGAGGCCGGTACGGGAATCGAACCGTGCTGCTGGCCTGCCTTGGTCTGCTTTCAAAGCCAGCGATTTAGCCCAGTGTGCTAAACCAGCCCCTAGTGCCTTCCCCGCTTTGACAGGCAGTGAAATGTAGACCGCTTTCTGGATATGAAATAATGGCTATCGGTAACAGAGACTTCACGGATATAAGGTGCTGGCTTTGGAGTCGCTAAACGCATCGGTGGTTCTTGATACAAGTTCTAAACTACCAGTGCTGCCACTGGTTTATGTGGGTGCTGTGTCAATGTATTTTGTTATAAAGCCGCTGCCTCGTGCATTATAGGAATGATGTGGAAGCATTGGAAAGGTGCAGAGGAGATTTACCAGAATGTTGCCTGGTATGGAGGGAAGATCTTGTGAGGAAAGGCTGAGGGACTTGAGACTGTTTTCGTTAGAGAGAAGAAGGTTAAGAGGTGACTTAATTGAGGCATACAAGATGATCAGAGGATTGGATAGCGTGGACAGTGAGAACCTTTGTCCTTGGATGGTGATGTCTAGCACAAGCGGACATAGCTTTAAATTGAGGGGAGATAGATATGGGACAGATGTCAGAGGTAGGTTCTTTACTCCGATAGTAGTAAGGGCGTGGAATGCCCTGCCTGCAACAGTAGTGGACTCGCCAACACTAAGAGTATTCAAATGGTCATTGGATAGACATATGGACGATAAGGGAATAGTGTAGATGGGTTTTAGAGTGGTTTCACAGGTCGGCACAACATCGAGGGCCGAAGGGCCTGTACTGCGCTGTAATGTTCTATGTTTATGTCTATGTTTACAAAAGTACAGCACAGGAACTGGCCCTTCGGCCCTCCATGCTGCCCGTCTAAACTAAAATCTTCTACACTTCCGGAGTCCGTATCCCTCTATTCCCACCCTATTCATGTATTTGTCAAGATGCCCCTTAAACGTCACTATCGTCCCTGCTTCCACCACCTCCTCCGGCAGCGAGTTCCAGGCACCCACTACCCTCTGTGTAAAAAAACGTGCCTCGTACACCTCCTCTAAACCTTGCCCATCGCACCTTAAACCTATGCCCCCTAATAATTGATCCCTCTAACCTGGGAAAAAGTTTCTGACAATCCACTCTGTCTATGCCCCTCATAATTTTGTAGACCTCTATCAGGTCGCCCCTCAACCTCCGTCGTTCCAGTGAGAACAAACCAAGTTTATTCCACCTCTCCTCATAGCTAATGCCCGCCATACCAGACAGCATCCTGGTAAATCTCTTCTGCACCCTCTCTAAAGCCTCCACATCCTTCTGGTAGTGTGGTGACCAGAATTGAACATTATACTCCAAATGTGGCCTAACTAAGGTTCAATACAGCTGCAACATGGTTTGCCAATTTTTATACTCAATGCTCCGGCCAATGAATGGCAAGCATGCCGTATGCCTGAGTGCTGAATTTGGTGCATTTGAGTGCTATAGTGAGAGTTTGGTGACTGAGGGAGTATAAGGCTTAATTTTTATCTAAAGTCTAGTCTTTCTTTTATTTAGTCAATTAACTTAAAAGTTGCTGTTTGGTTTAGAAGAAGGTGAATTTTCAATCAGCTTTAAACAAAGGTTCTACTTGTAGGTACTTGCAGCTGGAGCTTGTTAATTAGTTAATTAGATTAGGCCAGTTTTCAGAGGCTAGATTCACAGTATAAAAGTGATCCCCTACAGTGCAGACTTTGTTTGCACTGAGTGCTGAATTTGGTGCATTTGAGTGCTATAGTGAGAGTTTGGTGACTGAGGGAGTGCTGAATTTGGTGCATTTGAGTGCTATAGTGAGAGTTTGGTGACTGAGGGAGTGCTGAATTTGGTGCATTTGAGTGCTATAGTGAGAGTTTGGTGACTGAGGGAGTTAGGTGAGGAGGGAGTAAGGCGCTCCTTTCATTTCGTTTCCTACATTTCCGCAAAGAGTGAGAAGGGAGCCAGGAGTTTACAGAGAGTGCAGCTGACTGGGAGCAGAGTCGGAGGGCGGAGGTCCAGTTGGTCCACAGGGCAGATATATTCTGTAAGGTAAGAGGGGATGGAGGCGAGGCCAGTTGCATGCTCCTCCTGTAGGATGTGGGTGGTGAGGAATACCACCGGTGTCCCCGCTGACTATACCTGTGGGAAGTGCACCCAACTCCAGCTCCTCAAAGACCATGTTAGGGAACTGGAGCTGGAGCTGGATGAACTTCGGATCATCCGGGAGGCAGAGGGGGTGATAGAGAAGAGTTACAGGGAGGTAACCACACCCAAGGTACAGGACAAGAGTAGCTGGGTTACAGTCAGAGGAAAGAAAACAAAAAGACAGACAGTGCAGGGATCCCTCATGGCTGTTCCCCTTCAAAACAAGTATACCGTTTTGAATGCTGTTGGGGGGGATGACCTACCGGGGGAAGGCCCTAGCGGCCAGGTCTCTGGCACTGAGTCTGGCTCTGGGGCTCAGAAGGGAAGGGGGGAGAATAGAAAAGCAATAGTAGTATGAGATTCAATGGTTCGGGGAATAGATAGGAGATTCTGTGGTCGCGAGCGAGACTCCCGGAAGGTATGTTGCCTCCCGGGTGCCAGGGCCAGGGATGTCTCGGATCGTGTCTTCAGGATCCTTAAGGGGGAGGGGGAGCAGCCAGAAGTCGTGGTGCACATTGGTACCAACGACGTAGGTAGGAAAAGGGGTGTGGAGGTAATAAACGTGTTTAGGGAGTTAGGCTGGAAGTTAAAAGCCAGGACAGACAGCGTTGTCATCTCTGGTTTGTTGCCGGTGCCACGTGATAGCGAGGCTAGGAATAGGGAGAGAGTGCAGCTGAACACGTGGCTGCAGGAATGGTGTAGGAGGGACGGCTTCAGGTATTTGGATAATTGGAGCGCATTCTGGGGAAGGTGGGACCTGTACAAACAGGACGGGTTGCATCTGAACCAGAGGGGCACCAATATCCTGGGAGGGAGGTTTTCTAGTACTCTTCGGGAGGGTTTAAACTAATTTGACAGGGGAATGGGAACCGGATTTGTAGTCCAGCAACTAAGGTAGCCGATATTCAGGACGCCAAAGCATGTAATGAGGCAGTGGGGAAGGGAACACTGACAAAGGAGAGTATTTGCAGGCACGGAGATGGGTTGAAATGTGTATACTTCAACGCAAGAAGCATCAGGAATAAGGTGGGTTAACTTAAGGCATGGATCGGTACTTGGGACTACGATGTGGTGGCCATCACGGAAACTTGGATAGAAGAGGGGCAGAAATGGTTGTTGGAGGTCCCTGGTTATAGATGTTTCAATAAGATTAGGGTGGGTGGTAAAAGAGGTGGGGGGGGGGGTGGCATTGTTAATTAGAGATCGTATAACAGCTGCAGAAAGGCAGTTCGAGGAGTAGCTGCCTACTGAGGTAGTATGGGTTGAAGTCAAAAATAGGAAAGGAGCAGTCACCTTGTTAGGAGTTTTCTATAGGCCCCACAATAGTAGCAGAGATGTGGAGGAACAGATTGGGAAACAGATTTTGGAAAGGTGCAGAAGTCACAGGGTAGTAGTTATGGGTGACTTCAACTTCCCAAACATTGAGTGGAAACACTTTAGATCAAATAGTTTGGATGGGGTGATGTTTGTGCAGTGTGTCCAGGAAGCTTTTCTAACACAGTATGTAGATTGTCCGACCAGAGGGGAGGCAATATTGGATTTGGTACTTGGTAATGAACCAGGGCAAGTGATAGATTTGTTAGTGGGGGAGCATTTTGGAGATAGTGACCACAATTCTGTGACTTTCACTTTAGTAATGGAGGGGGCTAGGTGCGTGCAACAGGGCAAGGTTTACAATTGGGGGAAGGGTAAATATGATGTTGTCAGACAAGAATTGAAGTGCATAAGTTGGGAACATAGGCTGTCAGGGAAGGACACAAGTGAAATGTGGAGCTTGTTCAAGGAACAGGTACTACGTGTCCTTGATATGTATGTCCCTGTCAGGCAGGGAAGAGATGGTCGAGTGAGGGAACCATGGTTGACAAGAGAGGTTGAATGTCTTGTTAAGAGGAAAAAGGAGACTTATGTAAGGCTGAGGAAACAAGGTTCAGACAGGGCGCTGGAGGGATACAAGATAGCCAGGAGTGAACTGAAGAAAGGGATTAGGAGAGCGAAGAGAGGGCATGAACAATCTTTGGCGGGTAGGATCAAGGAAAACCCCAAGGCCTTTTCCACATATGTGAGAAATATGAGAATGACTAGAGCGAGGGTAGGTCCGATCAAGGACAGTAGCGGGAAATTGTGTATTGAGTCTGAAGAGATAGGAGAGGTCTTGAACGAGTACTTTTCTTCTGTATTTACAAATGAGAGGGGCCATATTGTTGGAGAGGACAGTGTGAAACAGATTGGTAAGCTCGAGGAAATACTTGTTAGGAAGGAAGATGTGTTGGGCATTTTGAAAAACTTGAGGATAGACAAGTCCCCCGGGCCTGACAGGATATATTCAAGGATTCTATGGGAAGCAAGAGATGAAATTGCAGAGCCGTTGGCAATGATCTTTTCGTCCTCACTGTCAACAGGGGTGGTACCAGGGGATTGGAGAGTGGTGAATGTCGTGCCCCTGTTCAAAAAAGGGACTAGGGATAACCCTGGGAATTATAGGCCAGTTAGTCTTACTTCGGTGGTCGGCAAAGTAATGGAAAGGGTACTGAAGGATAGGATTTCTGAGCATCTGGAAAGACACTGCTTGATTAGGGATAGTCAGCACGGATTTGTGAGGGGTAGGTCTTGCCTTACAAGTCTTATTGAATTCTTTGAGGAGGTGACCAAGCATGTGGATGAAGGTAAAGCAGTGGATGTAGTGTACATGGATTTTAGTAAGGTATTTGATAAGGTTCCCCATTGTAGGCTTATGCAGAAAGTAAGGAGGCATGGGATAGTGGGAAATTTGGCCAGTTGGATAACGAACTGGCTAACCGATAGAAGTCAGAGAGTGGTGGTGGATGGCAAATATTCAGCCTGGATCCCAGTTACCAGTGGTGTACCGCAGGGATCAGTTCTGGGTCCTCTGCTGTTTGTGATTTTCATTAATGACTTGGATGAGGGAGTTGAAGGGTGGGTCAGTAAATTTGCAGATGATACGAAGATTGGTGGAGTTGTGGATAGTGAGGAGGGCTGTTGTCGGCTGCAAAGAGACATAGATAGGATGCAGAGCTGGGCTGAGAAGTGGCAGATGGAGTTTAACCCTGAAAAGTGTGAGGTTGTCCATTTTGGAAGGACAAATATGAATGCGGAATACAGGGTTAACGGTAGAGTTCTTGGCAATGTGGAGGAGCAGAGAGATCTTGGGGTCTATGTTCATACATCTTTGAAAGTTGCCACTCAAGTGGATAGAGCTGTGAAGAAAGCCTATGGTGTGCTAGCGTTCATTAACAGGGGGATTGAATTTAAGAGCCGTGAGGTGATGATGCAGCTGTACAAAACTTTGGTAAGGCCACATTTGGAGTACTGTGTACAGTTCTGGTCGCTTTTATTTTAGAAAGGATGTGGAAGCTTTGGAAAAGGTGCAAAGAAGATCTACCAGGATGTTGCCTGGAATGGAGAGTAGGTCTTACGAGGAAAGGTTGAGGGTGCTAGGCCTTTTCTCATTAGAACGGAGAAGGATGAGGGGCGACTTGATAGAGGTTTATAAGATGATCAGGGGAATAGAGTAGACAGTCAGAGACCTTTTCCCCAGGTGGAACAACCATTACAAGGGGACATAAATTTAAGGTAAATGTTGGAAGATATAGGGGGGATGTCAGAGGTAGGGGGCGAAATTCTCCATTATCGGCGGAAAGTCCGCTGATCGGCGCAAAAAACGGCGCAAATCCCACTTGCGTCACGTCATAAAAATGGGCCGATAGTCTGCGGCCCGAAATGGGCTAGCAGCGACGTAACGGGATCCGCGCTTGCGCAGTGGTTCACGCCGTGCAGCGTCATACGCGCTGCACGGCGTGACGGCTCATAAGGCCGCGCAGCTCCCCCCCCACCCGACCGGAACAGCCGACCGCAACACCCGACTTGATGGCTGGCCGTCGCTCAGCCCCGAGGTTCGAGTCACGCGATGTGGAGGCGCTCCTGGACGCGGTGGAGCAGAGGAGGGACGCCCTGTATCCCGGGCACGGCCGCAGAGTTGCCCCACGCCACAGCCGGCATCTGTGGAGGGAAGTGGCAGAGGCCGTCACCGCTGTGGCCCTGACACCACGGACAGGCACCCAGTGCCACAAGAAGGTGAACGACCTCGTCAGAGCAGGCAGGGTGAGCCTCCCCCATATCCCCCCTCCCCCATATCCCCCCCTCCCCCATATCCCCCCTCCCCCATATCCCCCTCCCCCATATCCCCCCTCCCCCATATCCCCCCTCCCCCATATCCCCCCTCCCCCATATCCCCCCTCCCCATATCCCCCCCTCCCCCATATCCCCCCTCCACCATATCCCCCTCCCCCATATCCCCCCTCCCCCATCTCCCCCCCATATCCCCCCTCCCCCATATCCCCCCTCCCCCATATCCCCCCTCCCCCATATCCCCCCTCCCCCATATCCCCCCTCCCCCATATCCCCAAGTGAATCCAGCCCTAACCTTAACCTCTGAAATGCACGCGCAACCGATGGCGTGCATTCATATACCTGCCTAACACTGTTGCCTTTTACCCCTGCCACCACCCCCCCCCCCCCACAGGAGAAGCGCGCACACAACAATAGGGAGCATGTGAGGACTGGAGGAGGGCCCGCTGATGAGAGGCCACTGACCGTACACGAGGAAAGGGCCCTGGAACTGGCTGGCGGACCTGAGGACCGGGAGGTTGCTGATGCAGAGGTCGGGGGCCCACGAGCAAGTGAGCCATCAACAGCCCGTCCCCATATCCCCCCTCCCCTATATCCCCCTCCCCCGTATCACCTGATCACTGCCTGATGTCTAACCATGCATGCTTCATTGTGTATCGCAGGACCAAACGTCCAGGCACCCATCCCCGCAGATGCACACCGCCCGCAGGATGCCCCTCGGAGACCACAGGAGACTTAGAGACCCGCACCCTCCAGCATGCGACGCCCGCAGGATGCCCCTCGCACACCACGGGAGACGGAGAGACCCGGACCCTCCAGCATGCGTCGCCCCCAGGATGCCCCTCGCACACCACGGGAGACGGAGAGACCCGGACCCTCCAGCATGCGACGCCCGCAGGATGCCCCTCGGAGACCACAGGAGACGGAGAGACCCGGACCCTCCAGCATGCGACGCCCGCAGGATGCCCCTCGCACACCACGGGAGACGGAGAGACCCGGACCCTCCAGCATGCGACGCCCGCAGGATGCCCCTCGCACACCACGGGAGACGGAGAGACCCGGACCCTCCAGCATGCGACGCCCGCAGGATGCCCCTCGCACACCACGGGAGACGGAGAGACCCGGACCCTCCAGCATGCGACGCCCGCAGGATGCCCCTCGCACACCACGGGAGACGGAGAGACCAGGAGCAACAGGGAGACGACACCCCCGTCACATGCGGGAGCGACCACCCAGCGATGAGGGGGGCAGCCACAGGCCCCCGTCACATCCGAGCCAGGACACCACTACCCAGGACACCCCTACCCGGGACACCACTACCCAGGACACCCCTACCCGGGAC
The DNA here is from genome assembly GCF_047496885.1 of Scyliorhinus torazame. Classification (NCBI taxonomy): domain Eukaryota; kingdom Metazoa; phylum Chordata; class Chondrichthyes; order Carcharhiniformes; family Scyliorhinidae; genus Scyliorhinus; species Scyliorhinus torazame. The sequence goes on from NC_092717.1 coordinate 117,629,191, forward strand.
AGCACTACCCAGGACACCCCTACCCGGGACAGCACTACCCAGGACACCCCTACCCGGGACAGCACTACCCGGGACAGCACTACCCGGGAAGACGAAATACCGGACAGTGACTCAGAGTGGATGGGTGGAGACGAACCCCCACCCCAAAGTGCCATGGAGTCAGAGTGGGACGAAGAGCACGACACAACGCCAGTGCTGTCACCAACACCCTCCACCATCGCAGAAACACTCACCACGGTTGGGCACTTTAGTGATGAGGCGTCTGGTGCGCACAACACAGCCGTCCCTGTACAGCAGGTGGAGGTAGGAGCAGCAGAGGGACCGGGCGGTCGGAGGGCAGCCCAGGCCAAGCGAACATCTGCCGCCCAGATGGATCCCGGGTTCCTGCAGTTACCACACCCACACATAGATCCGATGCAACCACCGACACGGAGACGAGCGAATAGGGTGACGGGTGGCTTGCGGCGGCTGCGGTCGCAGGTGGAGGAGACCACCCGCGTCCAGGAGCTGGGAGTGGTCCCGGTCATGCGTGCCACCCAGGCTGACACCGCACGGGTGGCGTCCGCGGTGGAGGCAATGGGTGCGACGGTGTCAGACATGGGGAACGGTTTGCGAGGCCTGGGGCCTTCCGTGCAGGCGGCGTCTGTGGCCCAGGAAATGGCTGCCCTCTCACAGGAGGCCATGAGCCAGTGCCAGCGCCAGATGGCAGAGGCGCTCAACGCCATAGCCCAGTCTCAGCAGGCCATGGCCCAGTCTCAGCAGGCCACAGCCCAGTCTCTGCAGGCCATGGCCCAGTCTCTGCAGGCCATGGCCCAGTCTCAGCAGGCCATGGCCCAGTCTCAGCAGGCCATCGCTGAGGGCATCGGCGCCAGTGGCCATGTGCGAGCCGGCGTCGCACTGTCACAGACAGGGTTTGACAACCCCCTGGGCTCCATGGCTGCAAACCTGCAGACCCCTGTCGATACCAGCACGGGCCTCCAGGACTGGCAGCGCCAGATGTCGGGGGCGCGTTGGATGGCCAGTCCGTTCGCATCCCCCACCCATGTAGAGGCCTGGGGGCCATCGGGCACCCCGAGGGAGGAGGAGGTGGTGTGGTCCATCCCGGCTCCCTCTGTAGGGGAGGACCCGGTACACCGCGACACCTCGGACTCCCCCCCTTCCGTCCCAGGTGCATCGGGTGGGCAACGGGCAGGACAGGCTGGCAGCTCGCCATCCCAGTCGCCCGGGCCGCAGCCTGGCCCATGTAGGCCAGGACGCCCCAGGAAACGGCCGCCAAAGGGATCCAGTGTCAGAGGGCAGGAATCACAGGAGTCCACCTCCAGTTCTGCTGTACCGTCTGGGGAACCACGTAGACGTAGTCAAAGGGCCCGTAAGGCCAAACAATTAGACACTGAGTAAGTTGGCACGGGTGCAGGGCACAGATGAGTTTTAGGGGCTAGGGCACGTGCATGAACTCCTTTGGTTATTAAAGTCAATGTTTCACCTACCGAAGCTGCCTTTGTGCTCTGTCCAAAGTGTGCGGGCGTGTCATGTACATTGAGCGCAAGTGTGTGTGTGACGGGTGGTCTTACCTCAGCCCCAGGTGAGTCTGCCCCCTTCCCCCTGGGCCGCCATCAACATCCCCCGGGCAGAGGACGGGACCGTGCGCTGCAGTGTCACAGCCGCATGCAGGGATGGTCCGGGTGGATGGTGGTACTGTGGCCATGGGTCAGACATAGTCCAACGATGTAGAGCCAGGAGCTCATCGGAGGCGGGTTGTCATCATCCTCCATGGCCTGCGATAGACACGCGTCCACCCGCAACTGGGTGAGCCCGGCCCGTTGTGCCGCCGGTGGATTGGCAATGGGGGGGGGGGGGGGGTGGTGCGCATGCGGGTGGGGTGTGTGGGGTTGGGGAGGGGGGTGAGGGTGCTGGGTGGGCGGGGGGTGTGGGTGGTCGGCTGTTGCCATGGTGTGCGGTCTGTGGCCATACTACCCGATTCCCACGCCCATCTAGTCAGTGAAGCGGGCGTCTATCAGTCTGTCCCGTGCCCGCTGGGCCAGCCGGTAACGGTGGACAGCCACCCGCCTGTGTCTACCCCGTCTGCCCTGCCCATTGCCCCCATCCCCCTCATCTGGGGAGGACTGCGCCTCTTCCTGCTGCTCCTCCACTCCGCCCTCCTCTGCCTGCGGCACATCGCCCCTCTGCTGGGCTATGTTGTGCAGGACGCAGCACACCACAATGATGCGGCCGACCCTATCTGACCGATACTGGAGGGCGCCCCCAGAGAGGTCCAGGCACCTGAAACGCATCTTCAGCACGCCAAAGCACCTCTCGATCACTCCCCTTGTCGCTACATGGGCATCATTGTAGCGGTTCTCCGCCTCATTGCGTGGCCTCCGTATAGGCGTCATCAGCCACGATCGCAATGGGTAGCCCCTGTCGCCCAGCAACCAGCCCCTCAGCCGGGGATGGCGTCCCTCGTACATGCCGGGGATGGATGACCGCGACAACACGAATGAGTCGTGTACACTGCCTGGGTGACGGGCGCAGACGTGCAGGATCATCATGCGGTGGTCGCAGACCACCTGTACGTTCATCGAATAGGTCCCCTTCCTATTAGTGAACACGGCCCTGTTCTCTGCAGGTGGCCGCACCGCGACGTGCATCCCATCGATCGCGCCCTGGACCATGGGGAACCCGGCAACGGCAGAGAAGCCCACGGCCCGGGCATCTTGGCTGGCCCGGTCCACGGGGAAGCGGATGTAGCGGTGCACCATGGCATAAAGGGCATCTGTCACTGCCCGGATGCACCGATGCACCGATGTCTGCGATATGCCGGACAGGTCCCCACTCGGTGCCTGGAATGACCCCGTTGCATAAAAGTTCAGGGCCACCGTAACCTTGACGGACACGGGGAGAGGGTGTCCCCCGCCAGTGCCACGCGGTGACAGGTGTGCCAGCAGGTGGCAGATGTGTGCCACGGTTTCCCGGCTCATCCGGAGTCTCCTCCTGCATTCCCGGTCCGTGAGGTCCTGGTATGACTGCCGGGGCCGGTACACACGGGGCGCCCTCGGGTGCCTCCGTTGCCGTGGGGCCGCGACGTCCTCCTCCCCCTCCTCGTCCTGTCGGTCAGGTGTCCCTCCAGCCTGGGCGGCTGCCGCCTGCCCCTCTGCGGCAGCCTGCGCCGCCTCTCTGGCACGCTCCTCCTCCTCCTCATCCAGGGCAACATAAACATGAGCGGCTGCCACCACGGCGGCCAACATCGCTGGATGGTCTGAAAACATGACGGCCTGGTGGGGGGGGGGAGGGGAACGACGACATGTCATCATTGCCCATATCCCCTCCTCCCCCCAGCCAGGTGGCATGGACCGCATGGGTCCAACTGTTGGAGGCTGGCACCTGGCCAGGTGGACCAACTCATTTGCCCTCCCATCACCCACCCCGGCACGGACCCCCTCCCCAACCTCCACCACAGCACGGACCCCCCCCAACCCCCAACCTCCACCCCAGCACGGACCCCCCCCAACCTCCACCCCAGCACGGACCCCCCCCAACCTCCACCCCAGCACGGACCCCCCCCCCCAACCTCCACCCCAGCACGTACCCCACCCCCAACCTCCACCCCGGCACGGACCCCCCCCAACCTCCACCCCAGCACGGACCCCCCCCAACCCCCAACCTCCACCCCAGCACGGACCCCCCCCCCAACCTCCACCCCAGCACGGACCCCCCCCCCCCAACCTCCACCCCAGCACGGACCCCCCCCAACCCCCAACCTCCACCCCAGCACGGACCCCCCCCCCAACCTCCACCCCAGCACGGACCCCCCCCCCAACCTCCACCCCAGCACGGACCCCCCCCCCAACATCCACCCCAGCACGGACCCCCCCCCCAACCTCCACCCCAGCACGGACCCCCCCCCAACCTCCGCCCCGGCACGGACCCCCCCCCAACCCCCAACCTCCACCCCAGCACGGACCGCCCCCCCAACCTCCACCCCGGCACGGACCCCCTCCCCCAACCTCCACCCCAGCACGGACCCCCCCCCCCAACCTCCACCCCGGCACGGACCCCCCCAACCCCCAACCTCCACCCCAGCACGGACCCCCCCAACCCCCAACCTCCACCCCAGCACGGACCCCCCCCCAACCCCCAACCTCCACCCCGCACGGACCTCCCCCAACCTCCACCCCAGCACGGACCCCCTCCCCAACCTCCACCCCAGCACGGACCCCCCCCAACCCCCAACCTCCACCCCGGCACGGACCCCCGCCAACCCCCAACCTCCACCCCGGCACGGACCCCCTCCCGGCACTCCCCCGGAGCCCAGCCTACTCTAACCACCTCCCCCCCCCCCGCTGCACACACGCACACAAGCCGAGACACACCTCTCCTCACGCAATCAGTCTGCGGCCACGCCATTTCCTGCCCAGAGCCAACCCCCCAGGCCGTCACTCACCTCCTCGCTGGTCGGCGTGAGCCTGGAGCACCGGGTCACGCCGATGAAAAGGAGGTTTGATTCACGTCGACGTGAACGGTCATCACGTCGACGGGACTTCGGCCCATCCGGAAGGGAGAACATCGGCAGGCCGAAAACCGGCTGCCTTGCGCAGACCCGTGACATTCTCCGCGGCAGCGGCGCCATTAACGCCCCGCCGACTTTTCTCCCTTCGGAGACTTCGGCGGGGGCGGGGGCGGGATTCACGGCGGCCAATGGCCAGGTTCTTTACCCAGAGGGTAGTGGGGGCATGGCATGCACTGCCTGTGGAAGTAGTTGAGTCGGAAACATGAGGGACCTTCAAGCAGCTATTGGATAGGTACATGGATTACGGTAGAATGATATAGTGTAGATTAATTTGTTCTTAAAGGCAGCACGGTAGCATTGTGGATAGCACAATTGCTTCACAGCTCCAGGGTCCCAGGTTCGATTCCGGCTTGGGTCACTGTCTGTGTGGAGTCTGCACATCCTCCCCGTGTGTGCGTGGGTTTCCTCCGGGTGCTCCGGTTTCCTCCCACAGTCCAAAGATGTGCAGGTTAGGTGAATTGGCCATGATAAATTGCCCTTAGTGTCCAAAATTGCCCTTAGTGTTGGGTGGAGGTGTTGACCTTGGGTGGGGTGCTCTTTCCAAGAGCCGGTGCAGACTCAATGGGCCGAATGGCCTCCTTCTGCACTGTAAATTCTGTGATAATCTATGATTAATCTAGACAAAGGTTCGGCACAACATCGTGGGCCAAAGGGCCTGTTCTGTGCTGTATTTTTCTATGTTCTATGACTTCTTGACTACCTTCTCCACCTGTGTTGCCCCTTTCAGTGACCTGTGGACCTGTACACCTAGATCTCTCTGACTGTCAATACTCTTGAGGGTTCTACCATTCACTGTATATTCCCGACCTGAATTAGATCTTCCAAAATGCATTACCTCACATTTGTCCGGATTAAACTCCATCTGCCATCTCTCCGCCCAAGTCTCCAAACAATCTAAATCCTGCTGTATCCTCTGACAGTCCTCATTGCTATAAAGGATTCTTTCAGTGGGGGAAGCCACAGTTAAGTGCCAGTTTTCAATGTGTGGATTATGAAGGCAGGGGAAACAGGGGCGGGATTCTGCGGGAATCGGCGGGGCGGGCAACTCCAGCGTCGAGGAGTGTCGAGAACCACTCCGGCGTCGGGTCGCCCCAAAGGTTCGGGCTCGGCCGGAATGGTTTGCGCCGCGCTTGCCAGCGCAGAAGGGGCTTGGCGCCACGCCAACTGGCGCCGAAGGGCCTCCGCCGGCCGGCGCGAGTTGGCGCATTCGCGGGACGCCAGCATGTGCTAGCGTCATCCCAGCGCATGCGCAGGGGGGATCATCTCCGCATCGGCCATCGCGGAGGACCACAGCGGCCGACACAGAAAAATAGAGTGCCCCCACGGCACAGGCCCGCCCGCTGATCGGTGGGCCCCGATCGCGGGCCAGGCCACCGTGGGGGCACCTCCCGGGGCCAGATCCCCCCCCCCCCCCCGCCCCCCGAGGACCCCGGAGGCAGCCCAAGCAGCCAGGTCCTGTCGGCAAATACCTGGTGTAATATACGCCAGCGGGACAGGCCGAAAACGGTCAGCCACTCGGCCCATCGCAGGCCGAAGAATCGCCGGGGGGGCCACTGCCAGTGGCCACCGACCGGTGCGGTGCGATTCGCGCCCCCGCCAAATCCCCGGCAACGGAGAATTTGGCAGCCGGTGGGGGCGGGATTCCTGCCGCACCCCGTCGATTCCCGCCTTAGGTGTCAGTTTCACTCAATTGGGGAGGCTACAATAAATATGTGCAAATAAGATTCAAATTTGATACAAGTGGTCCATTCTGCGTAAAGGTGAGTTTCCTGCTATTAATGAGCAAGTTTTCCAAATCTTTATCTTCCACTGCCAACATTATTGTACACCATTATCTTGTTGCTGGGTCTCTGCACATGGTCTCCCATGCGATTCTCCAAGACTGCTCTCCATCTTGTTCACTCCAGCAGGCTTCACAAAACCCATTATTTCAGGTGAGGCTGAACCCACGTCATGATAAAGGTTTATCATATCTTCTAGGGCAGCATGTTGGCACAGTGGTCGCACTGCTGCTTCACGGCGCCGAGGTCCCAGGTTCGATCCCGGCTCTGGGTCACTGGCCATGTGGAGTTTGCACATTCTCCCCGTGTCTGCATGGGTTTCGCCCCCACAACCCAAAGATGTGCACGCTAGGTGGATTGGCCACGCTAAATTGCCCCTTAATTGGAAAAAATGAATTGTGTACTCTAATTTATAAAAAAAAATCATAGCTTCTTTGCTTTTGTATTCTATGCCTCTGTTTATAAAGGCCAAGATTCAGTATACCTTTTGATTTTCCCTGTTACATTCAACAATTTGTGCACATTTAACCCAGTCCTCTCCATTCCCACACCCCTTTAGAATTCAGAATCACAGATCTGTTACAGTACAGAAGGATGCCATCCGTCCCTTCAAGTCTATGTTGGTTTCTCAAGTGAGCAATTCACTTGGTGCCATTTCCCCACCTTCTCCCCATAACTCTACACATTCTTTCGATTCAGATAACAGTCAAATTCATTTTTGAATGCTTTGACTGACCCTGCGTCAACCACACTCTCAGGCAGAGCATTCCAGATCTTAATCACTTGCTGCGTGAAAAGTATTTTTGGCATATCATTTTTGCCTCTTTTGTTAATCACTCCCATTCTCGATCCTTTCAATTACTTAACCAGTTTTGCATCCATGCTGCCACTGTCCCTTTCGTATCATGGGAGTAAAATTTGTGGACAAGAATATTATGAGGCATTTTATGAAACATCGTTTACAAGTCTATGTGAACCACATTAACCACATTACCTTCGTCCACCCTCTCTGTTACATCATCAAAAAAAACTCAATCAAGCCAGCTAAATCCGATTTGCCTTTGACAAATTCATGCTGGCTTACCGGAATTGATCCACCCTGTCCAAGTATATATTGCTTTTGTGTTCGATTACCATTTCTAAAAATATTCCCATCACCAAGGTAAAACTGACTGGCCTCTGGTTGCTGGATTTATCCATAAGTTCATTCTTGAACAAAGGTAATGGTAATTGGAATTTTTGTTTCCGTTTACTTTCTTATTACAAACCTCTTGTTATAATCAGCCCTTTGAAAAGATTTTGTTGGAAGGAAAATCTTATTATAAACTTCTTATCAATGCAATGAACTCTTAAGCAAGTTCTCTTATTGTAGGCCTCTCACTACTGCAAATGCGTACTCTCCGAAACCCTCTTATAACAAGCATGTTATGACAAATTCTAAATACAACGCCTTCATTGTAAGAAGCTCTCATTTTGCAAATCTTTCACTGTAGAAAAGTTTCCCTGAAGCTGCAATAGTTACATTAGTGTCATGAAAGGTACTGAAACCTTGTTCTATAGGTAACGAAATACATATTCATATCACAAATTAGAAAGATTTTCAGTTGCTCTAAGTGGAAATGGGTTATCAGGCTTACGGGTGTGCACAAAATAAGGTACAGAATCTACTGCCTAAAGGATAAACTCTCATAAGCATACAGTAAAATTTAGGAAGATTTTCCTTTTCTTGAGATACTGACTGCTGCAAGGGGCATTGATCCGGCATGAAGGGAATCTTAATTTATTTGGTTCCTTATTTATTATTCACGAACATGGGATGACAATTTATATACCAAGTAAATTATTTGAAGATTATTTAGAAATCTAAAATACTTCAGGAGCACCACTGCTAACATTAAGCAAAGCAAGCATTATTAACCTTCATCTTTAGCTTCCTGCATGAGCTGTAGTTTCTGCAGGTGCAGATGACTTTGTCAAGTTGAAAGATGATGTTGCATCCTGACTGGTCGGGCTGGGGGTGGGAGGGGGGTGCTAGTTACAAGGATTTTTCCTCAGACTGACATCACATTGCCCCAGTCAGCCTGCCTAACCCTATGTAAAAGGAAGTCACAACAGGCCCACTCCATTCTTTGTGATTTGAGTGCCCGAGTTGCTGTCATTCATGCTAACCATCAGACTCTCATTTTTGCTGCTCTTAGATGAACTGTCAAGCGCCTGGACTGGTTGGTTGTATGAAATTTTATTTATGACGAGATTGTGATTTTCTATTTGCTCAGTGAATTGCACATGCTGGTGTTAGAGAATGAAAGACTGTGCCTAAACAAGCACTTTAGAGTTGAGCTTATTTTCCTCCTCATTCCTGAGTCATTTAAAGCAATGCATTGGTAGCATAGGTTGAAGTTTATTTGGATTTGTGCTTTCATTCTATTAATGTTTAGTCGTAAGGTGATTGTTAGATGCTCACTTCAAACAAAGGAGCGAGACATGTTTGCCCTCTGAGTAAATTTTGATTTTGGAACAATTATTTGGTGACCTGTTTCTGTGCACTGGGAAAGGCGTCTCTGTGTTGGATCCGTGTAGCCTTTGCTCTTTGTTACTGATTACTGAATTCAGGCCATTCATTAATGCAAATGTGTTCAGCTTGATGAATGTAAATGACATATTAGTTAGGGCAATCCAAACCTTTTGCCTATGGCACAAATAAAGATGCATTATTATGAAGCTGAACTGACCAAAGCACTGAAAAATCTACGAGAGTCAATTGTTATTGATTAAAAACAGTTTCTGAAATGGAAATATTTCTGAAACATTAATAACCAAGATGCTCTGTATTCGCCAATCATGGTATTTTCTAATATCTGATGAACCTTCCTGGAACAATTTCTATAGAAATTTATAGAAAAAATAGAAACTGCTGCAAATATTAAATATTAAAAAAAATTTAAAAAATATTAGAAAATGCTGGAAATGAACAGCAGGTCAGCCAGCCGCTGAGAGGATAATAAGCATTAACATTTTCGGATAAAGGCTTTGATGCGCTATCAATTACGACGAGACGAGAGTAGAATGTAATCGAGGCTTTATTACACACAGATGTGTGGCCTCCGACAGCAGCTGACGAAATAGCTGCTGTTCGGAGAGCACACACATTTATACTCCGCCTACTGGGCGGAGCCAGCAGGCAGGGATCTACCCCCGTACCTGTAGTACAGGGGCCTTACTGTAAAACCCATATATATACGGTATAATACATCAGTGGATACAGACAAGTTGCTTTTTAAAAATCACAGAGAATATTACAAATTCAGGCGGTCCGGTGCCTTGATCTGTCGTTGGGAGCGCCGCAGTGCTGGTGGCGACTCCGACGGCGGCTTGGTCTTCGGTGACTCCGGGAGCGTGTCGAAATCCTCTTCATCCCCGGGTGGGAGCAAGGGGAGGACGGATTGTCCTGGAGCTGGGGCTGCGGTGGAGTGCGCCGGGGGAAGGGAGGGTGGCGCCGGGGCATGGGGGGTAGTGTGTGTGGAAGCAGCTGGTGCCAGGTTCCTGAGGGAGACTGTGTCTTGGCGGCCGTCGGGGTGCGCTACGTAAGCGTACTGCGGGTTGGCGTGGAGTAGCTGTACCCTCTCAACTAACGGGTCCGCCTTGTGGAGTCGCATGTGTTCACGGAGGAGAACGGGTCCTGGAGCTGGCACCCACGTTGGGAGCGAAACCCCGGAGGTGGACTTCCTGGGGAAGGCAAAGAGACGTTCATGGGAGATTTCGTTAGTCGCGGTACACAGGAGCGACCGAATGGAGTGGAGTGCGTCGGGGAGGACCTCCTGCCAGCGGGAGGTTGGGAAATTTCTCGACCGTAGGGCCAGCTGGACGGCCCTCCAGACCGTCCAATTCTCACGCTCCATCTGCCCGTTTCTCTTAGGGTTGTAGCTGGTCGTCCTGCTCGAGGCGATGCCCCTTTTGAGTAGGAATTGGCGCAGCTCATCGCTCATAAATGAGGATCCCCTGTCGTTGTGGATGTAAGCGGGGAAACTGAACAGAGCGAAGATGGTGTTGTGGGCTTTGATGACGGTGGCAGACGTCATGTCGGTGCATGGGACGGCAAAGGGGAATCGGGAATATTCATCGACCACACTGAGGAAGTACTTGTTGCAGTTGGTGGAGGGGAGGGGCCCGTTGAAATCCACGCTGAGGCGTTCAAAGGGGCTGAAGGCCTTCACCAGGCACGCACGGTCTGGCCGGTAGAAGTGCGGTTTACACTCCGCGCAGACCTGGCAGTCTCAGGTGATAGCCCTGACTTCCTCGATGGAGTAGGGCAGATTGCAGGCCTTGATGAAGTGGTAAACACGGGTGACTCCTGGGTGACAGAGATTGTCATGCAGGGTCCGGAGTCGGTCCACTTGTGCGCTGGCACATGTACCTCGGGATAGGGCATCTGGGAGCTCGTTGAGCTTACCGGGGCGATACTAAATTTTGTAGCTGTAGGTGGAGAGCTCGCTCCTCCACCTCAAGATTTTATCGTTTTTGATCTTGCCCCGCTGTGTGTTATTAAACATGAAGGCAACCGATCGTTGGTCAGTGAGGAGAGTGAATCTCCTGCTGGCCAGGTAATGCCTCCAATGCAGCACAGCTTCAACGATGGCTTGGGCCTCCTTTTTGCCGAAGGAGTGCCGAATTTCGGAGGCATGGAGGGTGCGGGAAAAGAATGCCACGGGCCTGTCTGCCTGGTTCTGTTTGAGGGTGGCGGCCAGAGCGACGTCTGATGCATCGCTCGCGACTTGGAAGGGGAGCATCTCGTCGACCGCGTGCATCGCGGCCTTGGCGATGTCGGCCTTGATATGGTCGAAGGCCTGGTGAGCCTCGGCCGTCAGTGGGAAAACGGTGGATTGAATGAGTGGGCGGGCCTTGTCCGCATAGTTTGGGACCCACTGGGCGTAATACGAAAAGAACCCCAGGCATCGTTTGAGGGCCTTGGGGCAGTGGGGGAGGGGAGTTCCATGAGGGGGCGCATGCGATCGGGGTCGGGCTCCAGAACTCCGTTCTGGACCACATAGCCGAGGATGGCTAATCGGTTCGTGCTGAACACACACTTCTCCTTGTTATACGTGAGGTTGAGGAGAGTGGCGGTGTAGAGAAATTTGGAAAGGTTAGCGTTGTGGAACTGCTGGTCATGGCCGCAGATGGTGACGTTGTCCAGGTACGGGAAGGTGGCCCGCAGTCCGTACTGGTCAACCATTCGGTCCTTCTCCCGTTGGAAGACCGAGACCCCATTGGTGACACCGAAGGGAACCCTAAGAAAGTGGTAAAGGCGGCCGTCTGCTTCGAATGCAGTGTATGGGTGGTCCGCCTTACAGATGGGGAGCTGGTGGTAGGCAGATTTCAGGTCCACTGTCGAGAAGACCCGGTACTGTGCAATCTGATTGACCATATCAGATATGCGTGAGAGAGGGTATGCATCGAGCTGCGTGTACCGGTTGATGGTCTGACTATAGTCAACAACCATCCTGTTTTTCTCCCCGGTTTTCACCACTACCACTTGGGCTCTCCAGGGGCTGTTGCTGGCCTCGATGATACCTTCCCGCAGCAGCTGCTGTACCTCAGACCTGACGAAGGTCCTGTCCTGGGCGCTGTACCGTCTGCTCCTGGTGGCAACGGGTTTGCAATCCGGGGTTAGGTTTGCAAAAAGGGAAGGCGGGTCAACCTTAAGGGTCGCGAGGCAGCAAACGGTAAGGGGTGGTAAGGGCCCGCCAAATTTCAGGGTTAGGCTCTGGAGGTTGCACTGGAAGTCCAGGCCAAGTAGTAAGGCAGCGCAGAGGTTGGGGAGGACGTAGAGGCGGAAGCCGCTGAACTCCACGCCCTGGACAGTGAGGATGGCGATGCAGTACCCCCGGATCGCCACAAAGTGGGATCCAGAGGCCAGGGAGATTCTCTGGTTAGTGGGGTGTACCACGAGGGAGCAGCGCCGTATCGGGGTGGATGAAGCTCTCAGTGCCCCCGGAGTCCAGAAGGCAGGAGATCTCGTGTCAATCGACCTTCACCTTTGTCGAAGCGGTCGCGAGGTTGTGCGGTCGAGACTGGCCAATCATGACCGAGGCGAGACGTGGCTGGTCATCGGCAGTTACAGGCGATGAGCGACCTGATGAGGTGCCCGACTGGCAGGGGTCCTGAGGCGGGTAAGATGGCGACGCCCACAGGCCGCACGTGTCCTGGGGGAGGCAAGATGGCGGCGCCCATTGGTTCTGAGGCAGGCAAAATGGCAGTGCCCATGGGCCGCACGTGTTGTGAGTAGAGCAAGATGGTGGCACCCATGGGCCTTACGTGGTCCGAGGAGGGGAAGATGGCGGTGCTCACTGGCCGTACTTGGCGGTTGCCTGGACAATAGCGGCGATTGAGCAGGCCTGGCACACTGCAGCAAAATGTCCCTTCTTGCCACAGGCCTTGCAGAGGGCGCTCCGCGCCGGGCAGCAAATTGATGCGCTATCAATTACAACAAGACGAGAGTAGAATGTAATCGAGGCTTTATTACACAGAGGTGTGTGGCCTCCTAAAGCAGCTGACTAAATGGCTGCTGTTCGGAGAACACACATATTTATACTCCGCCTACTGGGCGGATCCAGCAGGCAGGGATCAACCCCCGTACCTGTAGTACAGGGGCTTACCGTAAAACCCATATATATTCAGTCTCATTCATCAGGGGTGACTACCACAGGCTTTTCATCAGAACATGGTGCACTTCCAACATTTTATGCTTTAATGCATCCAAATTACAAAAGTGCTTCAAACATGTTATCTGAACTGCTCCTAGATGGTAATCGCAACAAGCAACAATCACTGTTGGTGTGGCAAACAATTATTCATTTCAGAGGTTAGCGCTGCTGCCTCACAGCACCAGGGACCCGGGTTCAATTCTGGCCTTTCCGTATGAACGTTCTCCCCATGTCTGCATGGGTTTCCTCTGGGTGCTCTGGGGCGTCATTCTACGACCCCCCGCCGGGTCGGAGAATGGCCGTTGGCCGCCGTGAATTCCGCCCCCGCCGAAGTCTCCGGTACCGGAGATTGGGCGCGGGCGGGAATCGGGCCGCGCCGGTTGGCGGGACCCCCCGCTCAATTCTCCGGCCCGGATGGGCCGAAATCCCGCCCAGAAATTGCCTGTCTCGCCGGCGTAAATCAAAGCTGGTATATACCGGCGGGACCAGGCGGCGTGGGCGGGCTCCGGAGTCCTGGGGGAGGCGTGGGGCGATCTGACCCCGGGGGTGCCCCCATGGTGGCCTGGCCCGCGATCGGGGCCCACCGATCCGCGGGCGGGCCTGTGCCGTGGGGGCACTCTTTCCCTTCCGCCTCCGCCACGGTCTTCACCATGGCGGAGGAGGAAGTGACTCTTCCCCACTGCGCATGCGCGGGAAACTGTCGGCGGCCGCTGACGCTCCCGCGCATGCGCCGCATTTCCGCGCCAGCTGGCGGGGCAACAAACGCCATTTCCGCCAGCTGGCGGGGCGGAAATCCCTCCGCCGCCGGCCTAGCCCCTCAATGTTGGGGCTCGGCCCCCAAAGATGCGGAGCATTCCGCACCTTTGGGCCGGCGCGATGCCCGTCTGATTGGTGCCGTTTTGGGCGCCAGTCGGCGGACATCGCGCCGTTGGGGGAGAATTTTGCCCCTGGTTTCTACCCACAGTCCAAAAATGTGCGGGTTAGGTGGGGTTATGGGGAAAGGATGGTGGAGTGGGCCTAGGTAGGTGCTCTTTCAGAGGGTCGGTGCAGACTCGATAGGCCGATCGGCCTCCTTCTGCACTGTCAGGATTCTACGAATTATAATTCAAAATGGAAAATGTAACATATTTCTGCAGGGAAACAGCCTTACCACATATTAAGTGAGTTTATTCAATGATGTCTTCTGTCATTTAACCCTTTAGGGGTGACTATCCAGCCTCAGTTCCACTGACATTTCAGATGGTCTAGTTATAAAATGTTACTACATGGTAGATTTGTCATGAATATATGCTGATTAGTTCTTTCTTCACATTCTGTCTGTAGTGTGATAACATTTATTGCGCAGAGCAAGCCCTACTGCTGACAAGATACGAGTAAAATCTAGCATCTATCTTCCTAATAAAACAAATCTCAGTTCGACACCAAGGACCACCTCCAACCCAGGCTTATTGCAAATACAGTGAAATGCAGATTATATACCACTCCAACAAGTCAATTGATGGTAATGTTCTGATGTATGCAAATTAGTACCAAGTTCCAATTGCATCACTTACATAATCAGTAATATTATAGCAGTTCTATTATACATATCTGATCTGAACAGCTTTTCTGTCACCCTTGGCCTATTGCACATAACATAATTCCACCATAGTTAATTTGTATGGTAGAGACTCTCTGTACACATCATTCTGTGCTCTTGATTGTACAAAAACAAGACAATTTGCCTCCACTCAACTACTCGACTAACTGTTTATGGATATATTACTAAGATGGCACATTCTCAAAACTGTAGTCACAATATTCAAAATAATTAATTGAGTTACCAAATCAGGGGCACCGTGTCTCAAATTTCTTTAACATAGCTCACAAATTTATTTCCTTTACGTTTGAATTTCTTCAGTCCTCAAACATCACTTGATACTGGTGTGTGCATGCATAAATGTGTGATTGCACTAGTCAGGCGATCAATTCATCAAACTATAGAATTGTACCTTTGCTGACTAGCAGTGCCACTTCTCTTCTGATAATATCTTGCTACATGTCTTCAATTCAGTAACCCACCCACTAGCACCTTTCAGCTATTGGTGTCTGCTTCTGCTCCATCACAAGCCTTTCCTCCATTTTGTAGACTGAAAATTTTGCATCCACAAAATGGAGAAGCACTTGATTTCTATCTTTCCTGTTTGTTCTGCAGATTATTTGATTTTTTCATGAGAATAGTACTTTGTGTTGGATCATTTGTGAAAAATAAAATGTCACCTTTAGATAGTAAGTGAATCAAAATAACAGGCGTGTTTCCGAAGTTCTGGAATAAAGACGATCCATTGCCATTTCAAGAAGTATTGCTTATATCAGCATGTTACACTGAAATAGCTCAGAGAAAACCTGTTGTTGTTTTTAATGACAATGACTAGTAATCAGCATTGAAAAACATAACTTGGTCTTTTCCTGACCTACTTATCCAAGATCCCGTAAGGTATTCACTCCAACCTCTTCCTTCAAAAACTATTTAATAAGGTATAATATGTATTTTTAAACTCTGGGCACAATATATGTTCAACAACATTAAGATAACGTACCTGTTCTGGATGTTTATAAAGCATTGGCATTTTAAATATGTATTTAAATATATATAAAAATATATATATTTAAATATATATATAAAAATATATCTGGGCGGCACAGTAGCAGAGTGGTTAGCACTGTTGCTTCACAGCTCCAGGGTTCCGGGTTCAATTCCCAGCTTAGGTTACTGTCTGTGCGGAGTCTGCATGTTCTCCCCGTGTCTGTGTGGGTTCCCTCAGAGTGCTCTGGTTTCCTCCCATAGTCCAAAGATGTGCAGGTTAGGTGAACTGGCCATGCTAAATTCCCCTTAGTGTCCAAAAAGGTTAGGTGGGGTTACTGGGTTACGGAGATAGGTGGAGGTGTGGACTTAAGTAGAGTGCTCTTTCCAAGGGCTGGTGCAAACTCTGCACTGTAAATTCTACGATTCTATGATTTCACCATCCCTGAAACTGATGTCAGAGATAAGCGTTATATTATTTGTAGTAATACTTAACACAAATCAAGCTATTGATCATAAAAAGGATAATTATGGCAGCTGAAAGTTAAGCAAAAATATGTTTAAAATTTCAACAACTAAAAATTTGGGGTGAGTGGAGTTCTTTAAAAGAAACAAGAAAAACATCTAAACATGATATTTCTTGTGCTTAGAGCATACTAAACCTGTGATTGGTAAATATTTTGTTCTGTTATTTGAGCAATAATAACGTGAGGTAGGATGTGACATGGGATGCCAAAGCCCATCATGTAGTCCTGTCTTATTGCACCTCATAATCTTTTACCACCCAGGAACATCCATCTTAAACTGACCCACTATGACTGCCATCTAAGCCTATATAACACATTTTCCCCTTAGTTTCCCCGATTTTGTTTGAACTGTAAGTACATTATTTCTTCTGTAGCTGATTTGCTTATCTCTGTTCGTGTGTCTCTGAAATTTTTAGCGTGCCATGCTTTGGAGTACCTCTGAGCAGCACTGTTAGCAACTAATGAAGAAGAAGAATGTAAAGTAAGACAAAATAATAATGTAAAATTTATGCCCCCCCAAGGAGTGTAAGACAATAGTACTTAAATATTTTATTAGGTTATTCAAAAATAACATTGAGCCAAAGGTGTATTTAAAGAGATTTTTGTTTTTAATTCTGGCATTTTATTACAATGCTAGCCTTGAAAAGAGGTGTTGTCAGAGTACAGAAAATTATATCCAATGTAACCATTATTTTTCATTTATATTTTTTTAATTCATTCATTAAATAGAATATTTTAGAAACAGGTCGTAATGAATAAAGCAATATTTAACTGTATCAATGTGAATAATCACAAAATGTGTATAGGAGATAATAAAACAATTATCATGGGTACTTCATTCTATTCAATAATGCAAAGAGTTCTTTAAATGTAATATTCAGAAACTTAGAGTTAAATGTATTGAGCAATTAACAATGTAATCAGCTTTTTGTTAAACTGGCGAAAGATTTGCTCCTAAACCCTTGTTACCCCCTTTCCACCCTTCTCCCATCTGTTACAAAATCTAGCTAGGATAACAGGCGACTGTACAAAAATGTTTATCCTAATAACTGTATAATGACAGGGACTTATGTCCTTAACACAGTTGATTTGTTTTTCAGGGTTTAAAAGTAGATTATTTCCATGGTGCAGGCTTAGTGTAAGCTGTTGAAAACCACAAGCACTGCACTTCAGTCTGCTTTTGGGAAGTTAGCCAAAGGTAATCTGATTAAAAGGGTATTTTTCCTTACATGAAACTGCTTTGGAAGTTGCGTTTGTTTAAATAGCACTGGGCCAAGAACAAATTGCCTTTTGAGTAGAGCAGAAGCTGTTAAAGAAAATTAAAGGTAGCTTCACCTCAATAGTTTCTCCAAAAACATAAATAACACCAATCTTCTGATATTATAGATTGTTGTGGCACCATTTCCAAAAATTAAGAAGATTATCCACTTTTTCACTATTGAAAGAACATAATTAATGGAAAAATGCTTGATTTATTTTGAGCATTTATCAACCGGGATTACAAAGTAACATTCACTTCCTGCTGTTAATAGAAAACAAATTTAATTATCACAAAATAAAATAAAAATTCAAATGAAAACATTAAATGAAAGCATCAAACATGTTCAGAATCCATATAATATTAACTCAAGATATTCTTTGCTATAATTGTTGCTGTTACGTAACAGATTTGTGACACTAATTGCAAAAATGTACCAGCTACACAGCATGATCAAAATAATGCAATGACTGCAGTGCTGTCCTGCCTGCCAGTTGTATGCAGGTGCTTTAGAACATAATTTATATGTTTTATTATTTCCACCATTTGTAAAGTGATTTTTACAGGTATATAAAAGTCTACAAAATGATAATGTGCTGCAAATCAATGAATTGCAATGGCTGGGGGATGGGGCTTATTACAGTGAAACACTGTCACACAGACATGTACACAAGCAGAGAAAACTAATGCCTGGACTTTGATGTCCTATATCTAAGCCAGATATCTGGCTGGATCCAGCCAGATTATCAAGTATATTAATGTCTTCTTACTCAGAGGTAAACAACTTCAGACTTGCTGTATCGACCGTAATAATAGGATAAATAAATATAAATTTTGGGTTTCCCTTGCAATTTCAATAACTAAGAATTTGATATGTTTGTACAAAGTAAAACAAAATTAGTTAACTGCAATCAAAAAACCAATGCTCAGAAAACACATTGCTTCATTTCAAAATGCAAACATTGTAAAAGTTTCACTGAAAGGCTCTTATTAATTTTAGTTCAACAAAGCAGTAGATTTGTTACAGCAGAATGTAACAAAAGTATACCTCTATATGAAGTAAAATTCATTTTATTCCGTAGGAACAAGAATTGCAGTGAGGTAATTTTGTTTGCTTTAGTGATGATTTCAAATTTAGCACTTTCTCGGGTTTGTAATGTGATTCGTAAACTAATGAAAGACGTCCTTACACACACGCCTGCAGGGTTAATTGCTGCAATATTTTGACACTGAAGAATTTCACTTCCACAAATTCATCATGAATTTAATATAATTTCTATGGGGCTGTCAACCGATGGTCAAGATGACTGCAGAAGAAATATTTATGCTAATATATTGTAAACATGTACAATAATTCCATGGGCGATTTATTTTTATGTTACACATACTTATCCTTGTTTTATCTTGCTCTGATACATTGTCGACAGTTTTCCTCTTAATTTTACTTCTGTAGTTGTTTTCTTCTGATGCATTATTTCCTTTGGAAGTGTATCTCTTTCCTGAAAATGTTTGTTCTTCATCACTGGTTACATTAGCAATGGTACAACAGGCCCTCAGTTTACTGTTTTGAAGTAACTGTGCCCTTCAATATGGCATTCTATTGAAAAGAACAGTGCCTAGCCAGAAAAGTTCAGCACAACCAGCAATAAAACACAAGTGCCGCTTTGTCAAGTCACAAATGATTACTTGGACAAGTGCCTTGGAGTGAGGCAACATTATTTTAACAACACTTCAAACAGCAAAAACAATGAAGCAATTCACTCTCTCCATTACTTTTAATGTAATTTGGTAAACTCAATCACAGAATATTTGCCACCAGTCACAAGCATCTTGTTAATTATCTATGGAAATCAGCTCACCCATTGAACATATTCCAAAATATAACAAAAGGAAGAAATTCCCAATTATGTGTCATTTTTTAATGCACAATTTTGATAATATCATGCTTTTTCGAAACAAAATATTTGTAAAATGAATTGAAGAAATAGCTTTAAAGCTGTGCACTCTCTTACTGGATGCAGACAGTGACAGATATTTCTAGGTTTGGACTGATAATTTAGTGGGTGTATCAGAAAATTACCTCGCTTTTACATTTGGTGACTGGGCACCAAAAGCCTGTTTTGAAAAGGTCAGTATCTGCTGTTGAAATGAAATGAAAATCGCTTATTGTCACGAGTAGACTTCAATGAAGTTACTGTGAAAAGCCCCTAGTCGCCACATTCCGGCGGCTGTTCGGGGAGGCTGGTACGGGAATTGAACCGTGCTGCTGGCCTGCCTTGGTCTGCTTTAAAAGCCAGCGATTTAGCCCAGTGAGCTAAACCAGCCTTAAAGGTAGTTCATGACCATCAACTTGCTTCAATGTTAACAATTAACACATTTTTCTTAAAATTATGACATCCTTTTAAGAAGGTCAAAAAATATCAAAGCATCATCAGCACTGAGTAGCTTTGTTTTCTAATATAGCTATATATTTTCTAATTACGTCAGCAAGAATCTTCAGTAAATACTTACTGCTTAAAGTTCAGAAGTAAAATCTTATAAGTGCACAGAACTAAAATAAAAATTAAATTGTATTACATTTCTATTTTGGTTTTCAATAGTAAAGTAGAGTTCTCAAAGTGTTAAAGGACTATTAATGCCATTTAAACCTTCTCTTTCAGCTTCTTCACCTTTATGGCCACTGAATAAAAGATGATGGCGATTCAATTTCAATATTGTTTAAGTAGGGCTGTCATCCCCAGATTGGAGAATGCAAAGAGTGTCGGGGTAAGCAGGTGCAGTTATTCTTGGGCTAGCTTTCTACTGGGCATAAAACTGTTCTATGGCATCATGCAGAACAAGATGTTTACATTTTAGAAGTGGATATCTTGCTCATGTAGTGATACTTCCACAGAATTCTCCACACAGCTTAACTAACGTATTTGCTTCATCTTCAATCCTGTATTATTTTCTCTACTTAATTTTCATTATCTGTACACATTCTCACATTCATAGTCACTGATACCACATGTGTCCATGTTTGACAACATAATCTGGCAATATTATATAACCATATATTTAGGTCAGTTTTTGTGCCGAATACAGATTCCTTAGTTAATGAACTCCAGCTATTCTTTGTGTTGTAACATCACAATTGTTAGGATTTTTAAACAGCATTGTTATATTTTAGAGCAAGAGAAAAATGTGAAGAATTATGTTCTGTGATACTGCTGATAAACAAACAATAAATATGATTACATGGAGTGACTAACATTTGTAAATTGCAGGACTATAATTGAAGAGGATCTTCATGTACATTTGAATACGAAACCTAACAATATGGACCACAGCTTTGTTCTTCTGCATTACTAGTTTTTAAAATGAAGGCCGTAATCTGTATTACATAGGATCATTAAATTCTGCATTTTACACTTGAGCAACTGCATTTTGATTATCTATTGCATTTCAAGCAAGCAGATTTGCTTCTTGAGACTTAATTACTTCCTGCAGGATTTCCCATTATTGTAGTCAGTTTATAAACATGGTCGAAACAGCTATTAGAATTAAAAAGATGCTGTGAAGTGATAAACAAACAGCAAAGTATTTACTTTCATCACTAACTATTGAAAATCCAAATTAAGCAAACACTGAAAAGCGCAGTCATTTTTATCAAGTTATTATCATCTCAAGCGTCGATCATTTATTTTCAGTTCCATTTTCCAAGGCACCATATAATAGTCAAAAACAGCAAAATCTGAAGAACTGCTTATTTTTACAAATGATTTGAAATGAACAGGCTCATGCCTAAATATTCCTACAATTCCTCTTATGATTTTGGAGAGGTGATGCCTTCAATTACAACACTGGTTTTGTCTCAACAAGCAACATTCAAGGATCCATAAGGTTATTTTGTGCTGCAATGTGTTTTAGAAAGGCATTGAGCCACAAAGAGAAATTTAGTAGGAAAATAATATTACATATTTGCCAACATGCACTGCACGATATCAAGTAATTGAGCTGGCATGCTGTAGAATGGGATCTTGTGTCATTTCCAACCCCTGCAGGTAACATTCGTAACATTTCGATCTAACAATCATTTTTGCGTTTATAAAAATTCGACTTCATATTATTTTAATTATCTTAATTTCTTTCCAATTAGGGTGAAGCTTTCTGATTTTATTTCCTAAGTACTTATTTGCAAGCTTGAGTGATTGATTGATTGGGTTGAATTATTTTTTATATTTAAAATATGATTCTGTTCTATAAATATATTGATATACCAATAAATTGGCATTTTAAATAATGCCAGTTTTTCAATTTGATTATTTTTTTTATACAGCAATACAGCGTGATGACATGCTCAGTGTTGTTTCTTCCTTGTCCCCTTTCAAGTGCAAGTATTTGCCTCAAACTAATTTTAGGTAATAGATTGCGCAAGTGTCACGCTAGGTGGAACACAGACCATGCAGTAAACTCTGTTGTGTCATCATCCTCTCTTCATTTACCACAGATATTATAGTCCCTAAATAAAAATGAACAAATCCCCATACACGAAAGAATGAGCAAATAAAAATATTTCCTGAAAGGAGGATTCAACGTGATGAATCCACACATGCTTCTCCCAATAAAGATTCACAAACTATGTTATACATATAACATTAAACCAAGTCGCTGTGTACAAAACATTAACCCTTTAATCTGATCTAGAAGAGGCAAAAACACTGCATTAACTCTACAAGACTGTTGGTAACATTTTCCATGGCTTGCTAACAGTATTACACAAAACAGCTTCACTGGCGTCTCTCTTTCCACATTGTTAGTTCTTGCATTTATGTTGGAAATTAATCATAATCACAATACCATTTTCCATTTTTGTCTTTAAAGTCCATCTAATAATTATTGTTGGTATAGTCTTACCACTCCGTGTGCTGACTGATCCCCTTTGATTTTATTGGAATAATTTTGAATATGTAGAAGTAAACAAGGCTACTGCTTCAGCTCCATTTTGTACAAGATGTAGGGATTGCTAATTCTGCAAATGCACTTTCCATTGAAACAGTCATTAGTTCTGATTGTTGGTGAGCTTTTGTGGCTCTATTGCTATTAATGGGGGCTCTCTGTATAATGATATAAAGAGTCAGCTGCATCATTCAACTCAGTCATTCTGTCAAACACTTGAGATTCAGTGAGTGCGATTTAGTGGGTGCGATTTAATGGCCGCCTTGTGCCCGGAGCAGACCTGTGCGCAATGGTTAATTAGAGGCCAAAATCGGGATCTGCGCAGGGTGCGAATCAGTTCGCCATCTGACTAGCGCGTTCCCGGTGGTGGGTTCCGGATCTCACCCAAACATGGCGGGAAGATCATTGACACCAATTAAGATCAACCTCCATTTCATTAGTGAGATGTAAGTCCAATCTAATTGCCTCTCAGCAACTAACTGGCTCCCCAAAGGGACATTGCATGGGCGTCGTTTAGCGCACCGTTTTAAAAATGTGAGGCTGGTGCAATGGCTGCTGAGGGGATCTGAGGAGTTGAATAGTCATTTCCATTCCTCAGCATGCAGCCCAAGGGCCCAGGAGCTGCTGCTCCAGTGCTTGGCGGGGATAACGGGGGGGGGGCTCAGGAGGAGACAGGACCCTCAGGGGGAGATGAGACTGGATGTCATGCCCCTGGGCTGGGGTGTGGGGTGATTAAGGGGCATAGCAGCTGGAGGGCTTACAAGCCATTCTCCAATTTTGTGTATACCCATATCAGGGGCAACTACATCTGCTGCCTGTCTGTCCTACCAAACACTTCCAGGACAGAGCCCTGTTCGTGGTTACATGCCGAAGGTCACTCAACTCCTCTGACTGTGAGCAGCCTCTAGCTGCACAGCTGAAGGCTGTTGCTAATAAAGAGTTGGCCCTGATGGGAGCACTTCACAGCTCCCAAGTGCATTCTCGTGGATACACATGCCATGTCTCAGACGAGTGTTATTCCCAGCATTCCAATCAAACTGTGAATTATGGCCACTTTTCCTGAACCCTGGAGGCATCAGCACCACAGAGGCAGCAGCCAACAATCAAACTCTCTAGAGCTTGGCTTCAGCACTATGGATATCCCTGTGATCAGAGGGTGAGTGTGTGGAGGGGGAGGGGGGGGGTTGCAGCTGAGCACGGTCTCTGTAATGTTCCCGGCAGCGGTCTGGGGTCCATGGTCCCCTGCTGTGGCCGGGGGTGAGTGTGCAGAGTATGTTTCTCCAGAACAACTGGCTCAGTGAATGGTACTCTGAGAGAAAGTTGGACACCAAAGTGTTGGAGAGGCTCGGTGATATGAGGGTCCCTGGGTACAGGCTAATTGTTGGTCTCTCTCCTTCTCAAATTCCTTACAGCAACCAAGGTGGATGGTGTTGTTGACCCTGCAGCAGCAGCCCTCGTGGTGCTAGTATTAGCCCAGACGGCCAGAGGGGTCGACAGCAGCGATGATGCAAGCTGGAGGCGGTGACCACTGCACACCCTACAGACCCAGCCGCCCATCATGCCGAGGGGTGTCCCAGATGGTGTACAGGCATCGTTGGTTGTACGAGCAGATGACGGACAGCATCTGCTGCAGGAGACACCGTCTCAACAAGGGGACAGTGCAGCATTTGTGCCATGTCCTCGTGGACTTGGCACCCCATGGAGGAGGAGGATGCCCGTTCCCAGTGGTCGTGAAGGTCACTGCAGCCCTGAACCTTTATGCCACCAGACCATTCCAGAGCTCAAGAAGGGACCTGTGCAGCATTTCACAAGCTACAGCCCACAAGTACAAAAAGAGGTCACAAATGCCCTGTATGTCCGGGCAGCTGACTATATTAAATTTGAGGTGGACGAAGCCTATCACGATGCCCAGGGTTCAGGATTCTCCGCCATCACCGAAATGTCCCAGGTCCAATGGGTAATTGATGGCACACATGTCGTCTTCCCACGCACAGGGCATCAGAGACCAACAATTGGCTTGTACGCCTTGACCCTCATATCCCCGAGCCTCTTTAACACTTAGGTACCCCACTTTCTCTCAGAGTATCATTCACTGAGCCCTTCATTAACAGGAAGGGTTCCACTCCCTGAATGTTCCACTCGTGCCCGACCACCACTTCCAGATCATGCTGTTTGTGCAGGTTTCCCAGGGACAGTGCATGACAACTACATCTTGGGACACCGAGATCCCTGGCATCTACTTGACCACCCCAGGATTTTGGGTTGGTTCTTGGGGGATAAGGGGTCCCGGCTGAGGTCCTGCCTGATGACACCAGTGCGGAGGCCAGAGACTGAGGCAACGACCCGATATAATGAGCCCATGTTGTCACCCGTGCTGTCATTGAGCGGTGCATCGGACTGCTCAAATGAGGTTCTAATATCTGAACCGCTCTGGTGATGCACTGCAGTGCACTCCCCAGGGGATCTCCTGCTTTGTGGTGGCCTGCTGTGCCCTCCACGGCCTGGCACAGCAGCGGGATGATATGCTGGAGGAGGAGGGACAGGCAGTCTCATCTGAGGAGGATGAGGAGTGGTCAGATCAGGAGGGGCTCAAGGATGAGCCCGGAGGACCCACGTAGCAGCCAGAGGATGGAGAACTGGCAGCGGCGAGGGTCCAGCATGTCCTCAGGGGAACAGGGTGTTCCGTCTCATCTCCACAGCGTCCAGAAGCCTGGCCAGGTCGGCATCCCGAAGCATGGAGCAGGTCTGCGTGGGGCCATGCTCATATGTTGACTGAGAGTGAGTTGGGAGGGAGCATTTAAAAGCAGCTCCCCCTTGTTAGCAGGGAGCTGCCGGGCGGCAGTCTGGTGAATCAGCTGACGGGACAGTCAGTACCAGCGGACAGCTCATGGGGGATCATTTTCGACACGGAGTGTCGAAATATGGACCGTTAAATATGGTCAGCGGAAAACACCCAGGAAGTCGCGCCCGAAATGAGACTTCGAATTGTTTCCATTAAATTGGGCCCTATGATTCCACTGCTCCTATTTTCCTTAATTGAAACAACAACAAAAAATATTTCATTCTCTCAGAGGTGAAATGTTGGGTTTTAACTTTCCATGAAGTCCCATTGTATGCTGCAACATTTCTGTGCGGTCAAGTCTCCAATACTTATTTGAGACAACAACACATTTTGATCACCAGGGATTTGAAGCAGTGTTTTTTTTACATTTATTTTCAAGGGATGTGGACTTCGTGGACCGGGTCAGCATTCATTGCCCACCCCTATTTGCTTTTGGGAAGGTGGTAGTGAGCTGCCTTTTTGAACTGCTGCAGTCCACGTGGTGTAGGCACACCCACAGTGCTGTTAGGGAGAGAATTTAGGAATTTGACCCAGCGACAGTGAAGGAATTATGATATATTTAAAAGTCAAGGTGGCGAGTGGCTTGGAGGGGAACCTCCGGGTGGTAGTTTTCTCAGGTATCTGCTGCTCTTGTCCTTCGAGATGGTAGTGGTCGTGGTTTTTAAGGTGCTCTCTAAAGAGTCTTGGTGAGTTCCTGCGGTGCATCTTGTAGACGGTACACACAGCTACGACTGTGCTTTGGAGGTGGAGGGATTGAATGCTTGTGGAAAGGATGGCAATCAAGCGGGCTGCTTTGTCCTGGATAGTGTGAAGTTTCTTGAGTGTTGTTGGAGCTTTACTCATCCAGGCAAGTGGGGAGTATTCCATCACACTCCTAACTTGTGCCTTGTAGATTGTGGAGACGTTTTGGGGAGAGGTGAGGTGAGTTACTCGCTGCAGGATTCCCATCTTCTGACCTACTCTTGTAGCCACAGTATTTACATGGCTGGTCTAGTTGAGCTTCTGGGCAATGGTAATCCCCAGGATGTAGAATGTGGAGTATTCAGTGATGTTCATGCCATTCAATGTCAAGGATCGATGATTGGGTTCTCTCGTGTTGGAGATGGCCATTTCCTGGCACTTCTGTAGCGTGCATGTTATTTGCCACTTATCAGCCCAAACCTCGATATTGTCCAGTTCTTGTTGCATTTTGACATGGACTGCTTCGATATCTTAGAAGCCGCAAATGGCTCTGATGTTGTGCAATCATCAGCGAACATCCTTAATTCTGAATTTATAATGGAAGGAAAGTCATTGATGAAGCAGCTGAAGATGATTGGGCCTAGGACACTTCCCTGAGGAACTCCTGCATGATGTCCTGGAGCTGGAATGACCTCCAACAACCATAATCATCTTCCTTTGTGCCAGGTATGACTCCAAACAGCGCAGAGTTTTTTTCCCTAATTCCCATTGATTCCAGTTTGGCTTGGATTCTTTGATGCTCCACTTAGTCAAATGCTGCCTTGATGCCAAGGGCAGGAACTCTCACCTCACCTCTGGAGTGTCAAGCTATTTGAAAACTATCATTAACCTCTGATTTAAAGATTATGACCTGAATTTTACCACAAGCATTGCGGCTCTGATATATGGGTGAAATGCAGATCCCAAGCCTAAACGTGCCAACTGTAGGATCATCTCAGCAACTTTAGTTGGGCGGCACGGTGGCACAATGGTTAAAATTGCGTTAAGCCGTGAACCTATTTTGTCCTTTGTTTATCATGCAAATAAGGGCACCTGGGTAAAACTTTTGAGTAATACACTTGTCAAAGTATCTGAGGTTTTACAAATACAACACTCCCATGGGACCGCGTCACAGAGCTAATGGCTTCTCCAATATCAAGAGGTACCCTGCCATCAAAAAATGTCAACAGAACGATAAAATGCCTCTGTTAAATCTGGCAATTGGCTGCCTCCCTGCTTGTTGTGGGAAGTCTCTATGCGTATAGTCCCATTGCTCGTAAAACGGCCCAGCAGCTGTACAGTTGCGTGCTCTCCCAATATTGCTCCCCGCAAATTCGTTGACCCAGCAGCACCCCCACACTCCTCCCAGTCCACTTCCTGGGTGTTGATAAAGGTAAAATCCTGTCCCTTGTTTCAGGAGATGGGGAATTATGTGTAAAGTTCAGTGTTAGAGCATTAGTTGACCAACATTTGGTAGGAAAATATGAACATTATTTCAATCACATTAATTATTTTTGTTGAAATTACTGTGCATACTGACATATATTCATGTGTTAAAAGCCACACACGTTGAACTGAGAAACTTACTGGGGTATTAAGACCTATTACAACTGATGGTTATTTTGTCTCGAGATTATTTTACTAAATTAGGATGAGGATTATATGTTAACCCTACCTCAATGAATTGATGATGGGGCACCTGCCACTTACACACTGAAAAGAATGGAAATTTCCAACAGGAGAATTCAAAAGTTAATTCCAGCTTCTCGATCGAACAATTTATGGACAATCACCATCCCATTATCACTGTTATGATTCATAATATTGAAGTGGATTTATTTTGTCAATCAGAGAATAGAAAGTTGCCAAATACTTCAGAATTTAATTCAGAGAAAATCAGTAATTGAATTAATCCTCAAGTCTTTTATTGTAGATTTTATAAATGTCATTTTTCTAATCAGCATTTCTGATTGGCGGCTCTGATTCAGTGAATGAGAGGTCCAGGTCTGATGCATATTAATAATAGGATGGGGAGGGGTACTCTGGAAATCACTGCCAGCGGCTGCTGAAATCTAGATGAAACTAGTTCTGACTAGGGACATACACGTCGCTGTTGATTTTCATCAAGGAGGCCTAGCCTGTTTATCCTTTCACAGCATGTGATGACACGCACTGCAGTAGATGTGAAAATGTCCCATCACCTGATAGTCAAGCTTAATAATTTATGCGTGGTTTGGGTTTCAGACACTGAGGGCTGGCCCGTTTTAGTACTTGGTGCACTCAAGATATTTCTGAGAATATGTCCGCCTTGGTCAGTGCTAGACCTGGCTCTGGGTTTTCAGTGTTAATGAGGTGAAAAAGAGCTACTTTTTATAACAAAAATGTAAAATTCTAACATACGTGTATGAAGAGATGTCAGCATATTACTGGAGGAAAGTCAGTGAAAATAGGTCCGAATATTTGTACTTATTGTGCTTGGAACACAATGAAAAGAATCAGTAGATGCACTTTTGAACTTTAGCATATGTTTATTCAATAATTCATAGTTTCAAAGACAGCTTACGCCATTGTCACTAGGCAGAGCATTTACAATCGAGGATGTTAACAAACAAGCAGCACCCAGTTTTAAATGGCAAACAGGTTTCCATCTTTGATATTCTATCAGCGGAATCCATTTGAGCATGACAGTATTATATTAAACGTCTCATTGCCAGTATTTGCTAGTGTCTCAACTTTTCCTTTACCAGAAAAAAACTTGCAAGTAACCTTTCAGCCATTTCAAGTATTTCTAATGCATTGATATAATCTGTTACTATGTCCAGGATTTTCCCGAAGGTCTTGGGGGGTGGGGTTAGTTGCTGAGGACACTGGCGAGCACCGTTAATGACATGCTTCTTGGAGCATTATCCTTCTAATTGCGTGGGTTCACCAGGTTGAAGGGTGCTGCCCCAGAACCTTCTGGATAACCTGCAGTGGATCAATCTCATGAGACACAATCCTGTGGGTTATTTGTAAGACTGGAAGCATGAGAAAGATATTGGAAACCCCATTCTGCTCAACCACATCTTCTGTCTTTGCATAGGAAATGTTACGCACAATAGGAGAGAGAGAGAGAGAAGATCGGAGGGAAAAGAAAGTGCACCTGTCGAGCTGTCAGAGCAGTCACCTGCGCCCTCCACCAACGCAGAGACACGCACTTTGGGTGGGTACTACATCTACTTTAGGCTGGGTCTCATATTCAGGTGGTCACCATATGAACGTGTCTGCAGCAGCAGGAGGCAGGGTCAGCCAAGTTCCCTGGCAGTGAGAAGACTGCTGGAGAAGAGACATCTGCGACATCCAAGTCAAATTACTTGGCCTGTCTGGAATTGGTCCTGTCTGAGATGCTGTCAGAGGTGGGGAAACACCAGGCAGATGTGTTGTAGGCCCTTAACAGAGTGACACATGAGGCGAAGGAATCCATCTACCTGCTCTCTGATGAAGTGGTCCTGACCAGTGCACAGGTGGAAGTCTTTATGAGGAGGATGATGAATGCTATTGAGAACCTCGTTCAGCAGGATGTCCAGTTTCTGTCAGAGATGCATGCAAACCTGCACCCATTACTGTAAGCAGAGTGACATCTTACTGTGGCTAAGCAAGAGGCGAATGAGGCACCTCGACCTTCCTCCAGGTGCCTTTTTTTCCCTCAAGGAGTCAGGCAGGGGCCCTCAAGCGCCCAAAGCGAAGAGGAGCAACTGGGACCTCCAATAAGGACTGCCTTAGGGTGTTTGGCCCTTCAGAATATTCCTTGCCTGTGACCCCTTCAGCTTCATCCTCTGTGACCGCAGAGGGAGCAGCTGCCCCACAGCAGAACATACAAAAGTAAGCCAGGGACCTGAGGCTTCGGGTCTCCAGAGGATTTCCACCCAGGTCATCCAGGACAACAGGGCCAACTGGTCAGCAGCTGCCTCCACCCCTGCTGTGGATGTACGAGGAGCACCAAGATGAAATGGCAGGGAAGGCATGATAAGATGATGTCGTTTCACTTGTGGTTGCATGAGTGCACCATGATTATTAATGTTCTTACACTTTTGTAAATAGACTACACTTTAAAGAGGGTTGATATGGTTGGTTTGCAATTCGTATTCCCTAGGTCTGTGTGCACCCACCACACTCCAAACTCTGACCCCCCCCCCACACCCTGCCCCACCCCGATCTTCAGAGGGACATCCCATGTGTTTGTGTCCCCTGGAATCATGCCTGTGCAGGGAAGGAAGAAAGGTATTTGCCAGGGCCCTCGCGAACCATGTGCAAAACGTCACCCGGCAGAGCCTTTCCCTTCACACACCCATTCGTTAAAAAATTGACAGTATCAGTACCATGTTCTGGGATTTCTCTTCAGTTGCTCAGTTGAGCTGACCTGCTGTTCCGCTCGATCCTGATGACCCAACTCACTAGCAGAATCTCAACATCTCCACCTCGAGGATCTACGTAGTTGCAAGCAGCCATGGTGCTTTTTAGCATTTTCAGTTAGACTCCAATGCCTACCAACTGCCTCCCCATGCCCACACTCTCGTCCCATAACCATTCACCCTCCTGGTGTGACATTTTACCTACCCAAAGGCACTTTACAAATCTCCCCATTCAACCACCTTACTGTGCAGGCGAATGTCCAATAATAGTGCTCCATCAACCTGCCGACAACCAGAATCCGGTTATACTTCTGAGCCCCCTTCAACAGCCCACAGGATCACTTCATCCATCATTGCTGGACCCTCACCCTACCAGTTTCCACTATCCCCTTAAACCCTCACCATCCCTTCCAATCAACAATATGTCCCGAAGACTCAGCAGTTGACACCACTGACCATTCCCTCTGCACTCCTTTCCCCCCCCAGTCACACTGCACACACCCCCATGCCCATTCACACTGCTCACACACCCCCATGCCCATTCACACTGCTCACACACACTCATGCCCATTCACACTGCTCACCCCCCCCCATGCCCATTCACACATTTCACAGACCCCCATGCCCATTCACACTGCTCTCACACCCCCCATGCCCATTCACACATTTCACAGACCCCCATGCCCATTCACACTGCTCTCACACCTCCATGCCCATTCACACATTTCACAGACCCCCATGCCCATTCACACTGCTCACACCCCCCATGCCCATTCACACTGCTCACCCCCACATGCCCATTCACACTGCTCACACACACTCATGCCCATTCACACTGCTCACACCACCCATGCCCATTCACACTGCTCTCACACCCCCATGCCCATTCACACGTTTCACAGACCCCCATGCCCATTCACACTGCTCACACCCCCGTGCGCATTCACACTGCTCACACACACCCATGCCCATTCACACTGCTCACACACCCTCATACCCATTCACACTGCTCACACCCCCGTGCCCATTCACACTGCTCACATACCCCCATACCCATTCACACTGCTCTCACACACCCATGCCCATTCACACTGCTCACACACCCCCATGCCCATTCACACTTTTCACATACCCCCATGCCCATTCACACTGCTCACACACACCCATGCCTTTTCACACTGCTCACACACACCCATGCCTATTCACACTGCTCACACACACCCATGTCCATTCACACTCACATGCCCCCATGCACATTCACACTGCTCACACACCCCCATGCCCATTCGCACTCGCATGCTCCCATGCCCATTCACACTGCTCACACACCCCCACGCACATTGACACTGCTCACACAGCCCATGCCCAATCACACTGCTCACACCCCCCATGTCCATTCACACTGCTCACACCCCCCATGCCCATTTACACTGCTCACCACTCCCACGCACATTCACACTGCTCACACACCCCTAGTCCATTCACAATGCTCACACACCCCCATGTCCATTCACACTGCTCACACACCGCCACGCACATTCACACTGCTCACACCTCCCATGTCCATTCACACTGCTCACTCCCCCCCATGCCCATTTACACTGCTCACCACTCCCACGCACATTCACACTGCTCACACACCCCATGTCCATTCACACTGCTCACACACCCCCATGTCCATTCACACTGCTCACACACCCCCACGCACATTCACACTGCTCACACACCCACATGCCCAATCACACTGCTCACACCCACCCCCTGCCTATTCACACTTTTCACGGACCACCATGCCAATTCACACTGCTCACACAGCCCAACGCACATTCACACTGCTCACACACCCCCATGCCCATTTACACTGCTCACACTTCCCCAGGCCTATTAACACCTTTCACGCCCCCATGCTCATTCACACTGCACACACCCCCATGTCCATTCACACTGCTCACACACACCCCTATGCCCATTCACACTTTTCCAGACCCCAATGCCCATTCACACTGCTCACACTCCCCCATGCCCATTCACACTTTTCACATACCCCTTGTCCATTCACACTGCTCACACTCCCCCATGCCCATTCACACTTTTCACACCCCCCTATGCCCATTCACACTGCTCACACACCGCCATGTCCATTCACACTGCTCACATCCCCCATGTCCATTCACACTGCTCTCACACCCATGTCCATTGACACTGCTCACGCACACCCATGCCCATTCACACTTTTCACAGACCCCCATGTCCATTCACACTTTTCACAGACCCCCATGTCCATTCACACTGCTCACACACACCCATGTCCATTCACACTGCTCACACACCCTCATGTCCATTCACACTGCTCACACCCCCCATGTCCATTCACACTGCTCACACCCCCCATGTCCATTCACACTGCTCACACACACATGCCCATTCACACTTTTCACACACCCCCATGCCCATTCACATTGTTCACACACACCGATGCCCATTCACACTTCTCACACACCCCCATGATCTTTCACACTGCTCACACAACCCCATACCCATTCACACTGTTCACACACACCCATGCCCATTCACACTTTTCACAGGCCCCCATGTCCATTCACACTGCTCACACACCACCATGTCCATTCACACTGCTCACATCTCCCATGTCCATTCACACTGCTCACACACCCATGACCATTGACACTGCTCACACACACCCATGCCCATTCACACTTTTCACAGACCCCCGTGTCCATTCACACTTTTCACAGACCCCCATGTCCATTCACACTGCTCACACCCCCATGTCCATTCACACTGCTCACACACACACATGTCCATTCACACTGCTCACACACCCATGTCCATTCACACTGCTCACACACACCCATGTCCATTCACACTGCTCACACACACCCATGCCCATTCACATGTTTCACAAACCCCATGCCTATTCACACTTTTCACACAACCCCATGCACATTCACACTGCTCACACAAACATGCCCATTCACACTTTTCACACACCCCGTGCCCTTTCACACTGCTCACACACAACCATGCCCATACACACTGCTCACACACACCGATACCCATTCACACTTTTCACCCACCCCATGCCCATTCACATTGCTCACACCCACGCCCTGCATATTCACACTTTTCACAGACCCCATGCCCATTCACACTGCTCACACACATCCATGCCCATTCACTCTCACACACACCCATGTCCACTCACACTCACACACCCCCATGTCCATTCACACTTTTCACACACCCCATGCCTATTCACACTGCTCACACACATCCATGCCCATTCACTCTCTCACACACCCATGCCCATTCACACTCACATTCCCCCATGCCCATTCACACTCACACGCCCCTATGCCCATTCACACTCACACGCCCCTATGCCCATTCACACTCACTCACACCCATGCCCATTCACACTCACACACACCCGTGCCCATTCACACTACTCACACCACCCCATGCCCATTCACACTCACACACCACCACTCCTATTCACACTTTTCACAATCCCCAATGTCCATTCACACTGCTCACAACCCCCCCCACACCCATTCACACTGCTCACACCCCACCCATGCCCATTCACACTACTCACACACCCCCATGTCCATTCACACTCACACAACACCATTCCTCTTCACACTTTTCACAGACCCCCATGCCCATTCACACTTTTCACACACCCCCATGCCCATTCACACTGCTCACACCCACCCCCTGCCTATTCACACTTTTCACAGACCCCATGCCCAATCACACTGCTCACACAGCCCCATGCCCATTCACACTGGTCACACGCACCCATGCCCATTCACACTCACACGCCCCCTTGCCCATTCACACTCACACACCCCCATGCCCATTCACACTCACGCCCCCATGCCCATTCACACTCGCACACCCTCATGCCCATTCACACTCACACAGACCCATGCCGATTCCCACTGCTCCCCCACCATGCATATTCACACTACTCTCACACCACCATTCCTATTCTCACTTTCAACAGACCCCCACGTCCATTCACACTGCTCACCCCCCCCCACACCCATTCACGCTGGTCACACCCCCCATGCCCATTCACACTGGTCACACACACCCATGCCCATTCACATGCCCCCATGCCCATTCACGCCCATGCCCCCATGCCCATTGACAG
Source organism: Scyliorhinus torazame (assembly GCF_047496885.1). Lineage (NCBI taxonomy): Eukaryota > Metazoa > Chordata > Chondrichthyes > Carcharhiniformes > Scyliorhinidae > Scyliorhinus > Scyliorhinus torazame. The sequence continues at coordinate 117,663,662 of NC_092717.1, forward strand.
ACAGACCCATGCCCATTCACATTACTCACACCCCCACCTGCCCATTCACACTCACACACCACCATTCCTATTCACACTTTTCACAGACCCCCACACCCATTCACACTGGTCACCCCCCCCCATGCCCATTCACACTGTTCACACCCCCCATGCCCATTCACAGTTTTCACAAACCCCATGCCTACTCACACTTTTCACACATACCCATGCCCATTCACACTGCTCACACACACATGCCCATTCACACTTTTCACACACCCCCATGCCCATTCACACTGCTCACACACACCAATGCCCATTCACACTGCTCACACACACCCATGATCTTTCGCACTGCTCACACTTCCCCATGCCCATTTACACTGCCCACAACCCCCATGCCCATACACGGTGCTCACACACACCCCTGATCATTCACACTGCTCACACAACCCCTCACCCATTCACACTGTCCACACACACCCATGTCCATTCACACTGGACACACCCCCCATGCCCATTCACACTGCTCACACAGCACCATGTCCATTCGCACTGCTCACACACCCATGTCCATTGACACTGCTCACACACACCCATGCCCATTCACACTTTTCACAGACCCCCATGTCCATTCACACTGCTCACACACACCTATGTCCATTCACAATGCTCACACACCCTCATGTCCATTCACACTGCTCACATCCCCCATGACCATTCACACTGCTCACACACACCCATGTCCATTCACACTGCTCACACATACCCATGCCCATTCACACTTTTCACAGACCCCCATGCCCATTCACACTTTTCACAGACCCCCATGTCCATTTACACTGCTCATACCCCCATGTCCATTCACACTGCTCACACACACATGCCCATTCACACTTTTCACACACCACCATGCCCATTCACACTGCTCACACACACCCATGATCTTTCGCACTGCTCACACAACCCCATACCCATTCACACTGTTCACACACACCCATGTCCATTCACACTGGTCACACCCCCCATGCCCATTGACACTGCTCACACACCGCCATGTCCATTCACACTGCTCACACACCGCCATGTCCATTCACACTGCTCACATCCCCCATTTCCATTCACACTGCTCACACACCCATGTCCATTGCCACTGCTCACACACACCCATGTCCATTCACACTTTTCACAGACCCCCATGTCCATTCACACTGCTCACCCCCCCATGTCCATTCACACTGCTCACACACCCATGTCCATTCACACTGCTCACACACACCCATGCCCATTCACACTGCTCACCCCCCCATGTCCATTCACACTGCTCACACATACCCATGCCCATTCACACTGCTCACACTCACCCATGCGCATTCACAGTTTTCACATAACCCATGTCCATTCACACTGCTCACACTCCCCCATGCCCGTTCACACTTTTCACACACATCCATGCCCATTCCCACTGCTCACACTCACCCATGCGCATTCACAGTTTTCACATACCCCATGTCCATTCACACTGCTCACACTCCCCCATGCCCGTTCACACTTTTCACACACATCCATGCCCATTCACACTGCTCATATACCCCCATGCCCATTCACATGTTTCACAAACCCCATGCCTATTCACACTTTTCACACACAACCATGCACATTCACACTGCTCACACAAACATGCCCATTCACACTTTTCACACACCCCTATGCCCTTTCACACTGCTCACACACAACCATGCCCATACACACTGCTCACACACACCGATGCCCATTCACACTTTTCACGCACCCCCATGCCCATTCACACTGCTCACACCCACGCCCTGCATATTCACAATTTTCACAGACCCCATGCCCATTCACACTGCTAACACACATCCATGCCCATTCACTCACACACACCCATGCCCACTCACTCACCCCCATGCCCATTCACACTCACACGCCCTCATGCCCATTCACACTCACACGCCCCTATGCCCATTCACACTCACACACACCCATGCCCATTCACACTCACACACACCCATGCCCATTCACACTACTCACACCAGCCCATGCCCATTCACACTCACACACCGCCACTCCTATGCACACTTTTCACAATCCCCCATGTCCATTCACACTGCTCACACACCCCCCATGCCCATTCACACTGCTCACACCCCACCCATGCCCATTCACACTACTCACACACCCCCATGCCCATTCACACTCACACACCACCATTCCTATTCACTCTTTTCACAGAACCCCATGTCCATTCACACTGCTCACACACCCCCCACACCCATTCACACTGGTCACACACAACCATGATCTTTCACACTGCTCGCACTTCCCCAAGCCAATTTACACTGCTCACACCCCCATGCCCATTCACACTGCTCACACACACATGCCCATTCACACGTTTCACACACCCCTATGCCCATTCACACTGCTCACACACAACCATGATCTTTCACACTGCACACACTTCCCCATGCCAATTTACACAGCTCACAACCCCCATTCCCATACACGGTGCTCACACACCCCCATGCCCATTCACACTTTTAACAAACCCCCATGTCCATTCACACTGCTCACACCCCCATGCCCATTCACACTTTTCCAGACCCCCATGCCCATTCACACTGCTCACACTCCCCCATGCCCATACACTCTTTTTCCAGACCCTATGCCTATTCACACTGCTCACAACACCCCCATGTCCATTCACACTGCTCACGTCCCCCATGCCCATTCACACTGCTCACACACCCTCATGCCCTTCACACTGCTCACACCCCCCCATGCCCATTCACACTGCTCACACACACCGATGCCCATTCACACTTTTCACAGACCCCATGCCCATTCACACTGCTCACACACATCCATGCCCATTCACTTGCACACACACCCATGCCCATTCACACTCACATGCCCCCATGCCCATTCACACTCACACGCCCCAATGCCCATTCACACTTTTCACACACCTCTATGCCCTTTCACACTGCTCACACACAACCATGCCCATACACACTGCTCACACACACCAATGCCCATTCACACTTTTCACGCACCCCCATGCCCATTCACACTGCTCACACACACGCCCTGCATATTCACACTTTTCACAGACCCCATGCCCATTCACACTGCTAACACACATCCATGCCCATTCACTCTCACACACACCCATGCCCACTCACACACCCCCATGCCCATTCACACTCACACGCCCCCATGCCCATTCACACTCACACGCCCCTATGCCCATTCACACTCACACGCCCCCATGCCCATTCACACTCACACGCCCCTATGCCCATTCACACTCACACACACCCATGCCCATTCACACTCACACACCACCATTCCTATTCACACTTTTCACAATCCCCCATGTCCATTCACACTGCTCACACACCCCCCACGCCCATTCACACTGCTCACACCCCACCCATGCCCATTCACACTATTCACACAACCCCTTGCCCATTCACACTCACACACCACCATTCCTATTCACACTTTTCACAGACCCCCATGTCCATTCACACTGCTCACACACCCCTCACGCCCATTCACACTGGTCACACACAACCATGATCTTTCACACTGCTCGCACTTCCCCATGCCAATTTACACTGCTCACACCCCCATGCCCATTCACACTGCTCACACACACATGCCCATTCACACGTTTCACACACCCCTATGCCCATTCACACTGCTCACACAACCATGATCTTTCACACTGCACACACTTCCTCATGCCAATTTACACAGCTCACACCCCCCATTCCCATACACGGTGCTCACACCCCCCCATGCCCATTCACACTTTTCACAGACCCCCATGTCAATTCACACTGCTCACACCCCCCATGCCCATTCACACTTTTCCAGACCCCCATGTCCATTCACACTGCTCACGTTCCCCCATGCCCATTCACACTGCTCACACACCCTCATGCCCTTCACACTGCTCACACCCCCCCATGCCCATACACACTGCTCGCACACACCAATGCCCATTCACACTTTTCACACAACCCCATGCCCATTCACACTGCTCACACACACCGATGCCCATTCACACTTTTCACACACCCCCATGCCCATTCACACTGCTCACACCCACGCCCTGCATATTCACACTTTTCACAGACCCCATGCCCATTCACACTGCTCACACCCACGCCCTGCATATTCACACTTTTCACAGACCCCATGCCCATTCACACTGCTCACACACATCCATGCCCATTCACTCGCACACACACCCTTGCCCATTCACACATGCCCCCATGCCCATTCACACTCACACACCCCTATGCCCATTCACACTCACACACCCCAATGCCCATTCACACTCACACACACCCATGCCCATTCACACTCACACACACCCGTGCCCATTCACACTACTCACACCACCCCATGCCGATTCACACTCACACACCACCACTCCTATTCACACTTTTCACAGACCCCATGCCCATTCACACTGCTCACACACATCCATGCCCATTCACTCGCACACACACCCTTGCCCATTCACACTCACATGCCCCCATGCCCATTCACACTCACACACCCCTATGCCCATTCACACTCACACACCCCAATGCCCATTCACACTCACACACACCCATGCCCATTCACACTCACACACACCCGTGCCCATTCACACTACTCACACCACCCCATGCCGATTCACACTCACACACCACCACTCCTATTCACACTTTTCACAATCCCCCATGCCCATTCACGCTGCTCACACCCCACCCATGCCCATTCACACTACTCACACACCCCCATGCCCATTCCCACTCTCACCACCATTCCTATTCACACTTTTAACAGACCCCCATGTCCATTCACACTGCTCACACCCCCCCCACACCCATTCACACTGGTCACACCCCCCATGCCCATTCACACTTTTCACAAACCCCATGCCTATTCACACTTTTCACATACACCCATGCCCATTCACACTGCTCATACACACATGCCCATTCACACTTTTCTCACACCCCTATGCCCATTCACACTGCTCACACACACCGATGCCCATTCACACTGCTCACACACACCCATGATCTTTCACACTGCTCACACTTCCCCATGCCCATTTACACTGCTCACACCCCCATGCCCATACACTGTGCTCACACACACTCATGATCATTCACACTGCTCACACAACCCTACACCCATTCACAATTCACACACACCCATGCCCATTCACTCTTTTCACAGACCCCCATGTCCATTCACACTGCTCACACCCCCATGCCCATTCACACTGCTCACATACCCCCATGCCCAATCACCCTGCTCACACAGCCCCATGCCCATTCACACTGGTCACACACACCCATGCCCATTCACACGCCCCCATGCCCATTCACGCCCACGCCCCCATGCCCATTGACACACAGACCCATGCCTATTCACACTGCTCACCCCACCATGCCCATTCACACTACTCACAACCCCACCTGCCCATTCTCACTCACACACCACCATTCCTATTCACACTTTTCACAGACCCCCACGCCCATTCACACTGGTCACACCCTCATGCCCATTCACACTGTTCACACCTCCCATGCCCATTCACACTTTTCACAAACCCCATGCCTACTCACACTTTTCACACATACCCATGCCCATTCACACTGCTCACACACACATGCCCATTCACACTTTTCACACACCCCCATGCCCATTCACACTGCTCACACACACCAATGCCCCTTCACACTGCTCACACACACCCATGATCTTTCGCACTGCTCACACTTCCCCATGCCCATTTACACTGCCCACACCCCCCATGCCCATACACGGTGCTCACACACACCCATGATCATTCACACTGCTCACACAACCCCACACCCATTCACACTGTCCACACACACCCATGTCCATTCACACTGCTCACACACCGCCATGTCCATTCACACTGCTCACACCCCCCATGCCCATTAATACTTTTCACAGATCCCATGCCCATTCACACTTTTCACACCCCCCATGCCCATTCACACTGCTCACACACCCATGTCCATTCACACTGCTCACACCCCCCATGTCCATTCACACTGCTCACACATACCCATGCCCATTCACACTTTTCACAGACCCCCATGCACATTCACACTTTTCACAGACCCCCATGTCCATTTACACTGCTCACCCCCCCATGTCCATTCACACTGCTCACACACCCATGTCCATTCACACTGCTCACACACACCCATGCCCATTTACACTGCTCACCCCCCATGTCCATTCACACTGCTCACACATACCCATGCCCATTCAGACTGCTCACACTCACCCATGCACATTCACAGTTTTCACATACCCCATGTCCATTCACACTGCTCACACTCCCCCATGCCCGTTCACACTTTTCACACACATCCATGCTCATTCACACTGCTCATATACCCCCATGCCCATTCACATGTTTCACAAACCCCATGCCTATTCACACTTTTCACACACCCCCATGCACATTCACACTGCTCACACAAACATGCCCATTCACGCTTTTCACACACCCCTATGCCCTTTCACACTGCTCACATACAACCATGCCCATACACACTGCTCACTCACACCGATGCCCATTCACGCTTCACACACCCCCATGCCCATTCACACTGCTCACACAAACATGCCCATTCACAGTTTTCACACACCCCTATGCCCTTTCTCACTGCTCACACCCAGCCCTGCATATTCACACTTTTCACAGACCCCATGCCCATTCACACTGCTCACACACATCCATGCCCATTCACTCTCACACACACCCATGTCCACTCACACTCACACACCCCCATGTCCATTCACACTCACACGCCCCCATGCCCATTCACACTCACACGCCCCTATGCCCTTTCACACTCACACACACCCATGCCCATTCAAACTACTCACACCACCCCATGCCGATTCACTCTCACACACGACCACTCCTATTCACACTTTTCACAACCCCCCACGCCCATTCACACTGCTCACACCCCACCCATACCCATTCACACTACTCACACACCCCCATGCCCATTCACACTCACACACCACCATTCCTATTCACACTTTTCACAGACCCCCATGTCCATTCACACTGCTCACACACCCCCCACGCCAATTCACACTGGTCACTCACAACCATGATCTTTCGCACTGCTCACACTTCCCCATGCCAATTTACACAGCTCACACACCCCATTCCCATGCACGGTGCTCACACCCCCCCCCCATGCCCATTCACACTTTTTACAGACCCCCATGTCCATTCACACTGCTCACACCCCCCATGCCCATTCACACTTTTCCAGACCCCCATGCCCATTCACACTGCTCACACTCCCCCATGCCCATACACTCTTTTTGCTGACCCTATGCCCATTCACACTGCTCACACCCCCCCATGCCCATTCACACTGCTCACACACCCCCATGCCCATACACACTGCTCGCACACACCAATGCCCATTCACAGTTTTCACAAACCCCATGCCTATTAACACTTTTCACACACACCCAGCCCATTCACACTGCTCACACACACATGCCCATTCACACTTTTCACACACCCCTATGCCCATTCACACTGCTCACACACACCGATGCCCATTCACACTGCTCACACACACCCATGATCATTCACACTGCTCACACAACCTCACACCCATTCACACTCACATGCCCCCTTGCCCATTCACACTCACACCCCCCCATGCCCATTCACACTCACGCCACCATGCCCATTCACACTCACACACCCCCAAGCCCATTCACACTCACACAGACCCATGCCTATTCACACTGCTCACCCCACCATGCATATTCACACTACTCACACCCCCCCATGCCCATTCACACTCACACCCCACCATTCCTATTCACACTTTTCACAGACCCACATGTCCATTCACACTGCTCACACCCCCCCCACGCCCATTGACACTGATCACACACCCCCATGCCCATTCACACTGTTCACACCCTCCCATGCCCATTCACAGTTTTCACAAACCCCATGCCTATTTACACTTTTCACACACACCCAGCCCATTCACACTGCTCACACACACATGCCCATTCACACTTTTCACACCCCCCCATGCCCATTCACACGACTCACACACCCCCATTCCCATTCACACTCACACATCACCATTCCTATTCACACTTTTCACAGACACCCACGTCCATTCACACTGGTCACACACCCCCCACGCCCATTCACACTGGTCACACACCCCCAAGCCCATTCACACTCACGCCCCATGCCCATTCACACTCACACAGACCCATGCATATTCACACGACTCACACACGCCCATGCCATTTCACACTCACACACCACCATTCCTATTCACACTTTTAACACACACCCATGCCCATTCACACTTTTCACACACCCCTGTGCCCATTCACACTGCTCAAACACACCAATGCCCATTCACACTGTTCACACACACCCACGTCCATTCACACTTTTCACACACCCCTATGCCCATTCACACTGCTCACACACACCGATGCCCATTCACACTGCTCACACACACCCATGATCATTCACACTGCTCACACAACCTCACACCCATTCACACGTCACACACGCCCATGCCCATTCACTCTTTTCACAGACCCCCATGTCCATTCACACTGGTCACACACACCCATGCCCATTCACACTCACACGCCCCCATGCCCATTCACACTCACACGCCCCCATGCCCATTCACACTCACGCCCCCATGCCCATTCACACTCACGCCCCTATGCCCATTCACACTCACACGGACCCCATGCCCATTCACACTGCTCACACACATCCATGCCCATTCACTCTCACACACACCCATGCCCATTCACACTCACACACCCACATGCCCATTCACACTCACACGCCCCTATGCCCATTCACACTCACCCCCCCATGCCCATTCACACTCACGCCCCCATGCCCATTCACACTCACACGCCCCCATGCCCATTCATACTCACACAGACCCATGCCTATTCACACTGCTCACCCCACCATGCATATTCACACTACTCACACACCCCCATTCCCATTCACACTCACACATCATTCCTATTCACACTTTTCACAGACACCCACGTCCATTCACACTGGTCACACCCCCCCCACGCCCATTCACACTGGTCACACACCCCCAAGCCCATTCACACTCACGCCCCATGCCCATTCACACTCACACAGACCCATGCATATTCACACGACTCACACACCCCCATGCCATTTCACACTCACACACCACCATTCCTATTCACACTTTTAACACACACCCATGCCCATTCACACTTTTCACACACCCCTGTGCCCATTCACACTGCTCAAACACACCAATGCCCATTCACACTGTTCACACACACCCACGTCCATTCACTCTTCTCACAGACCCCCATGTCCATTCACACTGCTCACCCCCCATGTCCATTCACACTGCTCACACACCCCCATGTCCATTCACACTGCTCACACATCCCCATGTCCATTCACACTGCTCACACACCCCCATGTCGATCCACAATGCTCACACACACCCATGCCCATTCACACTTTTCATAGACGCCCATGTCCATTCACACTGCTCACTCTCCCCCATGCCTATTCACACTTTACACACACACACCCATGCTCATTCACACTGCTCAGACACACATGCCCCTTCACACTGCTCACACACCCCGATGCCCATTCACACTGCTCACACACACATGCCCATTCACACTTTTCACACACCCTATACCCATTCACACTGCTCACACACAACCATGCCCATACACACTGCTCACACACACCCATGATCATTCACACTGCTCACACAACCCCACACCCATTCACACTTCACACACACCCATGCCCATTCACTCTTTTCACAGAACCCCATGTCCATTCACACTGCTCACACTCCCCATGCCCAATCACACTGCTCACACAGCCCAATGCCCATTCACACTGGTCACACACACCCTTGCCCATTCACACTCACACGCCCCCATGCCCATTCACACTCACGCCCCCATGCCCATTCACACTGGTCACACACCCCCATGCCCATTCACACTGGTCCACACGCCCATGCCCATTGACACTCACACGCCCCATGCCCATTCACACTCACACGCCCCCATGCCATTTCACACTCACACACCACCATTCCTATTCACACTTTGCACAGACACCCACGTCCATTCACACTGGTCACACACACCCCCACGCCCATTCACACTGGTCACACACCCCCAAGCCCATTCACACTGGTCACACACCCCCATGCCCATTCACAATGTTCACACCCCCCATGCCCATTGACAGTTTTCACACACACCCATGCCCATTCACACTGCTCACACACACATGCCCATTCACACTTTTCACACACCACTGTGCCCATTCACACTGCTCAAACACACCAATGCCCATTCACACTGTTCACATACACCCATGTCCATTCACTCTTCTCACAGACCCCCATGTCCATTCACACTGCTCACCCCCCATGCCCATTCACACTGCTCACACACATCCATGCCCATTCACACTCACACGCCCCTATGCCCATTCACACACACACACACCCATGCCCATTCACACTCACACACACCCATGCCCATTCACACTACTCACACCACCCCATGCCGATTCACACTCACACACCACCACTCCTATTCACACTTTTCACAATCCCCCATGTCCATTCACACTGCTCACACCCCCCACGCCCATTCACACTGCTCACACCCCACCCATGCCCATTCACACTACTCACACATCCCCATGCCCATTCACACTCACACACCGCCATTCCTATTCCCACTTTTCACAGACCCCCATGTCCATTCACACTGCTCACACACCCACCACTCCCATTCACACTGGTCACACATAGCCATGATCTTTCACACTGCTCACACTTCCCCATGCCAATTTACACTGCTCACACCCCCCATGTCCATTCACACTGCTCACACACACATGCCCATTCATACGTTTCACACACCCCTATGCCCATTCACACTGCTCACACACAACCATGATCTTTCACACTGCTCACACATCCCCATGCCAATTTACACAGCTCACACCCCCCATTCCCATACACGGTGCTCACACCCCCCCCACGCCCATTCACACTTTGGCACAGACCCCCATGTCCATTCACTCCGCTCACACCCCCCATACCCATTCACACTTTTCCAGACCCCCATGCCCATTCACACTGCTCACACTCCCCCATGCCCATTCACTCTTTTTGCACACCCTATGCCTATTCACACTGCTCACACCCCCCCATGTCCATTCACACTTCTCACGTCCCCCATGCAAATTCACACTGCTCACACACCCCCATGCCCATTCACACTGCTCACACCCCCCATGCCCATACACACTGCTCGCACACACCAATGCGCATTCACACTTTTCACACAACCCCATGCCCATTCACACTGCTCACACACACCGATGCCCATTCACACTTTTCACACACCCCCATGCTCATTCACACTGCTCACACACCCCACGTCCATTCACACTGCTCACCCACCCATGCCCATACACACTGCTTACACACACCAATGCCCATTCACACTTTTCACACACCCCATGCCCAATCACACTGCTCACACAGCCCCATGCCCATTCACACTGGTCACACACACCCATGCCCATTCACACTCACACACCCCCATGCCCATTCACACTCACCCCCCCGATGCCCATTCACACTCACGCCCCCATGCCCATTCACACTCACACGCCCCCATGCCCATTCACACTCACACAGACCCATGCCTATTCACACTGCTCACCCCACCATGCATATTCACACTACTCACACCCCCCCATGCCCATTCACACTCACACATCACCATTCCTATTCACACTTTTCACAGACCCCCATGTCCATTCACACTGCTCACACCCCCCACGCCCATTGACACTGATCACACACCCCCATGCCCATTCACACTGTTCACATCCCCCATGCCCATTCACAGTTTTCACAAACCCCATGCCTATTCACACTTTTCACGCACACCCATGATCATTCACACTGCTCACACAACCCCACACCCATTCACACTTCACACACACCCATGCCCATTCACTCTTTTCACAGACCCCCATGTCCATTCACACTGCTCACACTCCCCATGCCCAATCACACTGCTCACACAGCCCCATGCCCATTCACACTGCTCACACAGCCCCATGCCAATTCACACTGGTCACACACACCCATGCCCATTCACACACACACGCCCCCATGCCCATTCACACTCACGCCCCCATGCCCATTCACACTCACACAGACCCATGCCTATTCACCCTGCTCACCCCACCATGCCCATTCACAATACTCACACACCCCCATGCCCATTCACACTGGTCACACACCCCAATGCCCATTTACACTAGTCACACACCCCCATGCCCATTTACACTGGTCACACACACCCATGCCCATTCACACTCACACGCCCCCATGCCCATTCACACTCACGCCCCATGCCCATTCACACTCACACGCCCCCATGCCCATTCACACTCACACAGACCCATGCCTATTCACACTGCTCACCCCACCATGCATATTCACACTACTCACCCACCTCCATGCCATTTCACACTCACACACCACCATTCCTATTCACACTTTTCACAGACACCCACGTCCATTCACACTGGTCACACCCCCCCCACGCCCATTCACACTGGTCACACACCCCCAAGCCCATTCACACTCACGCCCCATGCCCATTCACACTCACACAGACCCATGCATATTCACACGACTCATACATCCCCATGCCATTTCACACTCACACACCACCATTCCTATTCACACTTTTAACACACACCCATGCCCATTCACACTGCTCACACACACATGCCCATTCACACTTTTCACACACCCCTGTGCCCATTCACACTGCTCAAACACACCAATGCCCATTCACACTGTTCACACACACCCACGTCCATTCACTCTTTTCACAGACCCCCATGTCCATTCACACTGCTCACACTCCCCATGCCCAATCACACTGCTCACACAGCCCCATGCCCATTCACACTGCTCACACAGCCCCATGCCAATTCACACTGGTCACACACACCCATGCCCATTCACACACACACGCCCCCATGCCCATTCACACTCACGCCCCCATGCCCATTCACACTCACACAGACCCATGCCTATTCACCCTGCTCACCCCACCATGCCCATTCACAATACTCACACACCCCCATGCCCATTCACACTGGTCACACACCCCAATGCCCATTTACACTAGTCACACACCCCCATGCCCATTTACACTGGTCACACACACCCATGCCCATTCACACTCACACGCCCCCATGCCCATTCACACTCACGCCCCATGCCCATTCACACTCACACGCCCCCATGCCCATTCACACTCACACAGACCCATGCCTATTCACACTGCTCACCCCACCATGCATATTCACACTACTCACCCACCTCCATGCCATTTCACACTCACACACCACCATTCCTATTCACACTTTTCACAGACACCCACGTCCATTCACACTGGTCACACCCACCCCACGCCCATTCACACTGGTCACACACCCCCAAGCCCATTCACACTCACGCCCCATGCCCATTCACACTCACACAGACCCATGCATATTCACACGACTCATACATCCCCATGCCATTTCACACTCACACACCACCATTCCTATTCACACTTTTAACACACACCCATGCCCATTCACACTGCTCACACACACATGCCCATTCACACTTTTCACACACCCCTGTGCCCATTCACACTGCTCAAACACACCAATGCCCATTCACACTGTTCACACACACCCACGTCCATTCACTCTTCTCACAGACCCCCATGTCCATTCACACCGCTCATCCCCCATGTCCATTCACACTGCTCACACACCCCCATGTCCATTCACACTGCTCACACATCCCCATGTCCATTCACACTGCTCACACACCCCCATGTCGATTCACAATGCTCACACACACCCATGCCCATTCACACTTTTCACAGACCCCCATGTCCATTCACACTGCTCACTCTCCCCCATGCCTATTCACACTTTACACACACACACCCATGCTCATTCACACTGCTCAGACACACATGCCCCTTCACACTGCTCACACACCCCTATGCCCATTCACACTGCTCACACACACATGCCCATTCACACTTTTCACACACCCTATACCCATTCACACTGCTCACACACAACCATGCCCATACACACTGCTCACACACACCCATGATCATTCACACTGCTCACACAACCCCACACCCATTCACACTTCACACACACCCATGCCCATTCGCTCTTTTCACAGAACCCCATGTCCATTCACACTGCTCACACTCCCCATGCGCAATCACACTGCTCACACAGCCCAATGCCCATTCACACTGGTCACACACACCCATGCCCATTCACACTCACACGCCCCCATGCCCATTCACACTCACGCCCCCATGCCCATTCACACTGGTCACACACCCCCATGTCCATTCACACTGCTCACACCCCCCACGCCCATTGACACTGATCACACACCCCCATGCCCATTCACACTGTTCACATCCCCCATGCCCATTCACAGTTTTCACAAACCCCATGCCTATTCACACTTTTCACGCACACCCATGATCATTCACACTGCTCACACAACCCCACACCCATTCACACTTCACACACACCCATGCCCATTCACTCTTTTCACAGACCCCCATGTCCATTCACACTGCTCACACTCCCCATGCCCAATCACACTGCTCACACAGCCCCATGCCCATTCACACTGCTCACACAGCCCCATGCCAATTCACACTGGTCACACACACCCATGCCCATTCACACACACACGCCCCCATGCCCATTCACACTCACGCCCCCATGCCCATTCACACTCACACAGACCCATGCCTATTCACCCTGCTCACCCCACCATGCCCATTCACAATACTCACACACCCCCATGCCCATTCACACTGGTCACACACCCCAATGCCCATTTACACTAGTCACACACCCCCATGCCCATTTACACTGGTCACACACACCCATGCCCATTCACACTCACACGCCCCCATGCCCATTCACACTCACGCCCCATGCCCATTCACACTCACACGCCCCCATGCCCATTCACACTCACACAGACCCATGCCTATTCACACTGCTCACCCCACCATGCATATTCACACTACTCACCCACCTCCATGCCATTTCACACTCACACACCACCATTCCTATTCACACTTTTCACAGACACCCACGTCCATTCACACTGGTCACACCCCCCCCACGCCCATTCACACTGGTCACACACCCCCAAGCCCATTCACACTCACGCCCCATGCCCATTCACACTCACACAGACCCATGCATATTCACACGACTCATACATCCCCATGCCATTTCACACTCACACACCACCATTCCTATTCACACTTTTAACACACACCCATGCCCATTCACACTGCTCACACACACATGCCCATTCACACTTTTCACACACCCCTGTGCCCATTCACACTGCTCAAACACACCAATGCCCATTCACACTGTTCACACACACCCACGTCCATTCACTCTTTTCACAGACCCCCATGTCCATTCACACTGCTCACACTCCCCATGCCCAATCACACTGCTCACACAGCCCCATGCCCATTCACACTGCTCACACAGCCCCATGCCAATTCACACTGGTCACACACACCCATGCCCATTCACACACACACGCCCCCATGCCCATTCACACTCACGCCCCCATGCCCATTCACACTCACACAGACCCATGCCTATTCACCCTGCTCACCCCACCATGCCCATTCACAATACTCACACACCCCCATGCCCATTCACACTGGTCACACACCCCAATGCCCATTTACACTAGTCACACACCCCCATGCCCATTTACACTGGTCACACACACCCATGCCCATTCACACTCACACGCCCCCATGCCCATTCACACTCACGCCCCATGCCCATTCACACTCACACGCCCCCATGCCCATTCACACTCACACAGACCCATGCCTATTCACACTGCTCACCCCACCATGCATATTCACACTACTCACCCACCTCCATGCCATTTCACACTCACACACCACCATTCCTATTCACACTTTTCACAGACACCCACGTCCATTCACACTGGTCACACCCCCCCCACGCCCATTCACACTGGTCACACACCCCCAAGCCCATTCACACTCACGCCCCATGCCCATTCACACTCACACAGACCCATGCATATTCACACGACTCATACATCCCCATGCCATTTCACACTCACACACCACCATTCCTATTCACACTTTTAACACACACCCATGCCCATTCACACTGCTCACACACACATGCCCATTCACACTTTTCACACACCCCTGTGCCCATTCACACTGCTCAAACACACCAATGCCCATTCACACTGTTCACACACACCCACGTCCATTCACTCTTCTCACAGACCCCCATGTCCATTCACACCGCTCATCCCCCATGTCCATTCACACTGCTCACACACCCCCATGTCCATTCACACTGCTCACACATCCCCATGTCCATTCACACTGCTCACACACCCCCATGTCGATTCACAATGCTCACACACACCCATGCCCATTCACACTTTTCACAGACCCCCATGTCCATTCACACTGCTCACTCTCCCCCATGCCTATTCACACTTTACACACACACACCCATGCTCATTCACACTGCTCAGACACACATGCCCCTTCACACTGCTCACACACCCCTATGCCCATTCACACTGCTCACACACACATGCCCATTCACACTTTTCACACACCCTATACCCATTCACACTGCTCACACACAACCATGCCCATACACACTGCTCACACACACCCATGATCATTCACACTGCTCACACAACCCCACACCCATTCACACTTCACACACACCCATGCCCATTCACTCTTTTCACAGACCCCCATGTCCATTCACACTGCTCACACTCCCCATGCCCAATCACACTGCTCACACAGCCCCATGCCCATTCACACTGCTCACACAGCCCCATGCCAATTCACACTGGTCACACACACCCTATACCCATTCACACTGCTCACACACAACCATGCCCATACACACTGCTCACACACACCCATGATCATTCACACTGCTCACACAACCCCACACCCATTCACACTTCACACACACCCATGCCCATTCACACTGTTCACATCCCCCATGCCCATTCACAGTTTTCACAAACCCCATGCCTATTCACACTTTTCACGCACACCCATGATCATTCACACTGCTCACACAACCCCACACCCATTCACACTTCACACACACCCATGCCCATTCACTCTTTTCACAGACCCCCATGTCCATTCACACTGCTCACACTCCCCATGCCCAATCACACTGCTCACACAGCCCCATGCCCATTCACACTGCTCACACAGCCCCATGCCAATTCACACTGGTCACACACACCCATGCCCATTCACACACACACGCCCCCATGCCCATTCACACTCACGCCCCCATGCCCATTCACACTCACACAGACCCATGCCTATTCACCCTGCTCACCCCACCATGCCCATTCACAATACTCACACACCCCCATGCCCATTCACACTGGTCACACACCCCAATGCCCATTTACACTAGTCACACACCCCCATGCCCATTTACACTGGTCACACACACCCATGCCCATTCACACTCACACGCCCCCATGCCCATTCACACTCACGCCCCATGCCCATTCACACTCACACGCCCCCATGCCCATTCACACTCACACAGACCCATGCCTATTCACACTGCTCACCCCACCATGCATATTCACACGACTCACCCACCTCCATGCCATTTCACACTCACACACCACCATTCCTATTCACACTTTTCACAGACACCCACGTCCATTCACACTGGTCACACCCCCCCACGCCCATTCACACTGGTCACACACCCCCAAGCCCATTCACACTCACGCCCCATGCCCATTCACACTCACACAGACCCATGCATATTCACACGACTCATACATCCCCATGCCATTTCACACTCACACACCACCATTCCTATTCACACTTTTAACACACACCCATGCCCATTCACACTGCTCACACACACATGCCCATTCACACTTTTCACACACCCCTGTGCCCATTCACACTGCTCAAACACACCAATGCCCATTCACACTGTTCACACACACCCACGTCCATTCACTCTTCTCACAGACCCCCATGTCCATTCCCACCGCTCATCCCCCATGTCCATTCACACTGCTCACACACCCCCATGTCCATTCACACTGCTCACACATCCCCATGTCCATTCACACTGCTCACACACCCCCATGTCGATTCACAATGCTCACACACACCCATGCCCATTCACACTTTTCACAGACCCCCATGTCCATTCACACTGCTCACTCTCCCCCATGCCTATTCACACTTTACACACACACACCCATGCTCATTCACACTGCTCAGACACACATGCCCCTTCACACTGCTCACACACCCCTATGCCCATTCACACTGCTCACACACACATGCCCATTCACACTTTTCACACACCCTATACCCATTCACACTGCTCACACACAACCATGCCCATACACACTGCTCACACACACCCATGATCATTCACACTGCTCACACAACCCCACACCCATTCACACTTCACACACACCCATGCCCAT
This sequence comes from Scyliorhinus torazame, assembly GCF_047496885.1. NCBI lineage: Eukaryota > Metazoa > Chordata > Chondrichthyes > Carcharhiniformes > Scyliorhinidae > Scyliorhinus > Scyliorhinus torazame. Next base: position 117,682,468 of record NC_092717.1, read on the forward strand.
TCGCTCTTTTCACAGAACCCCATGTCCATTCACACTGCTCACACTCCCCATGCGCAATCACACTGCTCACACAGCCCAATGCCCATTCACACTGGTCACACACACCCATGCCCATTCACACTCACACGCCCCCATGCCCATTCACACTCACGCCCCCATGCCCATTCACACTGGTCACACACCCCCATGCCCATTCACACTGGTCACACACCCCCATGCCCATTCACACTCACATGCCCCCATGCCCATTCACACTCACGCCCCATGCCCATTCACACTCACACGCCCCCATGCCCATTCACACTCACACAGACCCATGCCTATTCACACTGCTCATCCCACCATGCATATTCACACTACTCACACACCCCCATGCCATTTCACACTCACACACCACCATTCCTATTCACACTTTGCACAGACACCCACGTCCATTCACACTGGTCACACACACCCCCACGCCCATTCACACTGGTCACACACCCCCAAGCCCATTCACACTGGTCACACACCCCCATGCCCATTCACAATGTTCACACCCCCCATGCCCATTGACAGTTTTCACACACACCCATGCCCATTCACACTGCTCACACACACATGCCCATTCACACTTTTCACACACCCCTGTGCCCATTCACACTGCTCAAACACACCAATGCCCATTCACACTGTTCACACACACCCATGTCCATTCACTCTTCTCACTGACCCCCATGTCCATTCACACTGCTCACCCCCCCATGCCCATTCACACTGCTCACACACCCCTATGCCCATTCACACTTTTCACACACCCCTATGCCCATTCACATTGCTCACACACACCGATGCCCATTCACACTTTTCACACACCCCCATCCCCATTCACACTGCTCACACACACATACCCATTCACGCTTTTCACACACCCCTGTGCCCATTCACACTGCTCACACACAACCATGCCCATACACACTGCTCACACACACCCATGATCATTCACACTGCTCACACAACCCCACACCCATTCACACTTCACACACACCCATGCCCATTCACACTGCTCACACTCCCCATGCCCATTCACACTGGTCACACACACCCATGCCCATTCACACCCACACGCCCCATGCCCATTCACACTCACACAGACCCATGCCTATTCACACTGCTCGCCACACCATGCATATTCACACTACTCACACCTCCCCATGCCATTTCACACTCACACACCACCATTCCTATTCACACTTTGCACACACCCCCATGCCCATTCACAATGTTCACACCCCCCATGCCCATTGACACTTTTCACACACACCCATGCCCATTCACACTGCTCACACACACATGCCCATTCACACTCTTCACACACCCCTGTGCCCATTCACACTGCTCAAACACACCAATGCCCATTCACACTGTTCACACACACCCATGTCCATTCACTCTTCTCACAGACCCCCATGTCCATTCACACTGCTCACCCCCCCATGTCCATTCACACTGCTCACACACCCCCATGTCCATTCACACTGCTCACACCCCCCCCATGTCGATTCACACTGCTCACACACACCCATGCCCATTCACACTTTTCACAGACCCCCATGTCCATTCACACTGCTCACACACCCCCATGTCCATTCACACTGCTCACACACCCCCATGTCGATTCACACTGCTCACACACACCCATGCCCATTCACACTTTTCACAGACCCCCATGTCCATTCACACTACTCACACCCCCATGCCCATTCACACTTTTCCAGACCCCCATGCCCATTCACACTGCTCACTCTCCCCCATGCCTATTCACACTTTTCACACACACACCCATACTCATTCACACTGCTCAGACACACATGCCCATTCACACTTTTCACACACCCCTATGCCCATTCACACTTTTCACACACCCCATGCCCATTCACACTGCTCACACACAACCATGCCCATACACACTGCTCACACACCGATGCCCATTCACACTGTTCACACATCCTCATTCACACTGCTCACACACACATGCCCATTCACACTTTTCACACACAACCATGCCCATACACACTGCTCACACACACCGATGCCTATTCACACTTTTCACAGACCCAATGCCTATTCACACTGCTCACACAGTCCTATGTCCATTCACACTACTCACATCCCCTCATGCCCATTCACACTGCTCACACACCTCATGTCCATTCACACACCCCCATGCCCATTCACACTCACACACAGCCATGCCTATTCACACTGCTCACCCCACCATGCCCATTCACACGACTCACACCCCCCCATGCCCATTCACACTCGCACACCACCATTCCTATTCACACTTTTCACAGGCCCCCATGTCCATTCAGACTGCTCACACACCCCCCACGCCCATTCACACTGGTCACACACCCCCATGCCCCTTCACACTGTTCACACCCCCCATGCCCATTCACACTTTTCACAGACCCCCATGTCCATTCACACTGCTCACTGACCCCCATGTTCATTCACACTGGTCACACCCCCCATGCCCATTCACACTTTTCACCCCCTATGCCCATTCACACTGTTCACACACCCCATGCCCATTCACACTTTTCACACCCCCATGCCCATTCACACTTTTCACACCCCCATGCCCATTCACACTGTTCACAACCCCATGCTCATTCACACTTTTCACACACCCCTATGCCCATTCACACTGCTCACACACACCGATGCCTATTCACACTGCTCACACACACCCATGATCTTTCACACTGCTCACACTTCCCCATGCCCATTTACACTGCTCACACCCCCATGCCCATACACGGTGCTCACACACACCCATGATCTTTCACACTGCTCACACTTCCCCATGCCCATTTACACTGTTCACACACCCCATGCCCATTCACACTTTTCACACACCCCATGCCCATTCACACTTTTCACAAACCCCATGCCCATTCACACTTTTCACACCCCCATGCCCATTCACACTTTTCTCACCCCCATGCCCATTCACACTGTTCACACCCCCCATGCTCATTCACACTTTTCACACACCCCTATGCCCATTCACACTGCTCAAACACACTGATGCCTATTCACACTGCTCACACACACCCATGATCTTTCACACTGCCCACATTCCCCATGCCCATTTACACTGCTCACACCCCCATGCCCATACATGGTGCTCACACACACCCATGATCTTTCACACTGCTCACACTTCCCCATGCCCATTCACACTGTTCACACACCCCATGCTCATTCACACTTTTCACATACACCCATGCTCATTCACACTTGTCACACACCCCTATGCCCATTCACACTGCTCACACACACCGATGCCCATTCACACTGCCCACACACACCGATGCCTATTCACACTGCTCACACACACCCATGATCTTTCACACTGCTCACACACCCCCATGTCCATTCACACTGGTGACACCCCCCCATGCCCATTCACACTTTTCACAGACCCCCATGGCATTCACACTGCTCACCCCCGCATGTCCATTCACACTGTTCACACACCCCCATGCCCATTCACACTTTTCACACACCCCCATGCCCATTCACACTGATCACACCCCTATGCCTATTCACACTTTTCACACACACCTGTGCCCATTCACACTGCTCAAACACACCAATGCCCATTCACACTGCTCACACACACCCATGTCCATTCACTCTTCTCACAGACCCCCATGTCCATTCACACTGCTCATCCCCCCCATGTCCATTCACACTGCTCACACACCCCCATGTCCATTCACACTGCTCACACCCCCCATGCCCATTCACACTTTTCCAGACCCCCATGCCCATTCACACTGCTCACTCTCCCCCATGCCTATTCACACTTTTCACACACACACACCCATGCTCATTCACACTGCTCAGACACACATGCGCATTCACACTTTTCACACACCCCTACGCCCATTCACACTTTTCACACACCCCATGCCCATTCACACTGCTCACACACAACCATGCCCTACACGCTGCTCACACACACCGATGCCCATTCACACTGTTCCCACACCCCCATCCCCATTCACACTGCTCACACACACATGCCCATTCACACTTTTCACACACAACCATGCCCATACACACTGCTCACACACACCGATGCCTATTCACACTTTTCACAGACCCAATGCCTATTCACACTGCTCACACACTCCTATGTCCATTCACACTGCTCACATCCCCTCATGCCCATTCACACTGCTCACACACCCCATGTCCATTCACTCTGGTCACACGCCCCCATGCCCATTCACACTCAAACACCCCATGCCCATTCACACACCCCCATGCCCATTCACGCACACACACACATGCCTATTCACACTGCTCACCCCACCATGCCCATTCACACTACTCACACCCCCCCATGCCTATTCACACTCACACACCACCATTCCTCTTCACACTTTTCACAGACCCCCATGTCCATTCAGACTGCTCACACCCCCCGCCCACGCCCATTCACACTGGTCACACACCCCCATGCCCCTTCACACTGTTCACACCCCCATGCCCATTCACACCTTTCACAGACCCCCATGTCCATTCGCACTGCTCACACACCCCATGCCCATTCACACTGCTCACTGACCCCCATGTTCATTCACATTGGTCACACCCCCCCATGCCCATTCACACTTTTCACCCCCTATGCCCATTCACACTGTTCACACCCCCATGCCCATTCACACTTTTCACAAACCCCATGCCCATTCACACTTTTCACACCCCCATGCCCATTCACACTTTTCACACCCCCATGCCCATTCACACTGTTCACACCCCCCATGCTCATTCACACTTTTCACACACCCCTATGCCCATTCACACTGCTCACACACACCGATGCCTATTCACACTGCTCACACACACCCATGATCTTTCACACTGCTCACACTTCCCCATGCCCATTTACACTGCTCACACCCCCATGCCCATACACGGTGCTCACACACACCCATGATCTTTCACACTGCTCACACTTCCCCATGCCCATTCACACTTTTCATAAACCCCATGCCTTTTCATACTTTTCACATACACCAATGCCTATTCACACTGCTCACACACACCCATGATCTTTCACACTGCTCACACTTCCCCATGCCCATTTACACTGCTCACACCCCCATGCACATACACGGTGCTCACACACACCCATGATCTTTCACACTGCTCACACTTCCCCATGCCCATTCACACTGTTCACACACCCCATGCTCATTCACACTTTTCACATACACCCATGCTCATTCACACTTGTCACACACCCCTATGCCCATTCACACTGCTCACACACACCGATGCCCATTCACACTGCCCACACACACCGATGCCTATTCACACTGCTCACACACACCCATGATCTTTCACACTGCTCACACACCCCCATGTCCATTCACACTGGTGACACCCCCAATGCCCATTCACACTTTTCACAGACCCCCATGGCATTCACACTGCTCACCCCCCCATGTCCATTCACACTGTTCACACCCCCCCATGCCCATTAACACTTTTCACACACCCCCATGCCCATTCACACTGTTCACACCCCTATGCCTATTCACACTTTTCACACACACCCATGCCCATTCACACTGCTCACACACACATGCTCATTCACACTTTTCACACACCCCTATGCCCATTCACACTGCTCACACACACCGAATCCCATTCACACTGCTCACACACACCGATGCCTATTCACCCTGCTCACACACCCATGATCTTTCACACTGCTCACACTTCCCCATGCCCATTTACACTGCTCACACACCCCCATGCCCATACACGGTGCTCACACAAACCCATGATCATTCACACTGCTCGCACAACCCCACACCCATTCACACTGTTCACACACACCCATGCCCATTCACACTGCTCACACCCCCCCATGCCCGTTCACACTGCTTACACCCCGCCATGCCATTTACACTGCTTACACCACCCCATGAGCATTCTCATTGCTCACTCACCACCCCCCTCCCACCATGCGCATTCAACTGCTCATGGAGCCCTGGGACAGTCGATTACGACAATATGACCAGGAACCACCGGCACATGGCCTGGAGACCCCACACAAGACCCGGACTCAGCCCCCCACATGGCCAAGGAGGAGCACTGAGACCAGAGGAGAGAAAGGGCCCCACCCGCCTGTTCTGCCTTCTGTTGAATGTCAAGACACCAGGTGACCTGTGACCCAGCCAGTGACAGCGCAGACTGTGAGTCGGATTCCGATATGATCATTGGACTGCCCGGCGATGATATGCTGGCACTCAATTGTACCAGCAACCTTGCCAGCTGGGCCATGCCAGCTGCGACATTCAACACGGTAGCGGCGGTCCCCGGTACACTACCCACCTCTCGGGCTGGCTGTACCAGCCCTGGAACTCCGCCCACAATCCAAGCAGCCACGGGACTGTCCACCTGAGAACATGAACATTTCTCCTGACTTGGTGGGGGTGGAGTAGGGCTGTTACGACCCGTTACATGGACAGAGCTTGTCTAGCATCCACTTCCCCTTCCTGCACCTCAGAATATGAGCTAATCAGTTGGCTCGGGGGCGGAGCTTCCTCCTATTTGGAGGACCTCCCCACGGAATATAAAACTGACCTGGAAGCAGTTCGGGGAAAGAGACCCTGTGGGGAGTGGAGAGGAGTGATTATGGTGACTAGTGTGGAATAAAGTGAGTTGTGCCCTGTCAGCCGAGCCTCTTGTGGAGTCATTGCCTCCGACCACAACACATACCACTTTGGTGCGGACCGGTTCTGGACTGGTGTGATATTCTATTGGCAGCATGCATAATTGGACAGTGGAGGTACCTTCATCTGCATCCCATTAACGGGATGAAAAACGGCTTCATGCTGGGAACTGTGCTCCTCTATTACAGGCAGGAACGCACCCTCCTGTCGTCATTTCACATTGGCGGTAAACTAATATTTCAGCTTCCATTGCATTGTCTCCCCTCTCCACCACCCACCATTAAACCCACCGCTGTTTGGACGGGAAAATCTCAGCCAATACTCATAGCACATTAAAGTGTACATCAGCTAAACCATTACATTATGCTTTGTCGTTAACTTGGATTGATGAAGAGGTGGTGTAATAATGTAGTATTATATTAAATTAGACACAATGGAGTGTTTAATGGTTAGCAGTTTTAATATGGGTTGCTGAAGTTCCATTGTTATCATCGCTCAGTGACGCAGCATCCTCCTTTCCCCATTTGAGGATTTCTGTTGGAATGATTCCCTCTAAAATTACTCTCATCTTTGTTATGAGCACATTGACATAATAACTAAAATGGTCTGCAAAGATCGGTGGTGCAAGGTAGTCTTTCCTTCAAATACACCGACGGAGCAGCTGGTTAAGTCTGCTGACATTGAAGAATGATGGTGTTAGGCAAACATTTGCAACCTTGCTGCTCAGACATCTCCAGATAGCCAGTCCTATTGATGTCCGATTGCTCAAGTGACTGGAGGTCATTCAGTCTGCACCTCTCAGTGAATTAGCCTAAGCAAGAACATTTAGAAAAATAATGTGCAAATACTGTATGATTTTGAAAAAGAGTATTTTTAAATGCATTACCTGGTTGATTAGGAAGCTTTATTTACCCAATGTTCAAAAACCATTTAAAGCAATATCTCAGGAATAAAAGGAGATAATTCATGTAAATCCATGTGTCACAATCATGTATACATAATTATCTTGACTCTGTCATAGCATCAAAAGGATGAACAAATATAGGAATATGTTTTATAAAGTGTTTTTTAGATTGCACTGTGTATGAAATTCCAGAGCTACAAACTATTAATAAACTGGACTCAATATTGACTTTCGTAACAGAAGATACTGTGACATGATATTGTTCAAGATCTGGAACATGAATATGTTTTTTTTTCACCAAACTGCATTTCAAATGCAAAGTACTGAATTTAAGCAGCAAGTTTGACTCGGAAAACTAGTAAATGGAATATGATTTTAGATTACATTTAATTAAATAAAGCACTGTCTTGCAATAAAGGTTAGTGAACCTTGTTTTTTTATTTTTATGAATATAGCAGGAGAAATAATATATGCAATCTCCTGCACCCTTCATCTATATCACAGCTCACTAAATAATGCCTAATGTTTATTTCATTTAGCAGAACACCTAGCACTGGGTTGTACTCGAGGGACTGATTATCATAATTATACAAGTTTCTATAGCAACCTACAAGTCTATCAGTTTTGATTCATTATATTGTTATCCTTCTAGCATATTCTAAATATTGGGTACACATAAAAGTCACAGACTCACTGTTACTATAAAAGTAGTGCTAAAAATGTTTTCTTTTTGTTTAGAAACGTGTTGTTAATTGCATTTTGTACTTATTTTACACTTTCCCGACACATTAGTTAATTATTATCCCTTTGTCCAAAATATAAGGAAACGACAGATGATTTTTAAAATGTTCAGTGGAATAGAGAAGACAAAAAAGTTATTGACATGATTTGCGTCCCCCTCTGTTGAAGGCTGCAAATTGTATTAATTATTTCCACCTACAAGGCACACCCATTGGTTTGGCATAAGACTGGTTTTGAAAAAGGAAACAAGATCCATACATTTTAATTTATCAATAGGGCACTGTTACTTCAAAGTATTCTGAGAGCTTTCTTTTAAGTCTGGAACGGTATTTGCAATAGCCTCTAGTATTACCACTAATGAAGTAACTTGTCTTGAGAACAGTTACTTCATTGGTCGCTTTTGACCGACATTGAGAAGCCAGAATACTAATGACCCTGTTCCAAGCCTCAAAGTTTGTTCTGGTGTAAAGCTGAAAGCTCATTGAACAAAGACGACAGTGACAGCATGGATGTGAAGTTAGCTGAGTGACAGTGTAGGATCTCTTATTTTTCAAATAAGAGATGAGGGTCCGGTGGTAGTGAAAGATTGAGTTTTATTGCAAAAATCAAGTTAGCACACTTTAAAAACTATAAAAATACAAAATAAAAGAAGCAAAAGCCCAGCAGGACATAAGGAAGGAAAGAACTAGAAAGAGAACAAAGGCAAAGAGAGAGAGGAGACAGGCAACACTTATGCCAGTAACCTTATACCTGTGTTTGATACCGCCCCCCTTCTTTGCTCCCTATTGGTTTACAAGTTTTAAATTGTGACTTCTGAATGGTGGTCTCTACCATCACTCAAAATAATAACTGATTACTCCCTTTGCAGTCTAGCTGAGAGGCTGGTGCTAGGTTTCACTGCCAAGCTGACCTTGACTTACTTAGAACAATGCAGCTTGTATTTCAGCTGCAGTCACAAGATTTTTAAAACTTGAATTTTAACTTATTTCCCGACAATCCCCCCTTTGATTCTTCTTGGATCTGCAAACTCAGCAGTGACAAGTACTAGTGCTGAGCTGCCAGCCCTCTGATTGGGCTGGAAGATCTTGGAGGCTGGCCACCATTTTCACTTAGATGACAGCCCTAGAGGTGACATTTTAGGCTACTGCTTTTGGCCCTGGTGTTAGGATTTCAGCCTCCTCTAAAATGTTCAGCCCATAGAGTCATTGAACGATTCCAGGAGAGCCAGAGCCCTGAAATCCAAGGAGGACAGCCTCTTGATTCATTGATGCAAATCTGGAGATCCTCCTCGATTGCATGGGGAAAACGAGGTGATCCTCGTCCAGGAGGATGGCAGGAGGAGGCTGCCTACCCAGCCTAAGTAGGCCTGGGTGGAAATAGCTGACACAGTCAGCAGAAAGAGTGTGGTGCACAGATCCCATGTTTGAAGATGTTTAATGACCTGATTCACTCTGGCAAGGTGAATGCAATCCCTCAGGTAAGGCCTCTGGGTATTCATTCTGTAGCATAAACACCAGCTGAGGAGCCTTAGGGCACATGCTGCTCTTCAACATTTTCTCTTACTGAACCCTAAGCATGACTCAGAGCCATCGTGCTGCTGAGGACCTGCCAGCATATAGACATTGAGCTTCTAATGAATAGGAGCAGCTGGCATTGCCCATAGAGCCAGAAATGCTTTATCTCCGTCTCCTTTTCTTTGCAGGAGTAATGGGCTCATGTGACCCAGGAAAGTGCCAGGACTGAAGGAAAAGTTCTCACGTTATCACCACCATGGAGGAGGGAGCCATGAAGATGGCCATGGTCATGGAACACAGGGAAATCGGTGTCGGAAAAATGGGCATCCCTGATGGAGATTGATGATTCAAGAGTACACTGAACTTAACGCTGAGTTGCATTGGAAAATCTTAGCACTGCAGAGGTTTCTGCTGTCCAACGTTCCTCTCATTATTTCTTTTGTGTCCTCCACACATGCAGGCATTGAGGCAATTAAACTAACTCCATCAACATCACTGGACCAAGAGCAACAACAGCAGAGTTCAGAAGGAACACCATCACACCTTACAAATGCACCCCTGCCACCAACATAGATACATTCACCTCTAAAGATACTCACACAGAGTTAGGGTGGCACCGGTATGAGCATGGCCCTAGTGGTCAGGAGGAGGTGTAAGAGGCAGAAGCAGCTTGGACACCCTTTGAAGGATGGTGAACAGATATAGCCCAGCTCAGATGCAGGGTCATAAGAGTCATAGGAAAGGAGGCTCTACTGAGAACAGCATCAACAGATGTGCTCCCACATGTCAGAGTTCCCTGAGGCTGAGTGCATGGCCCTGGGTTGAGAATGGATAGATGGTGCATGCCCCACATCCGCTCATCACAAATTTTGTCTTGTGTCTTTTTGCTTTCAGATACCTCAGTGGTGAAATCTGCTCAGGCAGTAGAGGAACATCAAAGAGATGGTAACAATGAAGACACAGCACCAAATCTTGATTTTGCACTTGCTGCCACCAGCTCAGCTACTGACACTGGGCATATCTTACAGTATAGATTAAAGGTGGGATTTGCACTTGATGAGACACAGGGCTTAAATGGACTGCAGCTGGGTCAGGCGGAAAGGACGGCATAGGTGCCAGTTCACTGGAGGGCAAAGATACACGTGGATTCTGGTGCACGGACAGGATAGGTAACCTACAGATGAATGCTGGTGGGGATGTACAATTAAATATTTCGTGCATTGGGAAGCCTGTCAGAAAGCCTATGGTCAATGTCAAGGAGCTTGGACGAGTCCAAAACCAACTGAGCACAGGGGCTGGATTCTCCGTCCCCGAAGCCGAAATCGCATTCGGTAACGAAACGGAGAATCCGTTTTGGCTCCAAAATCGTGAGCGGCGCCAGTTTTCCAATTCCCTGCCCCCTGAAAATCAGCGTACTCAAGGAATACGGCATGCCGAGTATCCATCACCTCAGGCCATTGCCTGAGGCCCACCCCGTGGTGCTCCGTTGCAGACCGGCCGAATTCCCGACGGCTTGGCTTACGGTCATGGCGTAAAAGTTTTCATGGCGTAAAAGTTTTCACGACGGCGTCAGCACTTAGTCTCAAAATCGGAGAATCGAGCCCCACATCTTTGCTTGGAGACCCCCCTTTTAAGCATGGAAGGGTGGCCAAATCCATTAGCATACTGGTGGACCCAACTATTGTTTAAAAAAAATTTAGAGTACCCAATTCATTTTTTCCAATTAAAGGGCAGTTTAGCGTGGCCAATCCACCTATCCTGCACATCTTTGGGTTGTGGGGGTAAAACCCATGCAAACACGTGGAGAAATTGTAAACTCCACACGGACAATGACCCAGAGCCGGGATCGAACCTGGGACCTCGGTGCCGTGCTAACCACAGCACCACCATGTTGCCCGTGGTGGACACAACGATGATGCATCTTCTGATGGTCAATGTGAAAGCTTACATTGCCACAAAAACAGCAGCTCCAATTTCTGAGTGCTACAGTAGAAGCTCAAACTAGCGTCTTCCAAGGTTAGTTCCCTGCCACATGACTGTTGTTTACAGTGTGCAAAGGGGCATGTGGATTGTCAGAGCTGCCCAACTATCTGTCTTCCAACAGATTCTTGGATTGCTGAGGCATCGCCCCGGAGAACACCAGTAGCTCCATGATGCACAAACCTGCTTCACATGTATGCTGGTGCCCACCAGTTCTACTTCACCACCACCTCTCTCAACTCCTGCACTGCTGCTAAATTATCATGATGTGGAGATGCCGGCGTTGGACTGGGATGAGCACACTAAGAAGTCTTACAACTCCAGGTTAAAGTCCAACCGGTTTGTTTCGATATCACTAGCTTTCGGAGCGCTGCTCCTTCCTCAGGTGAATGGAGAGGTATGTTCCAGAAACATATATATAGACAAATTCAAAGATGCAAGACAATGCTTGGAATGCGAGCATTAGCAGGTGATTAAATCTTTACAGATCCAGAGATGGGGTAACCCCATGTTAAAGAGGTGTGAATTGTGTCAAGCATTGGGTGGTGTTCTCACATGTAATGGTGGTATCCATGTCGATGATCTGGCACGCCTTGATGAGCAAACTACCCAGCCTTCAGAACAGTGACCACTACACCACACAACCCTGCCATTGCAATCTCTGCAAGACGTGCCAGATCATCGACATGGATACCACCATTACACGTGAGAACACCACCCACCAGGTACGCGGCACATACTCGTGCAACGCGGCCAACGTTGTCTACCTCATACGCTGCAGGAAAGGATGTCCCGAAGCGTGGTACATTGGCGAGACCATGCAGACGCTGCGACAACAAATGAACGGACATCGCGCGACAATCACCAGGCAGGAATGTTCCCTTCCAGTCAGGGAACACTTCAGCAGTCAAGGGCATTCAGCCTATAATCTCCGGGTAAGCGTTCTCCAAGGCGACCTTCAGGACGCGCGACAACGCAGAATCGCCGAGCAGCAACTTATAGCCAAGTTCTGCACACATGAGTGCGGCCTCAACAGGGACCTGGGATTCATGTCGCATTACATTCATCCCCCACCATCTGGCCTGCGAAATCCTACCAACTGTCCTGGCTTGACACAATTCACACCTCTTTAACCTGGGGTTACCCCATCTCTAGATCTGTAAAGATTTAATCACCTGCTAATGCTCGCATTCCAAGCATTGTCTGGCATCTTTGAATTTGTACATATATATGTTTCTGGAACATACCTCTTCATTCACCTGAGGAAGGAGCAGCGCTCCGAAAGCTAGTGATATCGAAACAAACCGGTTGGACTTTAACCTGGTGTTGTAAGACTTCTTACTGTGCTAAATTATCAGACTGTTTATCCAACATCCAGAGCTGCTTGAGGTTTTCCGCCAAGAACATTTGCAATCTCTCCTTTTAAAAGTCAGCAGTTTTCCACCAATCACTGGGGCAACTCTCCTTAGGATAGGCAAAGGTAAATGCAAAACAGGCATTTAGAGAATGCACACGGATGATGTGTTAACTTTTGAATGTAACAAGGCATGATTAAAGTTATCTTTTTGGATCTATAATTTGTGTTTTTTATTTTTTTATGGTGACATGGATACTGTCATGGTGAGTGACAGGTTGGGACTGTTGGGAAATGAGGTATTGGAACTGGGGTTGCAGTTACCAGAATTGCGCTTGGATGAGTTCTTCATGGACAGCCTGAGCAGAAAGGGACTGTCTAGGTAGGCCCCTCCTTTCTTTTCCTCCTCTTTCTCTTCCTTTCCCTCCACATCCCAATGCTTCTTCTCTGATGTGCTTAGAGTATAGCTTTTGGCAACAGTATATATAGTTGTGTAAGTGCGCAGCATGCAGCAGACAATCACATATCTTGCACCAGAGGTGAACAAACTGAATGTTAAAGGTGGTAGATGTGATGGCAATCAAGCGGTCTGCTTTGTCCTGGATGGTGTTGAGCTTCCTTAGAGTTGTTGGAACTGCACTCATCCATGCAAGTGGAGAATATTCCAACACACTCCTGACTTGTGTCTTGTAGATGGTGAACAGGTTTTGAGGGTTCAGGAAATGTGTTATTCGCCACAGAATTCCCAGCATCTTGTCTGCTGTTGTAGCCACAGTATTTATATGGCTTGTAGTGCCTTGCTTACTCCGTTTACATCTGGTGGCCTTCACTGCTCATTCCATAACGCTTGCACCAATGTGGCATCAGGTGGGATTCTCCCCACTAATCTCAGTGCATACTATGGATGCCATTCAGATCTCCAAAAGCACTCGCAACACCCAGAACAGTATGCTACAGAGTCCAATGATTCATCTGTAAACTTTAAAAACCAGGTCAATCCTGGGATTCTGAAATTCCATGGAGCTGGGGGAACTCAAAGTGTTAATCTCTGATTGATGCTCTAAACTCCAAGCTGTTCCTGTCTTGCTATAACATTACCCAACAATGTGAAAAATTTCATAGGCATTTCCTGTCCACAAACAGCAGATCAAATCCAATCCAGTTCCATTAGCACCCCTTCATGCTATGCTTGATCATCAGCGAAGTGATGGAAAGCATTGTTGACAGTGTTTCAAGCAGCATTTGCACAGGAATAATTTGTTCACTGTCACACAGTTTGGGTTCCACCAGGGCCTCTCAGCTCCTGATCTCATTTACAGCCTTGGTTCAAGCAAGAGCATTACTCCAGAGGCGAGGTGAGAATGACTGCTCTTGACACTGAGGCAGCATTTGATCGAATATGGCATCAAGGATCATAAGAAAAACTGAAGTCAATGGGAATCGGGGGAATCTCTGCACTGGTTGGAGCCATATCAAACACAGAGGAAAATGGTTTGATTGTTGAAGTCCAAGCATCTCAGCTCCAAGATATTCCTTATGGTATTCCTAGACCCAGTCTCTTTGGTTATTTCATCAATGACCTTAGTTCAGCGTCATCTCCACTGTCAGATGACTTTGTCCTTGTGGATCTGGATGCTGGCTTGCAACCACAAAAAAGGCAAAGCTGCCTGGAAAAGATGGTATCCCACTGGACTTCCTGCACCTTCATGATCCACTGACAATTCAATGGCTGCTGGCACTCTTTTCAACTGTGGTGGGGAATAGCCACATTCCTCAAATCTGGCTTGAGGTGATGGTACTAGCTCTGTCAAAACCACGGAAGCCAATAGATGACCTTGGGAGTTACAGTCCCAATTCACTGCTCTGTACAACCTAGAAGCTCCTCAAGTGACTCATTCTTTTGTGAATTAGTCCTATTACCATCTCTTCCCTCCTCCAAGAGTAGGCTGGTTTTAGGCCCAAATTCAATTACTGTGACCAATTTCCAACTCTCACCACAAATATTGAAGTTGGTTTTCATCACAAGCTCAAAATCAGATTCCTCAGCCTACAGTATTGTGTGGAAGCCTGGACCGATACTCAAACTGTCCCTGCTTCTGTGGACACTTCTGAGCAACAGAAAGATGAAGGGCTAATACCCATGAGTCAAGGTCAGCACTATAACACTATTCAGCAACCATCTGGCACCGACACTTTTTGACATCTACGAAAGCGATATGCTTATCACATCATTACAAACATTTATTATGCTGACGATATTACCTTGACCATCGAAGCAAAATCTTTCCAGGATATGGAAGCCACATTAAACTCTGACATGTCAAAAATGGCTCACCATTTCTACAAGTGGAGACTGCAACCATACTCAGCCAAATCTATCACATCTGCATTTCACCTTGAAAATCGTAAGTCTCACATCACCCTAAATGTCACCTTCTGTGGAGAGAAAGTGCATCATGACTGATCCCACCTATCTTGTAGAGACCCTTGACAGCTCCCTAACTTACTATCACCACCTCCTAAAGACTGCCGAAAACGCCAAGAAGTGAGTAAACATCATCCACAAGCTCGCCGGCAGAAGGTAGGGGGCAAAACCCACCATCCTTTGTACTACTGCTATAGCCCTGGATTTCCCAGCAGCTGAATACTTTGCACCCATATGGGCTTAAATCGTCACATCAAACTCATTGACACACAACCTGACTGAGTAATGAGTATAATCACTAGAACTCTGACATTCAACTTCAGGTCAGTGGTTACGAGTCCTCTTAAATGTGGACCCTCATCGCAGGATTTTGGTTAATTCAGTTGTAGGGCCAATGTGTTCATGTTGCCATGGGGAATTGGGCAGAGGAAACAGTTTTGAGATCAGGTTACAGATGTCCCTACAAGTCAATGAAAGAGACACCAATTCCATGTGGTCAGCAGAAAGAAGAGGCTGTTTTTGGCATTGTGAACTACCTCAACAACACATAAGAGGAAGGGGTGGCACGTGGCACAGTGGTTAACATTGCTGCCTATGGCACTGAGGACCCGGGTTCGAATCCCAGCACTGGGTCAGTGTCCGTGTGGAGTTTGCACATTCTCCTCGTGTCTGCATGGGTTTCACCCCCACAACCCAAGGATGTGCAGGTTAGGTGGATTGGCCACGCTAAATTTCCCCTTAATTGGAAAATAAAATAAAATAAAAAATAATTGGGTACTTTAAATTTTTTTTAAAAACCCATAAGAGGTTCAGTCAAAGAGGCACAACCTGCAGCCAACTAAGGATTTGGGGAAAATCATTACGGCATGGCCAGGGGGAATCATTGGACCAGGCTTTACTGCTAGTGGTGGATTTAAGAAGCTCTCAAAACTGAGGGAAGTGCTGGGAGACAGAGACTCAAATTTTCTGCTCGGCAAAATAGGGATAAGGGAACCCAGTGAAACTGGGAGCAATTGAGAGCTGTTTGATATAATGTCTACAATTCTATGCAGATTGCGATGCATGATAAGTATAATAGGGGAATGCATCAAATAAAATAATGTTTAGTTGAGAGTGCTTTTTTAGTCAATTGTTGCAGTAAAAGTTTAAAATGTGAAATCTCACTATGTCATCTTTCAGTTAATCACTGGAAGTTTGAATCTCTTTTTGAAAGTTATTGTTGTCTATGAAATGATAATGCTACCCACAACCTGGATCTTGATACAGCATATGAATGCTTTTAAATGTATAGTAGCAAAGTTAAAGCGGGCAAGAAATTGTTCAAACTCGGTCAGGTCTTAGAAGACAGGCAGAATATTAGAGATGATTTGAAATTTTGTCAGTTCAAGACTAATCAAATCAAGTTGAATTAGATGGAACAAGTTGCCTGTGGGATTGTAAAATACACCAATTTCGCAAACAGTTAGAAATGTTATCAAATTTAGGGAGGTGTTTTTGTAATTGTCTGCCGCAAGAATGGCTTTCTTTGTCACAGGCAGAATTTATGTTTATTTGGACTCAGTTTAAAACAGTGCCATTTGCAAACCAGAAATGGAAAAGTGATTTTTTTTCTTTGAAATACATTGGGCGCGATTCTCCGCTCCCGCTCCAGTTTGGAGAATCGGCTGGCGCGCCATTTTTCCCCGCGACGCCGGTCCGACGGCCTTCCACGATGCAACCAAGCAGCGAGAACGGCCCCGTCGAGTTCTGCGCGGCGCAGGCCGGAGAATGCCCAGGACACCCAAAATGGCGATTCTCCACTACACCCGCTATTCTCTGGCCCGGATGGGCCGAGCGACCTGCCTAAAACGACGGCTTCCCACCGGCGTCATCCACACCTGGTCGCTGCTGGCAGGAACAGCGCGGGAGCGCTGGGGGGGGGGGGGGGGGGGGCGGCCTGTGGGGGGGGCGAGGGGGGTTCTTTCACCGGGGTTGCACTCAAAAGGGGTCTGGCCCACGATCGGTGCCCATCGATCGGCGGGCCGGCCTCTCTAAAGGAGGACCTCCTTTCCTCCGTGCCCCGCAAGATCCATCTGACGTCTTCTTGCGGGGCGGCCTCGGGGAGGACGGCAACCACGCATGCACGGGTTAGTGCTGGCTGCCGCTGGCCAAACCGCGCATGCGCGGGTGACGCCAGTTAGGTGGCGGATGACGCAGCGCCGCTTTTATGCGGCGCCAATGCCCGGCGCGCGCATACGATGCTGCTTTAGCGACACGCCCCCCTCTCGCGGCCCCGATCCTAGCCCATTTTCAGGCCCTGAATCGGTTGAGATCAGGGCCGTTTCGCGCCGTCATGAACCTTGACGGTGTTCACGACGGAGTGGGCACTTAGTCGCGGGAGCGGAGAATCGCGCCCATTATTTCCTTAATACATATATATGCAGAAGTGGAGACATGTTATAATGTACATTATATCAAATCACCACATGAAAAGATAATGGAAAATTCATATTTAAGGCAAATAATGTAAATGAAATAACATGGTGCATCAATACGTAAATGTAAGCATGGTGCAAAGGATAAGAGAGGGTTAAATGGGCCAAATTTTAGAAGCTCTGAAACAACTATATTCACACGATACTGGTAAAAGTGGGATTCAACCAAAATCTTTGGGAGAAATTTCAACACAATTAAAGGAGTCAACACAGGATAAAAAGTCATTTCCGTTCCAAACAACAGAGAAAGCAGAAAAATTGAAGAAATATGGACCTTAAAATATTTGCATATTCATGAGAAATAATTGAATGCTGTAACATAACCTCTCTCTCTGTCCGTGAGAAAATCAGCACGATCTCAAAATCCAGAGGGAAGCGAAAACGTGATTCTCTCTGGCTTGATTGGTTTTTGGAATCTCTGGGAAAAATACTGTTCTCCAGTCCCCTCAGGAGGTCAAAACCACTTCACTAGCACAGGGACCACATGTTATATGTAAACCACTTACCTTCTATATGATGTGATCTCTATCTTGAAAGTATGCAAAGTTAGCGTCCAGCACATTGGCCAGCAACATTTCCAAAGAGTCATATTTTGTGGGAATAGAAGAGCCCACTAGCGCCCAATCTATTCCCCATGTACATGTTTCAACCAATGTCCATTGCAATTTATTATACTGGAATAACATTATCAATAGGCACCTTATCCAGCCCTCTAATTACATTATAGACCTCACCAGAAACAGATATGTTCAGTATAGTTGGAAAATAACGTAAAATCACCAGATTAGAGGCATCAGCTCTGTGTAAAATAAAATGGGATATTGTAGGTATTCCTGTAAAATGGGAATTAGTCATGTGAACCATCATGCTCCCTTCTTTTCATAGATTATGTGCTTGATTTTGGACTATATATCCAGAAGAAAAGAACTGCTAACCCTAAGCCTCAAAGATAATTAAGTAAAACTTCAGCATATTTGTTTATCCCTCCAACTCAATTAATCACCTGGTCAATTGCTTTCTGAAAGTATAGGAACAATTGTGTTCACTGAGGTACCTCTTTGCTCCTTTAATCCTACTTCTAACCAGGTATTACTGCAGTTCTTCTGGAACATTCTGCTTCAGCCAGAGGCAGCACAATAACACAGTGGGTAGTACTGTTGCTTCACAGCTCCAGGGTCCCAGGTTCGATTCTCGGCTTGGGTCACTGTCTCTGTGGAGTCTGCATGTCCTTCCCGTGTCTGCATGGGTTTCCTCCGGGTGCTCCGGTTTCCTCCCACAGTCCAAAGATGTGCAGGTTGGGTGGATTGGCCATGATAAATTGCCCTTAGTGTCCAAAAAGGCTCGATGGGTTACGGGGATAGGGTGGAGGCGGGGACTTAAGTAGGGTGCTCTTTCCAAGGGCCAGTGCAGACTCGATGGGCCGAATGGCCTCCTTCTGCACTGTAAAATCTATGATCTTTGAGCTCACTAGTGTAGAGGATAGTAACTATTATTAGAGGTATTTTTAAATCTGTTAAACACTGCATTACAAAACTCAGCAAATTCAACTTGCAACTCCAATCTCCTGCCTCCACTGATACAGACTCTTTAATGACACCTGCCGTTAACATAAACATTTAAACCAACAACAGCTTGTATTTATGTCACAGCTTTAATGTAGAAAACCGTCCAAGGAATTTCACAGAAGGATAGTTGACAAAGCACGAGAAACCAAAGCATACAGGGGGATCCTAGAGGTGACCAAGTGACTGATCAAAGAGGTGAAATAAGTCCTCTCCCAGCCATCACTCTCATTACTGGTGCCCATTTCCAAATTTCCCCAACATCAGCCTCCTGCTGTTGGTTTTCCTGCGCGACAGTCAGTGAGCCTGTCAATTTGACTGGCTATCGGGCAATAAACGGATGAAAGAATAATGATGTCCTGCTATTACATTTGGCAGGATTACTATGCTTCCCACTTCTTTCTGTGTTTTCCCTATCCTTATGTGTTTCCCACCACATCCCCACATAAATATCTGAGCATTAATGTGGGAGAGGATAAAGGAAGGCAACAGAATTTTGGATGAGCCGAGGTGTATGGAAGTGGAAGTTGAGAGTACTGGTCAGGAGAGCATTAGAGGGAGTCGAGACTGGATGTAGCATTGGTATTGATGAACTGAGGCAGGGCCGAGGCAGGCAATGTTTCTAAAGATTGTTTTTGTGCTGGAGACGATATCAAATTAGATATTGAGATTGGGGCTTAGTAGGATGCTGGCGTTGTGAGCAGTATTGCCAAACCTGAGACAGCGACCGATTGGCGTGGCAGGGGAGGATGCAGGTAGAATGGAATTGATGGAAAAGTATTGTTACAATCCCAGTAGACATTGATAGCTTTTAAAAAGGAATGAATTTCCCAACCAGCCAATGAAAATAACCAAAGACAGTGGGCGAGATTCTCCAGTCCCACGCCGGTTGGGAGAATCGCCTGGGCTGCCAAAATTTCCGGGGACGCCGGTCCGACGCCCTCCCACGATTCTCCCAAGCGGCGGGAACGGCCCAGTCGAGTTTCGCAGGACGGAGAATCGCCGGAGACACCGAAAATGGCGATTCTCCGGCACCCCCGCTATTCTGAGGCCCGGATGGGCCGAGCGGCCAGGCCAAAATGGCGGGTTCCTCCCGGCGCTGTCCACACCTGGTCGCTGCAGTCGTGGGCAGTCCGTAAACGCTGGGGGGGCGGCCTGTGGGGGGGGGGGTGCGAGGAGGGATCCTGCACCGGGCTTCACCTGGAATGTGGGGTGGCCCGCGATCGGTGCCCACCGATCGTCGGGCCATCCTCTCTGAAGGAGGACCTCCTTCCTTCCGCGGCCCCGCAAGATCCGTCCCCCATCTTCTTGCGGGGTGGACTTAGAGAGGACGGCAAACACGCATGCGTGGGTTGGCGCCGGCCAACCCGCGCATGCGCGGATGACGTCCGTTATGTGGCGCCGCGTCATCTATGCGGCGCCGGTTTTATGCGGGCGACAAGGCCTGGCGCGTGTAGATGACGCAGCCCCGATACTGGCCCATTGTCAGGGCCTGAATCGGTCGGGACCGGGGCCGTTCCGCGCCGTCGTGAACCTCGACGGCGTTCACGACGGCGCGGCCACTTCGGCGTGGGAGTGGAGAATCCCGCCCAACATTTCACGGTTACAGACTTTTATTGTAACAGACAAACTAAAATAAACACAGATCAAATATTAATTAACAGACAAACAGTAAAGAAAAATAGTAAAGTAAATAACAGTAAAGAAAAAGTACATTTGCATTAACAAACCAACATAGTTGAGATATTTGCTGTGCACCACACTTCTGACCAGTGTGTAGCATTACAAGAACAAATCTAATGTTACTCACGGCTATCCAGCAGGCTCACTTCTCCCTGCCGCGCTCGGTCACAACCTCCAGTGTCTATCAAAAGTCGTTCCACCCAGCCTAAATCTTCCAGATCTGACTTCCATCTGCAAGTTCACCATGGCAACTACTTGTTCCTTAAATATCCAAATGTCTCTTGTTCTGTTCCTTTCCTTTCAAACAGAAAACAAACTCTTACAAGCATCCTTCTCCACAGCAGTAGTTGCTTTCTCCTTGCGTCTCACCAAGCAGTTATCCCTTCACTGTGAATCACTTGGTAAAAGTGTAAAATCTGTCACTGGATTTCAATAGGTTTCTGTTTTTTTCCAAAAAATATTTTTATTCTCTTCCTTTTTCACGTTTTCTCCCAAATTTACACCCACCAACAATAAACAATAATCAGCAACAAAAATCAATCCCCATAACAATAACAACGATCCCATCCTCCCACCAACCCCCAAACATCAGCCCGCATGTTTACATAAACAAATGACAAAAAGGAATCAGGGATCACCCATAGTCACCCTTAATACAAACCGCCCACCTCCCCCCCAACGAATGTTCGATGTTATCCAGTTCTTGAAAGTGCATAATGAATAATGCCCATGAATTGTAGAACCCCTCTGTCCTTCCCCTCAGTTCAAACTTAACCTTCTCAAGAGTCAAGAATTCCAACAGGTCCCCCCGCCACGCCAGGGCACAGGGTGGAGAGGCTGCTCTCTATCCCAGCAGGATCGACCTTCGGGCGATCAACGAGGCGAAGGCTACGATATCTGCCTCCCCCTCCATTTCCAACCCTGGCTGGTCCGACACCCCGAATATGGCCTCCCGGGGACCCGGGTCCAGTTTCACGTGCACCACCTTGGAAATTACCCTAAAAAGCTCCTTCCAGTAATCCTCTAGCTTTGGACAGGACCAAAACATATGAATGTGATTAGCGGGGCCCCCCCCCCCGCAATGCTCACACACATCCTCTACTCCTTCAAAGAATCGGCTCATCCTCGCCCTCGTGAGGTGTGCTCTGTATACCACCTTCAGCTGTATCAGCCCCAACCTCGCACACGAGGTGGAGGCATTCACTCTCCGGAGTGCCTCACACCAGAACCCCTCCTATATAACCTCTCCCAACTCTTCCTCCCACTTTGCTTTGATCTCTTCCAGTGGTGCCTTATCCTCTTCCAAAATAGCTCCGTAAACCGCTGGCACTACCTCCTTCTCCAGTCCCCCTGTCGTCAGCACCTCCTCCAGCAATATGGAGGCCCGTTCCTCCGGGAAGCTCTGTATCTCCTTTCTGGCAAAATCTCGAACCTGCATGTATCTAAACACTTCCCCCTGCTCCAGCACATACTTCGCTTCGAGCTCCTTCAATCCAGCAAACCGACCGCTAAGAAACAAATCTTTTAATAGTTTTCTGTTTGAGTACCATTGCCATGGCAATCAGACCAAACAGGTCATAGAATCATAGAGGTCTACAGCATATAAGAGGCCCTTCAGCCCATCACGTCTACACCAGTCAAAAACAACCACCTAAGCATTCTAAACCCATTTCCCAGTGCTTGGCCCATAGCTTTGTATGCCTTGGCATCACAAGTGCCATGGGTGGGAATCTCCAAGCCCGCGCCGGGTCGGAGAATCGCCGGGGACGCGGGAAATTCCTGCCTCACCGCTCCGACACCGGGACCCGATTCTCCGGCGACCGGAGAATCGGCGGCAATCGCGCCCGCGCAGTCACCGCAGCACCGGTCGGGGGCGCTGAAAGAGGTCCCTGCGGCAATTCTCCGTGGGTGACCGGCCGGACTCCTGCCGATCCTGCCGGCGTGGTTCCAACCTGGTACCACCCGTCAGGAGTTCGGACCCGCGGCCGCGGTCGATGTCCTGGTGGGGGGGGTGCAGGGAGATCTGACTCTGGGGGGCCTCCACAGGGTTCAGGCCGTGATCGGGGGCTTCCGATCGGCGGGCACCCGCGATCTGGAGGGGTCCTACCTCCTTCCGCGCGGGCCCGCTGTTGGTCTCCGACATGTTGCTCCGCGCTGGCGCGGAGACAGCTATCACGTGCATGCGCCGGCAACCACCCGCATGTGCTGGTGCGGAGACGGCCGTCGCGCCCATGCTTGGTCCCGCGCCCGCCGTGCAGGGCCGCGTTTCGGCGCCGGAGCAGCGCGCAGCACTCCAGCGCTGTGCTTTTCCCCTGGAGACCGCTGAATTGCTGGGCCAGGAAGCCCATTGACCCCGGTGTACACCACTCCGGTGTTTACGCCGGCATCAACACTTGGCCGGGATTGTGGAGAATCCCGGCCCCTGTCTCTGAGCTGGGTTGCTACCAGAATCCCAGTATTACTCTAAGTGAAAGGAAACATTTTAAAACACAATTGCCTTATAAAGTCCAGCATTATAATAATCGCTTATTGTCACAAGTAGGCTTCAATGAAGTTACTGTGAAAAGCCCCTAGTTGCCACATCCCGGCGCCTGTTCAGGGAGGCCGGTACGGGAATTGAACTCGCGCTGCTGTCATTGTTCTGCATTGCAAGCCAGCTATTTAGCCCGCTGTGCTAAACCATCCCTATTTATAACAGTATAGAGTTTGGACTGGGGCCAATAGTGATATCTTTGATCCACCCAGTGTTTAGCTGAAGAAAATTGTATTCTCAACAAGGATTAGCAATCAGTTAAGCAGACTGGTTATACACAGGCAATAGGAGTGGTGGAGAGACAGGGCTGAATGTCATCTTTATACATGTAGATATTGACCATATGCCTGCACATGATATTGTCGAACAGTAGCAAGTGACATGAGGGTGGGAAAGTGGCAAGAATAGATATTTAGTGAACTCCAGAGTGGGATTGGGAAGAGAAGTCATCAGTAGATAGTCTCTGGCTCTAATTAGACAGCTCAGGGTGTAACATTGAGAGAGAGGTCCCAACAAATGGAAAACAGAGGTGAGGAATTGGAGGAAGAAGGTGTGGTCTAGTGTGTCAACAGCTGCAGAGAGGTCAACGACAAGGAGGAGGGATAGTGCACAAAGGTCAAATCACAGAATGTTGTCATTTACCTAAACCAGGGTTTTTCAAAGTGTGGGGCAGAGAGCGATTGATCCCAGTGTTCCCGTGGTGATCCCGATCATGGGAGAAGTGCCCAATGGTTGTTACTGGCACTTTTATTCAGAATGGCAGCTCTGGCTGCCTTTTCAATGAGAAGGAAATGAGGCTGTGTGCAGTCTTCCAGCCAAAAGCGGCAGCAATAAGCAGGCCATGCACCCTGTGCGTACACTGGTTGGAGTCATACCTGGCACAAAGAAAGATGGTTGGGGTGGCTGGAGGTCAATCATCTGAGCTCCAGGACATCACTGCAGGAGATCCTCAGGGTACTGTGCTAGGCCCAACCATCTTTAGCTGCTTCATCACTGATCTTTCATCCATCATAAGGTCAGAAGTTGGGATGTTTGCAGATGACTGCACAATGTTCAGCACCATTCGCGACCCCTCAGATAATGAAGCAGTCCATGTCCGAATGCAGCAAGACCTGGACAATATCCAGGTTTGGACTGACAAGTGGCAAGTTTCATTCTCGCCACACAAGTGCCAAGCAATGACCATCTCCTACAAGAGAGGATCTAACCTCCGCCCATTGACATTCAATGGTATTATCATCACTGAATCCCCCACAATCAACATCCTGGGGGCTATCATTAATCAGAAACGTAACTGGAATAGCCACATTATTACTGTAGCTACCAGGGCAGGTCAAAGGCTAGGAATCCTAGGGCGAGTAACCTGTGCGTGGTTGGATTTTCTGTTCTGAAGATGGCACTAAGGAACTGTCTGAATTCGGCACCTGATATGGACATCACTCTCTTCTCTTGTCAACCTAATAGGAGTGAGATCATGAGGACCAAGTGGGCTCCCCTTTCGCATTAAAGGTAAGCGAGCCTGACCTGTATTGTGAAGGTCAACTGGCATGGTCCACGAAGGTCGGTCGGCGTGGGTTGCGAAAGGGGTCCCGGGAAAAAGGTTTGAATACCGCCGACCTAAACGATCAAACTAATGATCATCAACCTGCAACTGTCATTTAACATACACTCGAAAACCACCTGTCACGAACGCACTGACATAAGACTTTTATTGTGTTTTCATTGAACATTTAGTCAAATTCATTATTGAAAAAGTATATTGTTATGTGCATAATATATATTAATGAAGATGATTGCTATAGAACAATCTTGTTACTTATTGTTTTTTGCTCACTGAATTAACCCATCAAACATATGGGGTGGAATTCTCCATTGGCTGATGCCGAAATTGTGAAACGCGATTGGGTGGAGAATCGGTTCCGAATCGTGGCGGGCACTGACATGAAGGCAAGCCACTGAAATAATAAGACATCAAGTTATACCTTGGATTATCTGTTAATAACAGAGCTGAAATCCGTTAGATAAGAGTTTGGAACGTGTCAAAAGGCAACCCAAATAGTGGATTAAAACTGGAGATAACTGTGGATTATTATGAGTGGATAAGAGTGAAAAGGAAGGTCCAATAGATTTAGTATAAAAAGCTTTATTTTACTACTGTTCAATGAGGAATAAAGAGGTTGTAGATTGTCCATTTCTCATTTGAAATATCTATAGATGCATACTCCCAGAATCCAAAACAGAGGCATTTTTGCACAAAAGCTTGCACAATGCTTCACTTTTATTTCTCCTTTAAACAAAGGAAATGAAAGTCCTTCCACTTTTCCGAAAAGAAACAGCAGTGACCACTGGCAGCTGTCTTGACCAGAGTTTGAGGCTCTCTTGTTCACTTTCTCTCAAATCTGTGTATCTTTACCGGGACAGATTGTTTACCACTGAAAGAAAGAGAGTGACAGAGAACCAAGTTGCCAGCATGGATTGTCTCGACCCTTTTGCCTGTAACAAATTTCCTGATGGCCAATAACTCCTGCAGGGAAAAGGAGAGGGAAAGAAATTAATAGCAAAAATATATGTAGCATTTCACAATAGCATACGCCAATACTTTAGGATGCACTTTAATTTCTAAAGGTGTCTTATGATGATTATTGATCATTAACTTAATATCATCCACTACATTTGAGGAATAAAATTCAGGAATACACCAAACAATGTGCAGAAAACAGTTTAGGTTAAATAGGATTAATATTGGCCATAAACATTGATGAAATTGTTATTATGATCATGACCATTGATGCTGTGACAGAAGTTCAAATGGAATTTTGATGATTACTTGGATTATTTGTGTTACGTTATTTGAAATATATCTTGTAGCATCACACTGCTAGTGATCTGGGTGAGATCTGCTCCACTTTATCAAATCAATGAGTGGTTTACAGGCAGAAAAAAATAGTTATATTTGACCCGGTGCAGGAGATTTAAATGAGTATCAATACTGCATAAGGTTTTCTGCAAAGCTATTCAAATTCTGTTTCTCAACAAGAATTGCAATTATATTTTTTCAGTACAATATATCACTTGCATGACTGTTGTGTAATGTTACTGTGCCATATAATAGTGAAATATTGCTGAGTGTAACTTGCCAAAGCCAAGTGACATTGATATGTGTGGAGATATTTAGGAAGGAAAACATCCTTGCCTTTTCAAGTTGGAAAACAGAACTAAAGATAACAGTGGCAAATTTTCTTTCAAGCAAGGCATCTTCTTTTGTCTTCTCAAGGATACATTTTCTGACCATTGCAACCTTGTAAAGTACAAGAATAGGGTGGACAATCTTTTCACAATTTAATAAGGGTAGCGTGAAAATTATTACAATTTCTGCTTTAAATAAATAAAAGTTCAGAATTTATTAATCAGAGGTGTTCCTTCATTTATCTGCAATCATTGGTTATATTGGCAGTTTTCAACATTTCTCAGGCTGGATTCCACCAAGGGATTATCAATGGGCGGAATCTTACCAAAATTTGGCAAAGTGTCGGTTCCGGGGAGAAATCCGTTCCGAATCCTGCCAGCGCGAGTGTCAGGAAACTTCACGGAACATTGAGCCTCTAACAAAATGTATTTTTTCCACGTGAATCATGCCGCGCTCATGGTGGCTTCCCGCTGATTCACTCACCCCAGGGCAACTTACTCTCTGCAGTCAGCGAGATTGCATTATACATATAAATGTTAATATAAACATATAAACTCCCCAGCACTTGTTCCAGATCCGGTCGGGGTGATGGCTATCAGGAAGCCAGCACCTAGATTCACCAAATGAGCCCTCACCAAACTCCTGCATGGTGTGCAGCAGAGGAAGAACTGACTATACCCGTGTGAACACAGACATCCTTCCAGCAAGATCACAATCCCGCCTGGAGGCTGTGGCAGACTTAATCAGTGTCAGCTCACTGCAGAAGTGGATGGGGCAACAGTGCCTAAAGAAGGTAAATGACCCTCTTCGCACTGCCAGGGCATGTCTGCCTCCTCCAGTCTCCCTCTGCAACCCTCACACACCCTTCATACCTCCAAGGTGGTCTCTCACCCATTGGGTTGCCAACACCTATCAAGCAGCCCTCCCCCTCCTCCCGCAATCCGCATGGTCCCCCCCCAGGTAGCTATTTTGCTCCTCACACTCGCTCCCATTCAAGTCCCACACATACCACACCTCAACACCATCTGAATTGGCCTACACTCTCCCCATCTGCATCTCTGCTGGATAAAGTGGAATATGACAAGTGTGAGCAGGCAGATCCTGCTGGAGTAATGCCCAAGCACCAATGCCTTCTGCCCTTTGAGGAATGAGCCCTTGTGCTGGCGAGAGAGGAGCAAGACCGCACCTGCGCAGAGGGAGAAGTGGGTCATCAGACAAAAGTGAGAACCCACCAGACACACAGTCATAGTTGAAGCCTCACGTGAGTATCCTTTCCCCCATCATGCACTAATGCCATCCTCCAGCCCTTGCAGTGTTATCAGTCGCCCAGCCCGGCTCATCCTCTTGCCCTCTGGACACCACAGATACAAGAAGCTCTGAGGAAGCTAACTCAGAGACAAACATAGAAGAGGCATCACATTTGTCACCCTCACCCTCCAGCAGAGCAGATACAGCTTGGTGGGATTAACTAGTAGACAGGCCTCTGGGTCACTGACTGGTGAGTACCTCATAGCTGATGATCCACAGCAAGTGGAGGAAGGAACATCTCAGGGATCCAGCACCCGGAGCCCAGGAGTCAGCTGAGTGCCTGGCCAATGACGTGCCCCGAACCCAGTCATCCCAGAGCTATTGCAGCTTCAAAGGCGTGACGCAAGCATCAGGAAGGGGTGTCAGCATCCCTCCTCAGACTGCAAGGCTGACTAGAGGAGTCTCATCGTCTTTTGTCCGAGGAGATGGTGCCTACACTCCAACACAATGAAGCAAATACTGAGAGATTGCATTCCGTGGTGGGGGATGTCCACTCCATGGTCCAGCTCTTGACTTCCAAGAGGGCATACCATCCATGGTGCAAGGTTTCAACTGCATGCTGCAGGCACTGGTGAGAATCCACGAGTGTCAGCGCCAGAGGACACCGGGGTTTCTGGATCTCATTCCAGCTGCCGCTCTATCCATTGGAGGAGCACTGGGCCCGCCTTGAAGGGAAGCAAATCGGTGGAGCGCAGCCCAGGGTCTTCCACACAGGAGGCGCGGGGGGTGTCCAACCCATCTGACACCCCCCTGCCTGTGAGCGACACAGCTCCAGCCCCGCACACAAAGGCAGGCAGCACTGCAACACCCATGCTGTCCAAAAGCAGGCAGGGACCCTCGGGTTCCGACTCCCCAAAGGACCCCCGCCAATGTCATCTCAGACAACAAGGCGTGGAAGGCAGTAAGCTGCCTCAACCTCAGCTGTGGATCTTGGGGATACACATAGGTGTAGGGGGATGGTGAGGAAGAGTAAGAAACTGTCGACACCTAGAGGGCATGGGTGAACCTAGGCACTAATAGAGATAGGTCACTACTGTTATATGGCTCTTGCATTAAACATCACTTTGTTCATCAGCAGATCTTCCACCCTGTCATTTTCACCCCCACGCACACCCGGTGCTTCATCCCTGTGCAGTGTGCGAATGGCAGCACAATGTCTCTCCCACCTCCCACACTGACAACGCAATAAATACGCGCTGCTCTGGTACAGCACTCCCCCCCACTTCACCCCCTCTGTGCCCCACGCAGCATCAATGCTAAGGCCTCTCCTCTATGTCTGCCACTCTTCTCCCGTGATGCAGAGATCGAGGGCTGACAAACTTTAGAGAGGATGCCCACCTCGGACGTAAGTTGGAGGAAAACACCAGGATCCCTGCCCTCAGTGGGGGCTGCAGCAGGTGAGAGGTCATCCACCGACTCTGAACCTATGATAAGTCCATATATTGGCAAAACATGTTCAGCTCACTATCAGGCAGGAGTCAGACATGTTGTTGAGGATGAGAGGAGCATCGCTTAGTCCTCAATGCAAGTCATCATCATTCTCCCTCAGTGTCCAGCCATCCCTCCAGCTGCTGCTCTAACTCAAAAACGTCAGGAATCTGCCAGTGGTCCAAGATGTAACTGTCATGGACTTTCCCCAGGAAATGGGCACACACCTGCATTTTGCGCTTCATGTGCTCACAGACGATCTGGACATTGAGGAAGTAGAATCCCTTGAGGTTCATGAATGGCATTGCATGAGAGACCGCAGGGTGATGTGGATGCAGTCACTCACACCTTGCACCTGGGTCATGCCAGCTAAACGGGCAAAGCCCATGGCCCTGCAGTTATGGTTTGCCTGGTCCCAGTCCAATTGATATATATGTGGGCCTCTCATAACGGATATCAGTTACCTCCCTTATAGATTTGTGTGCGGCTGACTGGGAAATGTCACACAAGTTACATGTGCTGCCCTGAAACCAGCCGCTTACATAAAAGTCCAGAACGGCAGTAACTTTAAGGGTCATGGGTAGAGGGTGTCTTCCCATTCCATGTGGTGCCAGCTCGAGCAGGACTTGGCAAAGATGAACCCCCCCTCCCCCCCCCCCCACAAAGGACAGATGATGTTTTTTCTGGCACTTTGCTGGTAGTGTCTGCTACAATGCTCCACCATCTGTGGTGCTACTCCCAGAACAACTACGGTCCGAACCTCACCCCCCCCCACCGCCCCCCCCGCCCCCAGCTCCTCTGCAGGGTGATGGTCCTGGCCATGTGCAGTGGCACATCGATGTCTCTGCTTCTGCTTGATCATTGTAAGTAGAATAGCCAAGTCAAATGGCTCCATGATTCTCCAGAATCATGGGTGAGATTCTCTGATCCTGAGGCTAAGTGTTGACATCGTAAACGCCATTGCGTTTCCCGACAGCGTCAACATGGCCTCAGGATCAGCAATTCTGGCCCCCGGTGTCAACTGGGCGCCACTGGGTCCGCGCATGCACAGTGGCTCCCTTCTCCATGCCGGCCCCAACGCAACATGGCGTAGGGCTACAGGGACCGGCGCGGAAGAAAGGAGGCCACCAGTCTGAGATACCGTCCAGCCAATCGGTGGGCCCGCCAATCGGTGGGCCGGCCCGTGGGCCGGGCCACAGCGGAGGCCCCCCCGGGTCGTGCCCCCTCCCCCTCCACAGGCCGCCCCCGCACCCTTCCACACCGAAGTCCCGCCGGATAAGACCAGGTTAGAACTGTTTCAGCGGGACTCGGGTTTTTTGTTACAGCCGCACGGCCCATCCCGGGCCGAGAATCGTGGGGGGGCCACGTAGAGTGGTGTAGCCACCTGAGTTGGCCAATTCCCGATGTAAAATGGAGAACAGCAAAGGCTGAAGGGAAATTCAGCCAATACAGGCAGAAACTAGCAGGTGCAAGTTTACTGTGTATTAAACTCTGCAAAAGCCCAGACAGCATCGATACAAGCAGCCATCTGCATAATAATGTAGCAGCCATCTACATATTAATGTACGATCCCCGGGAACAATAGAAACATTTGAGATAAACAAGGCCCAGCCAGACTGCTCGGCGCCAGCAGGAGCCAACACAAAAGAGGTTCGAACGAAGTCCAATCACTTGAAACCAGGTACGGGGTCCGCCCCGAAAGGCGGGAAGCCCCTGGGGACTATAAAGTAAAGCCCCCAAGTTCAAATCGTCCTTCTTGACAGGGTCACTCAGCAATGCGAACCAACCCTTGACAGTGACCTGTTCAGCTGCCGCCAAAAGTCCATAAGTCTCTAGTCAACGCTCGCTACGAGATAGGCGCTCCTAGCTACCAGTCCATACCAGCTTTTGAATCCTGCAGACTCAGAACCCGAACGAAAGGCCATTTGTTCCCCTGACCTGGTGGGCCAGTCCGAAGCTAAGTATAGGCCTGTGAGTTGTAGAAATAGCTTAGAAGTAGAATTTATGCATGAGTAGTGATTTACTGTGTATAATAAATGTGCTTTGATTTGAATCTTACTGATTGGTGTATTGAGTTATTGATCATTACTTGACCTTGAACCTCGTGGCGGTATCATAAAGATACCTGGCGACTCGAGAGCAAAGGTTATAAAACAGAGCCAATTGAACCAACCAAAAGTTAGCAACATATTACTGGCGACTCCGCCAGGACCCGATCTAGAAGTGGCTTAACCACTCCAGGAGAACCAAAAATTTGAATTAGAGATCCAATTGGGAAAAGAAAACCACAAGTGTTCAAGCAGTTCTGATCAATCCTCATAATTTGGAAGTGTGTTAAATGCATGCGTAACTAACAGGGTGATAAGGTAATACTGATAGATTTTTGTTGCGACAAAACTGTCGGGAGTTTGTATTCCGGAAAATAGCGAAAGCCGTACCCGTAATTACAGCACCGCCTTAGTACCCCTCGTTCCAAATTTAAGAAAGTATTCAGCGAGGAAAGATGGCAATGCAACGCCTCATGAACCCTGAAGAATTCGTGGTCGCAGTGACCAGCAGTAGAGTAGGACAGTGTCCCGTTTGGGAAGAAGAAATCAGGAAGTACCTCAAAGGGAAAGCTTGGCCCCTTTGGAACGAATTCTGTAACAGTGAGGAAACAGGTCCCAGGAGTATAGGACATACTTGGTGGGAGAACCTGAGCGAGATTCACAAGAAGAGCTTAGGAAAAGCTCGCAAGCCGATGGCAATCATGTCCTGCTTGGCACAATTGCGAGGCACAGAGGAGGTCGTTAGGACGCTCTGGAAAGAGATAGAAGGCATACATCGAATGAGCAAGGTCGATGTCAGTGAGGTAGAGAAAGAGAACGTAGAGTTAAGGAGGAAATTGGCAGCAAAAGACGGAGAGGTGGATGATGCCAAGATGGCACACCAGTCTTGTCTGGTGCACTTAAGCAGCTTCCAGATCCAGTACGAAAAGGCCTATCAGGACACGCAACGTGCAGTCCTGGTACGAGAGGAAACCGAGAAGCAGGTAGAGGCATTGCAGAGGCAGTGCAGTGACCTGAAGGCAGCGTTAAGAGCACTCCATGCGGCCACCACAGAGCAAAGACAAAGCTCATTAGACCACGCAAAGTGCAGGAAGCAGATTGCAGAGCTGCAATCTCTGCTTTCAGTTCAAAAAGGATTCCAGGAAACCTTTGGATCACAGTTAGATGAGGAAGACGGCCCTAATTGGGAAGAATTAAATGAGACAGCGCAGAAATATGTTCAGGGAACATGTGCGCAGAGAAAGCCCCAGAAGAGAAAAATGCCCCAACCCCCCACAGAGCAGATAGTTCAGGGTCCAATGAACCCAGTAACCACCCACCGCACTGCCACATTGGACGACACGGAATTTCTGTACACCACCCCCTTAACAGTGACCCAATTACGGGACGCGTGCGAGTAAATCACACCATTCCTCCCACCTCAGACCCCCACCACTTCTTTGCCAGAGTAAAGCAGCAGGCGACCATGTACGGCCTGGATGAGCGAGAGCACGTGAAACTCACAGTTTTGAGTTTAGACCCTTCGGTCGTAGCAGCCCTTCCCGACCCACAGAATGTAGGAGGAGGCACCCTTGCAGAAATGCATACCGCGATCCTAGACGCGATCGGGTATAACCGGGGTGACCCCGTAGATGGCCTCAATAAGTGCAGGCAAAAGACAACCGAGCACCCCACAGCGTTTGCTGGACGCCTGTGGATCCACTTTGCAGCAGTTTTCGGAGACTTAGACCGCGCCCATTTGTCCCCAGACAACATGGCCAAATGGAGCCGCACCCTTGTCTCCCATGCCACAGAAACAGGACAAAAAGCTTGTGCGAATTATGATCCCTCAGAGGAGACTCATAATGAGATATGGGTCTTAAAAAGATTGTCCCGCGCCTGGGAGCAGTCTGTACAAAACAAACCCGCAGTTAAAAATCCCGAAGAACAGCAGGCAGAAGCAGACATACACGCAGTTAAGGCACACCAGAACCCCGCATGGGTAAATGAAGGGAAGAACAGCCCCCCACAAAAGTCACAGGAGTGTTACAACTGTGGACATTTAGGACACTTTGCACGAGAGTGCAATGCCCCACAAAAGCAACAGAGAGCCCAGCAGACAGGCACTCTAAATAAGAACAGGACAAAGCCAATACATAGTATTAGCACCCTTTAAGATCAGACGGACCTGAACGGACTGACGGTGTTCGGACTCCCCCAGTTGGGTCTGCAACACCCTTTGGGATAGGTCCGGCCGACCGGTAGTTGCAGGAAAAATACAGGGACAGCCCATCGAGTTTCTCTGGGACACAGGAGGGTCCCGCACCACAATTCCTCCACCATGTTTCAGAAAGACACGTGGCCCACTACAGCCACCATCACACTCAGTGGCTTTACAGGCCACTCACAGCAGGGACACATCACAGCCCCTGTACCCATTCAAATCGGCAGCATCGCCACCAAGCACCCCATAGTTTTAGTCGATCTACCCCACACAGCAGAACACATTTTGGGCATAGATTTTATGAATTCCCACAACCTATCCTTTGATCCAGTTAACCAATGTGTCTGGAAAATGGCAAAATCTGGAAGAGCCCCCGCAACGCTCACCATCGGAGACTATGCAAACAAGATTAGCGCAGTAGGCAAATTTTAGTTTAACCCGACCACGGTTAGCACGGACAAGCAGGTTAGGGCAGTTCTGAAAAAGAACAGGACAGCATTCGCGACCCACAAACACGACTGTGGCCGGATGACTGGTTCAGGACAAATCACAGGACCTGACCCTAGACCTCAAAAACAGTACGGATTTCCCCAAGAGGCAGAGGGAGAAATTGCAAAAGTTATCGACAGCTTATTAGAGCAGGGCGTACTCAGATCAGTAGCCTCTACTAATAATGCCCCGATTGGGCCCGAGAAAGCCTGATGGATCATGGCGAATGACCATCGATTACCGGGAACTCAACAAAGTCACCCCCGCAGCAGCCCCCACAGTAGCCACAAGTCCCGAGACCATGCTCAAGCAGGGACTCAATTCCCGATTATTTATGGTTTTGGACATCAGTAATGGATTCAGGTCCATTCCATTGGCAAAGGCGTGCCAGTATAAATTTGCCTTCACCTTTAAAAACCAACAGTACACGTGGACATGCCTGCCACATGGATTCCACAACTCCCCCTCCATTTTCCACCGACAGCTGGCAAATGGTTTAGCCAAATTTTCTCGCTCCGAATGTCTGGTCCAGTACGTAGACGACCTACTACTGCAGACAGACACCAAGGAAGAGCACATTGAGCTTCTGTCCGAACTCCTGGAACTCCTACAAGCAATTGGATGTAAAGTCAACCCCCAAAAAGCCCAGATTTTGGAAAACAAAGTGATATATTTGGGAACAATTATCACGCACGGTAAACGCGAGATCGAGCATAAAAGGATTGACACGATTGCTAAATTGCCCCTTCCCCAGAACGTTTCAGCCCTCCGGTCGTTTTTAGGACTGGTTGGCTACTGCCAAAACCACATTGACGGTTTCGCCAGCAAGGCAGCACCCCTCTCAGACCTCCTAAAGAAAGGAGCCCCCTGGGAATGGCTTCCGCAGCATACGGATGCTGTGGACTCGTTGAAAAGAGCACTCATTGCATTACAAGTTCCAGACCCGCTTTCCTCCTATGCGATAGAGGTAGCAAGCACAGATCGCACCCTTTCAGCCGTGCTCCTCCAGGAATGGCACAAACAGTTCAGGCCCGTGGCTTACGCCTCCAGAGTTTTCGATGCTGTGGAGCAGGGATTTTCAGCCTGTGAAAGGCACCTCTCGCAGTTTTTGGGCAGTACAGTATTTCTCTTACATAACCGGCCTAAACCCCATCACAATCCTGACGGAACACACCCACACCCAACTTTTACTGGACGGACGACTTAAGGACGGTACAGTTAGTCAGATAAGAGCAGCCAGATGGACCCTTCTTTTGCAGGACGGGACATCACTGTTAAAAGAGCAAAGACCCACACCTTTTTAGCTGATAACCTACCGTACCACGGAACCCCCCATGAATGTGATATAATCTCACCACACCACAACACAGGCCCCTTTATTGCTAAAACACCCCCCAGAAAGATAGGTAGTTCAACCCAGCGCCCAAAGCACACAGACACGTGCGAACCCATTAGGATATATGTGGATGTATCTTCCACAATATTAGAAGGGTAGCGCATAACAGGATGCGGCATTTATGTCGAGGACGCGCAGGGACACACCCTAGAAGAAATAGCAATAAAACTTCCAGGACACTTAGATGCACAGGCGGCAGAACTTGCAGCCAATCGCATGCATAGTGGAACACCCAGATTCCTTCCCCAGCCCAGCAGACATATATTCGGACAGCCTCTATGTTTGCAACAGCCTTACAGAATTCCTACCCCTGTGGAAAGCAAGAGGATTTGTTTCCGCAGACGGAAAAACCCTCCCTTCAGCCCCATTGCTCCGTCACATTTTAGAGCGAGCACAGAACAGGACTTTTGGAATAGTTAAAGTTCGTAGTCACCATCGTTCCTCCCCTCCTGGAAATGTAAAGGCCGATGCACTGGCAAAAGCAGGTTCCAGGCACGGATATTTGTGGACACCCCCCGAAAGCGCACTAGTGAATGCAGTTCAGGTCTCGCAGACTAGTATCGAGGATTTAGTGCAGGCCCAGAAGCAGGATAGCAATCTCAGGGAGATTTTAAAATGAAGATTTCCAGCACCTTTTGATAGGTTTAAGAATGCTCTGACCACACATGACGGTGTGGTGTTAAAAGACACCCTTTATGTAGTTCCTGAACAGGACAGGAATCAACTGATTTGTTTATTGCATGACAGTCATGGACATCAGAGAATCGATCCCACTACAGCCCACCTCAGGCAGCTCTGTTGGTGGCCGAGTTTAAAAGACGATGTAACTCACTGTGGTGGTATGTATTAGGGGTCATGTGGGACTGTGAAGCCGTGATGCTATTGGCTGACAGATCCCGGGTCCTGGTTGGCTGTTGACTCCTGGCTCTGCCCTGAAGGCGGAGTATAAGAACCCGAGCTTCTCCCCGCCGCTTCATTCTGTTGCTGAACTGCTGGGGACAAGTCTCGCTTAATAAAGCCTCATCGACTTCATCACTACTCGTCTCTCTCGTAAGTCATTGTGCGCTACAATTTATTAAGCGAGCTTAAAGGACTATGGAGCTCCGGATCGCCCCGGAATGCCTGCGGATCAGCCCCCACGCAGCGAACTCGGCAGCAGTTTTTAAACACTGGCAAGCTTGTTTTGAAGGCTACCTCCGAACGGCCCCCGGCCGGATCACAGAAGACCAGAAAATGCAGGTCCTGCATTCGAGGTTAAGCCCGGAAATTTACTCTCTCATAGAAGACGCAGAGGATTTCCCGACGGCTCTCGCAGCACTGAAGAGCATCTACGTTCGCCCCGTGAACCAGGTCTACGCACGCTACCAACTCGCAACGAGACGGCAAAGTCCCGGAGAATCGTTAGAAGAATTCTACGCCGCGCTGCTAATTTTGGGACGGGGCTGCAGCTGCCCGCCGGTGAACGCGATCGAACACACTGACATGCTAATTCGCGATGCGTTTGCGGCAGGTATGAACTCTCCCCAAATCCGCCAAAGACTTTTAGAAAGAGAGTCGCTAGGACTCTCAGAGGCACGGGCCCTTGCAGCTTCCCTAGATGTGGCCTCGCAAAACGCCCGCGCCTACGGCCCCAACCGCGCAGCAGCCCCTTGGGCTCCATGGACCCCCGTCGCGACAAACCCCCCCCCCCCCCTCACAGGCTTGCGCGGTTAAAGCGCCAGACCATCCCGGGGGGGCCCGCTGCTATTTCTGCGGGCCAGCGAAACACCCCCGGCAGCGCTGCCCGGCCCGCGCAGCTATTTGCAAAAGCTGCGGCAAGAAGGGCCATCACACGGCTGTGTGCCAGTCCCGGGGGGTGGCTGCAATCCCCGGAGAAGAACGAGCCCAGCGCATCCCAAACGCTCCCCAACCCCCCCCAGTGCCCCATGTGCGACCCGCGGGCACCGCCATTTTGGGTCCCGGGCACCACGAAAGGGAGGATGGGCGCCACCATCTTGTGACCCCCCCAGCAACGTGCCAGTCATGGGGGCTGCCATTTTGTCCACCCCCGACCACGTGCGATCTATGGGGGCGGCCATTTTGTCCACCCCGGCCGCGTGCGATTCATGGACGCCGCCATCTTGGATGACAACAAAGGACCCCAGCATCGACGGCTCCACGGGTTCCGAAGACGCCGAGACACTACGACCACGACTGGCTTCGGTGACGCTGGATCAATCACGGCCCCGGACGCTCCAGACGACGACAACAACGGTGCTGATCAATGGACACGAGACATCATGCCTGATCGACTCCGGGAGCACCGAAAGTTTCATTCACCCAGACACGGTAAGACGCTGTTTTCTGACCATCCATCCAAGTACGCAAAAGATTTCCCTAGCTGCAGGATCCCACTCCGTAGAGATCAAAGGGTTCTGCATCGCGAACCTAACGGTGCAAGGGAGGAGGTTTAAAAACTACAGGCTCTACGTCCTTCCCCAACTCTGCGCGCCCACATTACTGGGATTAGATTTCCAGTGTAACCTGCAGAGCCTAACATTTCAATTCGGCGGCCCAATACCCCCACTCACTATCTGCGGCCTCGCAACTCTCAAGGTTGAACCGCCGTCCTTGTTTGCAAACCTCACCCCGGATTGCAAACCCGTCGCCACTAGGAGCAGATGGTACAGCGCCCAGGACCGTATATTTATTCGGTCTGAAGTCCAGCGGTTGCTGAAGGAAGGCATAATCCAGGCCAGCAATAGTCCCTGGAGCGCCCAGGTGGTAGTAGTAAAGACCGGGGAGAAGCAAAGGATGGTCATAGACTATAGCCAGACCATCAACAGGTACACACAGCTAGATGCGTACCCTCTCCCCCGCATATCCGACATGGTAAATCGGATTGCCCAGTATAAGGTTTTCTCCACCGTAGACCTCAAGTCCGCCTACCACCAGCTCCCCATCCGCCCAGGTGACCGCAAGTACACATTCTTGCGGCAGTCGGGCGTCTATACCACTTCCTAAGGGTCCCATTTGGTGTCACGAACGGGGTCTCGGTCTTCCAACGGGAGATGGACCGAATGGTTGACCAGCACGGGTTGCAGGCCACGTTCCCGTATCTCGACAACGTAACCATCTGTGGCCACGATCAGCAGGAACACGACGTCAACCTCCAAAAATTCCTCCAGACCGATAACGCCTTGAACCTCACATACAACGAGGAAAAGTACGTTTTTAGCTCAAACCGGTTGGCCATCCTGGGATACATAGTGCGCAATGGGATAATAGGCCCCGACCCCGAATGCATGCGCCCCCTTATGGAATTTCCCCTCCCCCACTGCTCCAAAGCCCTGAAACGTTGCCTGGGGTTCTTTTCATATTACGCCCAGTGGGTCCCCCAGTATGCAGACAAGGCCCGCCCGCTAATACAGACCACTACCTTCCCCCTGTCGACAGAGGCTCGCCAGGCCTTCAGCCGCATCAAAGCGGATATCGCAAAGGCCACGATGCGCGCCATCGACGAGTCCCTCCCCTTCCAGGTCGAGAGCGACGCCTCCGACGTAGCTCTGGCGGCCACCCTTAACCAAGCGGGCAGACCCGTGGCCTTTTTCTCCCGAACCCTCCACGCCTCAGAAATCCGCCACTCCTCAGTGGAAAAGGAAGCCCAAGCCATAGTGGAAGCTGTGCGACATTGGAG
Organism: Scyliorhinus torazame; assembly: GCF_047496885.1. Taxonomy (NCBI): domain Eukaryota; kingdom Metazoa; phylum Chordata; class Chondrichthyes; order Carcharhiniformes; family Scyliorhinidae; genus Scyliorhinus; species Scyliorhinus torazame. Next base: position 117,722,119 of record NC_092717.1, read on the forward strand.
GCATTACCTGGCCGGCAGGAGATTCACTCTCCTCACCGACCAACGGTCGGTAGCCTTCCTGTTCGGTAATGCACAGCGGGGCAAAATTAAAAATGACAAGATCTTAAGGTGGAGGATCGAGCTCTCCACCTTCAACTACGAGATCTTGTACCGTCCCGGAAAGCTGAACGAGCCGTCCGATGCCCTATCCCGCGGCACATGTGCCAACGCACAAATAGACCGTCTCCAAGCCCTCCACGAGGACCTCTGCCACCCGGGGGTCACTCGGTTCTACCATTTTATAAAGTCCCGCAACCTCCCCTACTCTGTGGAGGAGGTCCGTACAGTCACCAGGAACTGCCACATCTGCGCGGAGTGCAAACCGCACTTTTTCAGGCCGGATAGAGTGCACCTGATCAAGGCTTCCCGCCCCTTTGAACGCCTCAGTCTGGATTTCAAAGGGCCCCTCCCCTCCACCGACCGCAACACATACTTCCTGAACATGGTGGATGAGTACTCCCGTTTCCCCTTCGCCATCCCCTGCCCCGACATGACAGCGGCCACAGTCATTAAAGCCCTTGGCACCATATTCACACTGTTCGGTTGCCCCGCATATATCCATAGCGACAGGGGGTCCTCCTTCATGAGTGACGAGCTGCGCCAGTTCCTGCTCAGCAAGGGCAGAGCCTCGAGCAGGACGACCAGCTACAACCCCCGGGGGAACGGGCAAGTAGAGAGGGAGAACGGCACGGTCTGGAAGACCGTCCTACTGGCCCTACGGTCCAGGGATCTCCCAGTTTCCCGTTGGCAGGAGGTCCTCCCGGACGCTCTCCACTCCATCCGGTCACTGCTGTGTACCACCACTAACCAAACGCCTCATGAGCGCCTCCTTGTCTTCCCCAGGAAGTCCTCCTCCAGAACGTCGCTGCCGACCTGGCTGGCGGCCCCAGGACCCATCTTGCTCCGGAAACATGTGCGGGCGCACAAGTCGGACCCGTTGGTCGAGAGGGTTCACCTCCTCCACGCGAACCCGCAGTACGCCTACGTGGCGTACCCCGACGGCCGACAGGACACGGTCTCCCTGCGAGACCTGGCGCCCGCCGGCAACACACACACACCCCCGACACCGATCATCCCCTCCCTGCCACCGGCGCACCCCGCGACCGCCCCCTTCCCGGGAGGATCGGTCCTCCTCCCGTGCCCGCCCAGGAGTAAAACAGGAACAAACACCGAAACGCTCCCGGAGACGACAACGCCGGAACAAGCACCTGCACCACCACCGGGGCTGAGGCGATCGACGAGGAAGACCAGACCGCCCGCTCGACTCGTGGCATCGGCGTGACACCAAGAATGTTGTTGGACTGTAACAAAAAATCTTACTAATATTGTAAATAGTTTCACAAACCTTGTACATAGCCCAGTGTAGGGCTAAAACTGTAATAACATGCCCGAAATTTTCCTCCCAGGACCAGCCTTGTAAACCCCTACCACCATGCGAACCACCACCCCACCGGGTTCATTTTTAACAAGGGGTGAATGTGGTGGTATGTATTAGGGGTCATGTGGGACTGTGAAGCCGTGATGCTATTGGCTGACAGATCCCGGGTCCTGGTTGGCTGTTGACTCCTGGCTCTGCCCTGAAGGCGGAGTATAAGAACCCGAGCTTCTCCCCGCCGCTTCATTCTGTTGCTGAACTGCTGGGGACAAGTCTCGCTTAATAAAGCCTCATCGACTTCATCACTACTCGTCTCTCTCGTAAGTCATTGTGCACTACATTGAGAATTGCCTTATCTGTGCCCAGAACAACCCGGGCAGATACGCCAACAAAGCTCAACTCAGTCACACCCGACCCGTTAATGTCTCCTGGACTAACCTCCAGATCAATTATATTGGACCATTGCCCCCTTGCAGGAATGGTTATAAATATGTACTCGTGGTGATAGACACGTTTACAAAATGGGTGGAAGCATTCCCATCCAGAACGAACATGGCAAAGACCACAGCCAAGATTTTAACCCACCATATCTTTACGAGATGGGGACTCCCCCGCAGCATTGAATCCAACCAAGGTTCCCATTTTACGGGACGTGTCATGAAGAACGTCCTCACGATATTTGCCATTACCCAAAATTTCCACATCGCGTACCACCCCCAGTCGAGTGGTATCGTGGAGCGAATGAATCGGACCCTAAGATCCACCCTCAGAAAAATGGTCCAGCAAAACAACACCACTTGGGACTCAGTCCTCCCTTTTGCACTGATGTTTTTGCGAAATACAGTTTCCACATCCACAGGTTACACCCCACATACCCTCATGACCGGACGCCCCATGAAAGGCACAGAACTTTTATTAGGTTTAGACTTGACCAGCCCCGAAGTGACGGGCCTCACACACAAGACCGCAGTCAAAAAATTAGTGGAGAATGTTAAAACGGCTCAGCTAGCAGCTGCAGTGAAATTGGGCACAAGAAAGAAACAGAGCAAAGCCTGTTTCGATAAGACAGTGCATGCGACTGAGTTCAGTGTAGGACAGCAAGTCATGCTCTCCGTATACAATCCCAGCACATTCCTGTCACCTAAATATTCAGGTCCGTACTCCATTGCGGACAAAGTCAGCCCTTCCGTCTACAAAATAAAGAATCCCAACGGAAAGACTGCGTGGTTCCATATTAACCAGCTTAAGGCATATGGAACACAATCTAACGACGCACACCATGTCATGCTCGACGCAGCAGACCACGCCCCACCCACAGCCAACGTAACCCTCCCCTCCCCCAACACGTCCAGCCCAGCAACGGACTCAACACCGACTCCACCCCCGAACTATAGACTCCACCCCGGAACGCCCACAGACTGCAGCAGCAGCGATAGCGACTGTGACTCGGACAATAACCACAGCACGCCTCCCTACTATCCCCATGCAACAGTACCCACACCCAGCGAATCTGACCACGATTCGAGTGACCCCTTCATGATCACTTTCCTAAACAAACCCCACCACTGACCACCGACCTACAATGGCGATCCCGATTCCGTCCCCACAGAACTAGACACCACCTTTTGGCACCGAGATAATTCATACAGACTCGTCCGGAATGACGAGAGGGATCCCAAATCACACCATGCAGCCCTATCCGCCCTGATACACTCGAGAGTTTGGCATCCGGGAGAAGATGACGACTTTGGGTCTGACTCCCAAAACGAGAACCCCTTTGCGACCCTGTTCGCAACCGATAACTGAGGTGGCCAGATGATGTTTTAAAAGGAACCGCTTGGGAGAAATGGTGTCCTTTCTGATGGAACCTGCAGCATGTTTAATGTTGTTTGTACTAGTATTGTTAAATGTTATATGTTAGACCAGAAATTGTTTCCACGGCCCCACGCCACCACCCTTCCGACGCCCACTGGCAGTCAGAGAAACTAGTTTGTCCCGGACGCTAGATCAGAGGAACTAGTTTGTCCGCAGAGACTTCTTCATTCCCAGACGCCAGTTCAGAGGAACTCGTCTGTCGACAGAAACACAGACCTCCGTTCATAACTGCCCTTCTGGTTCGAAGGAAGAACCAATACGGCAGCCCCCCCACGATAACCACATTTCTTGCCCGTTCTTGTCGGTTGCTCAGGCAGTGGAGAAACGGCATTGGGACCCGCACTGCCTGGGAACCCCCCTCTGGTCAGCTACGCTCGGGTAGAGCACACACGGCGTTGGTCGCCGTCCTACCCGGGGACTCCATCCAAATCGTACCCGTCGCGGCCCACAAGCACCTCATTTCGGCAATTTGGTTCAAAAAAAGTTTTGGTTTGTTTTCAGGTAACCCTTAGGTTGCCAACCCTCTGCTATTTACATCCTCAAACATTCGGGTGGTAAATCACACAGTCTGCGAGACGGCTCGCACTGGTTCAGTATTTGTAAATGTGTCCTGTCGTGAAATTCGGTTTTTGAAAAAAAAAAGAGGGAGTCACACATAGTGACCAATTATAAAGGGAGTAATTGGCACTAAAGGACAGACAGGCTATCATATGAGATATTAAACCAAGATAGTAACAGACACTATGCTTGATCCCACAGAACTCCAGAAGCTCCAGGAGAAGAGAAGAGAAGAGAAAAGAGAGAAGAAGAACCATGAGGACATCCTCCGTGTTGCTCATCACCATAATGGACATTTGGTTGCGCGCAAACGCGAACCCCCTGATTCACTTCCCCATAGTACCCAGAGCCCAATCACAAGCGACATCACACCATCTTGGTGTGGCAGGTTTATAACCTGGTACTCCCTGTCCTACTCGATAGAATCCCTACTAGTATTGGCGATACTCTGCTGCATCGTGCAGACTATTCGTCTGAGGAAATGGAGTTGGAGAGCCGAGCGCGCTCGCACCACGGTAGATAGGATAGTAGCCATCTACATACTAATGCGCGATCCCCGGGAACAATCAAAACATTTGAGATAAACAAGGCCAAGCCAGACTCCTCGGCGCCAGCAGGAGCTAACACAAAAGAGGTTAACGGACACCTCAAGACCGCCCATCGATCAGGGGACCGCTCCAGTATTGGAGAAATCGAACCAAGCGATTCGAACAAAGTCCAATCACTTGAAACCAGGTACGGGGTCCGCCCCGAAAGGCGGGAAGCCCCTGGGGACTATAAAGTAAAGCCCCCAAGTTCAAATCATCCTTCTTGACAGGGTCACTCAGCAACGCGAACCAACCCTTGACAGTGACCTGTTCAGCTGCCGCCAAAAGACCATAAGTCTCAAGTCAACGCTCGCAACGAGATAGGTGCTCCTAGCTACCAGTCCATACCAGCTTTTGAATCCCGCAGACTCAGAACCCGAACGAAAGGCCATTTGTTCCCCTGACCTGGTGGGCCAGTCTGAAGCTAAGTATAGGCCTGTTAGTTGTAGAAATAGCTTAGAAGTAGAATTTATGCATGAGTAGCGATTTACTGTGCATAATAAATGTGCTTTGATTTGAATCTTACTAATTGGTGTGTTGAGTTTTTGATCAGTACTTGAACTTGAACCTCGTGGCGGTATCATAAAGATACCTGGTGACTCGAGAGCAAAGGTTATAAAACAGAGCCAATTGAACCAACCAAAAGTTAGCAACAGTGGCCCCCAACCGGCGCCGCGCCGACCATGTCGGCGCCAATGATGCGGAGAATCGCGTCCCAGCGTCAGGGCGGCTTGGCCCGATTCGCGCCGTTCGCGGCGATTCTCCGGCCCGGCCCTGGCCTGAGAGAATCCCGCCCCATGCTCTGGAAAAGAGGGAATCCTAAAGTGAGCATTGAGGATTTCTGACAGAGCCCTGACCCTCAGCTCTCCATGCCTCTGGGACAACAATCCATCCTCTTCCCCCTTAGTGAGTGGCTCTCCATTAAGCTTCACACCCTCCCTTCTCACAGAATAGCCACTTCTCCACAGCTGTCCCTCTCAACTCCACTTGGATGAAGCGTGTGGACCCTTAAGAGTCTCAGTGCGACCTAACCCCGACCATTCCCCCACTGGAACCTCCACATCACCCTCAGCAAACCTGGTGTCAGATGAAAGTGCAGGTGAGTGGTTGAATGGGACCAGTATCTGCATGCTCATTGGGGACCACAAAGATGCCCCCTGTCATTACCTTAAACGGGTGAGTGATGATAGGCATCACCATCATGCTTTGCATAGGGGCACACATCAGTGTTATCTGTGTAATGTTAATGCTTGTATGAGCTTTGAAGTTCAATGCTTGGGGTCAATGCTTCCAACTATTTTGGGTCCACCTCCTTGCTCCAAAAATCAATTTAATATGTGGTCCCCAGATAAGGGATGGATCAGGTATTAAACTGATAAGAACAGATTTTTTAAAATTGTATTCCGTTCTTGAAGTTACAAAGTCGAGTTGCCAGAGCAAACCTTTAATCCATCTCCTTGCTTGCTCCAAAAAAACAATTAAAATTAAAATCAAATTGAATTCATGGTCTCCACAAGAGAGACATACAAGATTGGATTAAGACCATGGCTCCTACCACTGACACTCATCTTTATCTTTCCTGATTTAATTGGCACAATTGAATAGTCAAGGAAGTGTGCAGGAGCTGATCAAGCAACTGGCTGTCTCTTGTGGCAGGCTAAGCACAGCTGATTGGTGAAGACTGCAATAACCGTGTGCAGCTCATCCCTCGAGTTCACCCTCATTCTCCCATGTCACAAGGGCACAATCCACCCTTACACTAATTCCTGACACTCAAACCTCCCTGACAATGGATTTTTACTTCCAGACAGTGTTTCCCCTTTGTCTTCACATTGCTGCCTCAGTGTGGGTACTAATCACACTGCAGTCATCCTCCCCCACAAATGAACGTGTCATTAGGCCTCATGAGGTTGGATTGCAGCCAATTCCTGAGCTTCCTATTCAACCCTTGCAGCCTAGTGTCTCATGGTCCTCCACTCAGGTATCTCACAGTTGCCCCCATTGTTGACCCTCTGTATTCACCTCCTCCCACCCACTTTCCAGCTCCCAACAAGGACGGGCACTCCCTCATCGATGATTTGGACAAAAGGCCAGCAAGGAGGACGTGGGAAGTGATGCCTACATGCCAAGGAAGGTGAGATGCAGCCTTTGGATGTAACCCCAAAAAGTTGCAATTGACTTTCAAAGTAGTGATTTCAGACTGATAGAAGTGACCCTGTAAACATAAGCCTTTCACTGTGGCTAACCAAATTTGTCAATTTCAGACTTTTAGCACATCAATTTCAGTAAACCATCACTCCCCACTGTGTACTGGCCTTCTGCAGTCTGACAATGCAGCAAGCTCATAAGGAGACTTTACACTGGTTGTGAAAGCCAGATTGCAGGGTTAAAGACACACTTCCTGCCCGTCGCCATTCCTGGGGATTCCCCATCTCCCTTTGCCCATTAAAACTCCCTGTGATTTCTCATATGTTGGACAGAATTTAATTTGATAGAGCTTCTTGGTTTCAGAACAGGGAGAATGGATTGAAAGTGGGGGAATTGACAGCAAATTGGAAAGTTGACTCCAATGCACTAATGATCAAATATTTTATTGTTATTGAGGCTTGCTAGCATTTAAAAGTCAACAACATTGCTGTGAATCTGGAGCCAGACTGGACCAGGTAAGGATTTCCTTTATTAGTGAACCAGATGGGTTTTTACAACAATCATTTCATGGTCACTTTTAAATCCAGATTTTCATTGAGTTCAAAATTCACCATCTGCCACGGTGGGATTCGAACCCAGGTCTCCCAACCAGGGCCTCTGGATTATTAGTCCAGTAGCAATACGAATGCACAATCGCGTCATTTAATTTCCTCATTTAACTGCAGAGATTTAGGTTGTGTGCAAGCAATCCCATTGACAGAGATGGGTTGTTGTCATAACCCCCATGAGGACCAGGGGAAGCCATCATTGATCTAACCGTGGGACTTGTGAGTACGAGCTTCCCAGGTAAGGGTGGGGGGAGCCAACCACCTGGGGCTGGATGAGCTAACATAAAATCAGGCCCAAAACAGGGCCTTGTCCACCCAACTAGGATTGTACTGGGAGTGATAAGCTGTGTTTTGCAGACATTTGTAAATAGCGTAAATAAATCTATATTAATTTACTGTCAGCCTCCTCTGAGTCATTAAAGCTGTCAATATCAATATGTTAAAACAGCTTTTGCAATTTAACTATGGGCCCACAGGTTTCCTTGACTATTTTGAACTTGCCAATGAAAGCACAGTGAGAGCAGCAATTGAGGGGGTGCTGAAGAAATGACGGGGAAGAATGTTAATAGGAACTGAAACTTCACAGCTGATTCAAGTAGCTTGCTCAGGAACGTTGTTTTGATTCAGAAGGAAGACAGTGGCTTCAGTCTTCCCAATATTGAATCAGGGAAAGTTTCTGATCATCGTATAATTGTGTGAAAGATTTTATTGTGGAATCATAGAGTAACAGAGTAGAGCATGGTAAAACATGTTACAAAATACCATTCCTCCAAATGCCAGCTGTTGTGGACCAGGGATTAGAGAACCACAAAGTGTATCATGGAGTTCACCTGACCCACAACTTTTAATAGACTGTGGTATGGGGAGCACACAGCTCACTCTACAGGTGTGGTACAGCAGAAATGGAAAAGTACTTTTTAAAGCAAAACAATGTTTATTCTTTGAACTCAAGTTAACCTTTTTAAAACAAACAGTGAACATCTTAGCAACCATTAATTCAAATACAACCCCCAAAGAGTGCAACACTAAGTAATGCTTACGCTGTCCTTTTAACATCCAAAAGACTTACAAAAAACATAACCTTTAACAGAAGCACATCAGGTCAAAGTCACTACTGAAAACATTTACAATTCTGAATTCACCAAATGATCAAGAGATAGTCTTTTCATGGCAGAGAGAACAGCAGTACAGCTGCTTTGTCTGACTTCAGCTCCAACGCAGAAAACAAAACTAAAACACACCCTGCAGCAAACAGTGTAAAATGAAAGTAAAAAGCTGACAGACAGTCCAGCTCTACCCACACTCTGACATCACTGCAGTAATATGAGCAGCCAAACATTTCTTAAAGCGACATTCTCATGACACCTCCCCCCAAGAAAACAAACAAACCATCAACTTCAAGATGGTTTCATTTTTCACCTTTTCGCTATCCTTTAAGAAATGCACACAGTAAATATACTTTTTAGTTTCAAAAAACAATACACGCAAACAGGTATAATAATATAGTCCTTTTTTTTTCTTCTTCCTCCAACTGGAATCCTTCTCGATTGACAGTTTGTTTGAACATGAAGGTGTCTGCACGATCCATCCATTTCTCTACACCTCGGCATGTCTCTTTAAAGTCAGATACTTTAGTTCAATCTGATCACAGAGTCCCTTGTAATTCTCCAACACAGCAGCATTGGTTATCACAGCTTTCAGGCAGTCAAATGCCTGTTGAAAGTCCGCTGTACACTGAAGGTTTTTACGCTTCTTCAGCAAGTCCATCAGTGGAGCAATCACGCTACAAAACGTTTTCACAAATGTTCGATCAAATCCACTCATGCCTAGAAATCGCATTATTTCCCTTCATCTTGAGGGTATCGGAAACTCCTCAATAACTTGGTTTCACATCCCGTGTGACCATTCGACCCTGTCCGATTGTATGTCCAAGGAAAGTGACTTGGGCTTTTCCAAATTCACTTTTAGCTAGGTTTATCACCAAACCCGCCTCCTGAAGTCGATCAAATAACTCCATCAGATGTTTTAAATGTTCTTTCCATGTCTGGCTGAAAATTACCAGATCGTCGATGTCCCACACAATTGGGTAATCCTGAAACGACTTTGTTAGTTAACCGTTGAAATGGCTGGGGCATTTTTCATGCCAAATGGTAAACTAAATTGATGTATACCATCTGGAGTCACAAAAGTTGAAATCTCCTTTGCCCTTTCGGATAAAGGTACCTGCCAGTAACCTTTAAATAAATCCAGTTTGGAAATAAAAGCTGATTGTCCCACTTTGCAATGCAATCCTCCAAATGTGGGATAGGATAAGAGTCCGTTCTTGTAACTGTATTAACCTTTCTATAGTCCACACACAACCGCTGGGTACCGTCTGGTTCAGGTACCATCATTATGGTGAGCACCATTGGCTGCAACCCACTTCAATTTAGCCATTTTTAAGCATACTCTCAATCTCTTAGTTAACCTGTGCTAATTTTAAAGGGTTAAGTCTGTATGGATGTTGTTTGATTGGAACAGCATTTCCCACATCTACATTATGTATAACCATTTTAGTACTTCCCAATTTATCTCCACAAATATGCCCATGTGATATCAATAACTCTTTCAGGTCAGTTTGTTTTTCCTCTGGAAGGTAACTCAACAATTTATCCCAATTTTTAAGAACATCCTCGTTTTCCAATTTAATTTGAGGTATGTCAAATTCACAGTCATCTGGATTTGGTTCGTCACTTTGAGTTAGAATAATTAAAACCTCCTCCTTTTTCTCTCCTTCCCTTTCAAAGTATCTTTTAAGCATATTCACATGACACACTCGGTGAGTCTTCCTTCTATCCGGCGTTTTTACCCCATAATTCACCTCACTTAATTTCCTTTCAATCTGATAAGGTCCACAAAACCTAGCTGTTAAAGGTTCACCAACCACTGGTAACAATTCTAAAACTTTATCTCCACAGGCAAAACTACGAACTTTGGATTTCTTGTCCGCTACCTGTTTCATCACATTTTGTGCAACCTTTAAATGTTGTCTAGCCAATTCACCTGCTCTATTTAATTGTTCCCTAAAATTTGACACGTAATCCAATAATGTAATTTCCGATTTCTCACTCACCAATTTTTCCTTAATCAATTTAAGTGGTCCTCTTACCGCATGATCAAAATGTAGTTCAAAAGGACTGAATTTGGTTGACTCGTTAGGTGCATCCCTAATTGCAAACAGTACGAATGGAATTCCTTTATCCCAATCCTCTGGATAATCTTGACGATAAGCCCTTAACATTGTCTTTAATGCCTGATGCCACCTTTCTAACGTTCCCTGCGATCCTGGATGGTACGCAGTTGATTTAAATTGTTTTATTCCTAAACTACCCATAACTTCTTTGAATAACCTTGAGGTAAAATTTGATCCTTGATCCGATTGTATTTCTGTGGGTAGTCCATATCAAGTAAAGAATTTAAGTAACTCCTCCACAATCTTTTTAGCTGTAATATTACGTACTGGAATGGCCTCTGGAAACCTAGTAGACACATCCATTATAGTCAACAGATATTGATTCCCACTTTTTGTTTTAGGAAGCGGTCCTACGCAATCAATTAGGACCCTTGTAAATGGTTCCTCAAATACTGGAATGGGAATTAAGGCGCTGGTTTTATCACTGCTTGAGGTTTCCCTATCACTTGACATGTGTGACATGATTGACAAAATGTAACTACATCTTTATGTAGTCCAGGCCAATAAAAATGTTTTTGGATTTTAGCTTGAGTTTTCCTTATTCCCAAATAACCTCCCACTGGTACCTCATGTGCAACGCGCAACACCTCCTTTCTATACCCTACCAGCAATACTACTTGATGAACTTCTGCCCACTTTTCATCCGCCTGCATATGTAAAGGTCTCCATTTTCTCATCAAGACATCACTTTTACGGTAATAACACTCTGGTATACATGCAGATCCCTCTTCCGTGTAGCCTTTCTGACACATCCGGTTTATATTTACATCTTTCTGTTGTAACTCCGCCAATTTTCCTGAACTAAAAATATCCGCCTCATACTCCACCTGTTCTTTTCCAAACATCTGATCAAAAATCATTTCTGATAATTGCACTTCAACTTTATCCTCACTCTCTGATTTCTCCTCTTGTCTTAACCTGTGACTTTGAGACCTTGTTACTACACAATCCAGAAAAATCCTAAGATATTCTCCCTTCAACACTTCAGTTGTCTGATTTTCCACTGGCTTATCAACCACAGTAGGCATCACTCCCACCTGCGATCCAGCTATATCATTACCCAAGATAAACTGTATTCTTGGGCAAGATAGTTTCTCAATTACTCCTACTACCACTTCACCACTCTTCACTGGACTTTCCAACCTTATCTTATATAATGGAACACTACTCCTCTCACCCTGAATTCCACATATTACCACCTTTTCTGACAACATTCTTCCCAAACTACATAACTCCTCATCTCTTACGATTAAAAATTGACTAGCTCCCGTATCTCTTAAAATTGTGACTTCTTTACCTGCTCCTCCTGATGCACATGAGTAAACTTTACCCACACAAGTAAATTCTTTAAAGAGATCTGGCACCTTCTTATCAATCACCTTCTGATCAGGCTGTACAATCTTTTGCACCTCCTTCGCTTCACTTGGGCTTTCCTTCACCACTTTAACAAACCCCACTGTCTTATCCTGTTTTACCACATCAGCCTTCCCAGTGCTTTTATTCAACCACCAACACTGTGACTTTACATGGCCTAGTTTATTACAGTGAAAACATTTGAAACTTTTCATGTCTCTTCCACCCTCCTGGATTTCTTTTTTTGTCTGAGGTACACTCTCCTTATTATCTACCATCAGATCACCTTTACCTTTACCACTTGAGTATTTCTCATGTCCCCAGTTTCTATCCCTCACAGGCTGAAACTGATGTCGGAAACCAAGCTTTAATTGATGAACTAATTCATAATCATCTGCCATTTCTGCTGCTAACCTCGCAGTTTTAATCCTCTGCTCTTCCACATGAGTTTTCACTACATCAGGAATTTTAATTTTAAACTCCTCCAAAGATATAATTTCTCTGAGACCTTCATATGTTTGGTCTATTTTCAAAGCCCTTATCCACCTATCAAAAATACTCTGTTTGATCCTTTCAAACCCCACGTATGTTTGACCAGATTCTTTCCTTAAATTTCTAAACCTTTGTCGGTAGGCTTCAGACACTAGTTCATATGCACCTAAGGTGGATTTTTTCACCTCCTCATACGACTCAGATACCTCCCCCAGTAGTGATGCAAACACTTCACTAGCCCTACCTAGCAGCTTTGTTTGAATCGGTAATACCCACATGTCCTGTGGCCATTTCGTTTGTTTAGCTACCTTCTCAAATGAAATGAAAAAGGCTTCTACCTCCTTCTCATCAAATCATGGCAATGCTTGGACATATTTAAATAGATCCCCACCAAGCCTTTGACTATGATGCTCTTTTTCACTATCCTCATCACTATCATCCAACTATACGTTTCCCTTTACGCCTGCCGTTTTTAACTGACTGTCATGTTTCGTGGCCATTTTCTGAAGTTCGAACTCTCTCTCTTTATCTTTTTCCCTGATCTGTATCTCCCTTTCTCTTCCTTTTTCCTCTCCATCTCTTTCTTTTTCCTCTCCATCTCTTTTGCATTCAAGTTGCTTTAATTCTTTCTCATGTTCCATTTGTTTAATTTGGAACTGAATTTTTGCCATTTCCAATGAGTCAAACTGTATCTCAGGCAACTTTAAATGCTGAGCCACCGCCATAATTACCTCATCTTTTCGCACGTTGTCAGGGAATGTTAACTGCAATGTTTTTGCCAAATCTACCAATCTGCTTTTAGTCTCTGTCCGTAAGGTACTGCGTGTGACCGTCTCCACCCCCAAAAACCTCTGAGCCTCTGATAGAGCCATTGTCCACAACACACTCCCCACTTAAACTAGAATACCACACCGGAAAAGCACCCACAATATGCTCCCCCCTCACTGTCTTTAAGTTCACTAAGCCAATCCAATAGATAGACTTTTACTCCGGACGAGCCCCCAATTTGTTATGGGGCAGAGTTTTGAGAATCCCAAAGTGTATCATGGATTTCACCTGACCCACAACTTTTACTAGATTGTGGTATGGGGAGCACACAGCTCACTCTACAGGTGTGGTACAGCATAAATGGAAAAGTACTTTTTAAAGCAAAACAATGTTTATTCTATGAACTCAAGTTAACCTTTTTAAAACAAAGTGAACATCTTAGCAACCATTAATTCAAATACAACCCCCAAAGAGTACAACACTAAGTAATGCTTACGCTGTCCTTTTAACATCCAGAAGACTTACAAAAAACATAACCTTTAACAGAAGCATATCAGGTTAAAGTCACTACTGAAAACATTTATAATTCTGAATTCACCAAATGATTAAGAGATAGTCTTTTCATGGCAGAGATAACAGCAGTACAGCTGCTTTGTCTGACTTCAGCTCCAACACTGAAAATGAAACTAAAACACACCCTGCAGCAAACAGTCTAAAACGAAAGTAAAAAGCTGACAGACAGCCCAGCTCCACCCACACTCTGACATCACTGCAGTAATATGAGCTGCCAAACATTTCTTAAAGCGACATTCTCATGACACAGCCAATAGGAGAGTAAGAGAAGTCTTCCATGCAAAGGTCAATTTGCGAAAGAAGAATCGATATTCTCACTGCTACTGGGACTGCACGTCACCATTATCTCTGTGATTGGCAGGATTCTTGATAATGAATGTCATTTTGAGATTTCAATTTTCTTTCTCCCTACCTATTGTGTGTATGCCTCAGTGGAGTGCATAGCCCCATATCTACAGTCAGACCTCCACCATGCAGAAATCATGGTGAGTGATTAGACTAAACTCATGTATTTGCTTTGTTTGCTTTGTTTGGTCCCTTGTTCCGCACTGTAACCAATCACTGTTTTGTCGATGTACCATTTGTCAATGTTCCCTGTTGATTATTCTTGTGTCTACTATGTACGTACTGTGTATGTTCCTCGGCCACAGAAAAATACTTTTTACTGTACTTCGGTACATGTGACAATAAATCAAATCAATCAATCAATAAACAGAATGATACAGAACCAGCCACATATTATTTCAAAATTAACTCTGGGAACTTTGGTTGAACTTTACAAATAAAACCTCAAATCATTTGCTGCAATGTATTGTTGACATCAGGACATTATTTCCATCCTCATTGGCATATACAACAACAACTTGCATTTGTATAGCCGCTTTAATATAGTAAATGGTTCCAATATGCTCCAAGGGGCGTTACCAAACAAGATTTGACACAGTCACAAAAGGAGACGTTAGGATAGGCGACCAAAAGCTTGGTAGGTTTGAGAAAGCATCTTAGAGGAGGAGGAGAGAGGGAGACTACGAGGGGGAGAATTCCAGAACTAGGGACTGAAAGCAAAAGACGTGGGGCTGGATTCTACGCAGCCCCACGGCAAAATCGCATTTGGCGCGGGGGCGTAGAATCCAATTTCACGCCGAAATCAGGCCCGGTGCCGGTCCGGCGATTCTCCGGGACCCGAGAAGCGGCGTGTTTACTGAGTACTGTGTGCGGCTGCGGAGTACTCCGCACGGCTGGGGGGCCATTGCCAGAGACCCCACCAGCTATCCTCCGCTCCCAACTGGCTGGGTTCCCGATGGCATGATTCTAACCACCTATCGCCGGTCGGGATGCTTGCATGGCGGCTGCGGACTCAGTCCGCGACCGCCCTGGTGAGGGGCGGAGGGATCGGACACCGGGGGAGGCCTTATAGATGGCCGCGAGACAGGTCGGCGCATTCGGATTTTCGGGTACGCGGTCGGATCTTCGGGCGCACGGCCGATCGGGGGGTCTACATTTTTAATCGGCCACCGCGGTCCGAGACCGCATTGGCGCTTGCCATGGCCGCTGGAGGCCGTCGCCGTGCGCATGTGCAGACTCAAAACCGCAAGCATGGGGGCTCGTATCCGCAGCTAAAGCTGCGTGAATTACTCTGGGTTCCTGCTAGCCCCCTGAAGGTAAATGAATCGGCTCCACTTATTCACAGGAACCTTCAGAGTGAAACGCCAGCGCTTTTACGCCGGCTGAGGGGAATAATCCCATTTTGGGAGAATCCAGCCCATGGCCATGATGAAATCAGAGATATTCAAAAGGCTATAATTGGAGGAATACAGATATCTTGGAAGGTTGTAGGGCTGGGGAATGTTCCAGCAGTAGGGAGGGGAAGGGTCCTAGAGGGATTTGTAAAAGAAATGAGAAACTTAAATTGAGTCAATGCCAAATCTGGAGCCAGTGTAGATCAGCAAGCTCGATCAGTCATGATACAGAGGTTTTCATTGTGATGGACTGAGTTTGCATTGGAACACCCAGTCTGAAAATGACCTGGTTCAGTCTCAGAAAGTTGTTAGGTGCAGGGAGGAAGTAGCTGGCTGGGGTTTGGTGGCGGAGGCAGAAACCGTCTTGAGTTATGCATCACGGACTTGGTGAAGCAGTGTGATTAATGCCAGGAAAACCAGAAATTCTCTCCATTGGCCTCCCTGCATCATGGGAGTGGCCAAGGGTGCAAGTGCACGTAGACTTTGCTGGGCCTTTTCTGGGTTCTGTGCTTTTGATCCTGGTGGATGCACACACCTACCTAATGGTTGTAGATACGCTGCATATACTCCACGACCTCCCACACTATCATCGAGAAACTTCAACAGAGTTTTTGTATGCATGGCATACTATAAGTCCTGCTTTCTGACAATGGCACTGCTTTCACCAGTGGTGGATTCCAAACCTTCATGTAATCCAATGGCATCAGACACATTAGAATAGCACCATACTACCCATCATCCAATGGACTGGTAGAATGGGCGGTGCAGACCTTCAAAATCGGCATGAAAAACGACCGGCAGCATCCATCGAGTCCAAATTGACACGGTTGTTATTCAATTATAGGACCACTCCTTATACAACGCCAGGAATCGCCCCAAACGGAACTGTTAATGGGATGGCAGTTTTGCATGAGGTGAAGCCCACAATTCCCAAATCTGGCAGGGTAGGTGGAGTCACAAGAAGAGAATCAGAAAATAAATTATGATTCTGTGACATCTGAAAGAATATTCAAGACAGGCAGCCTCGTCCCAGTGAGGAATGTTGGAGATGGCTCCAGTCGGGTCCCCGGAGTCATAATGAAGAAAATGGGGCCCGTATCCTACAAATTGAAGGTCCAGGATAAGGCCTTGAGGAAACGCCTGGACCACCTTCGAAGTAGGGAGTCCATCCTTGTACAAGCCTCACCATCGGCCACAGAAGTGGCCGCCGCCAGTGCAGGTTCACTGCCCATCGAGAACCCTGTGTCCATCTTCCTGATGATGAGGACTCAGGTTCCAAGACGGAAGCAGAGGAATCAGGTGTTCCATTGTTAGCAGTCACTGAAGAGGAATCTACATCGATAATTCTTTAGCACTCCCTCTGGAAGCGAAGATCACCAAACTGGTACACACTCCCATATCCCTTTCCACCCTCATCGAATCTCAGGCCAATTGCAAAGAGGCTTAAGAGACCTCCTTGCCACAGGAGTACTGAGGGGACAATGGACTTAAGGAGGGAGGGATGTTATGATGGCCACGAAGGATATGGGGGATCATCAATAGATCTTCCCATGTGCTTTGTGGAATACAAATTCCCCTAATGAGCAGGCGGAGGCTCACTCAATAAGAGATACACGGCCAGAGCTTAAAACCCGCAGTTCCAACCTGGACCAGCATCTCATTAGGTCCCCAGGCTGGGATTCAAATGTTGTACGCCGAGGCTGCAGCCCTGTTTATTACTTTAGTAAAAGCAGTTATTGTTAGAAGACAGGCGTGGCGAAGTTACTACATGCTGTAACCTGCAAGGTTATAAACCAGATGCTGGAAAGTGGGATTGGAATGGGCGAGTTTTAAATTTTATTTTGGGCCAGTGCAGACATGACAGGCTAAATGGCCTTTTTCTGTGCAGTACCTTTTCTATAATTCTTCGATGCTTCTGTGGGACATCATTCATTATTTGGAAGAAAGATAGTGTCTTCAGTTTTTCCAATATTGAATCAGAGGACGTTTCTAATCACCCAGGACTGGATATTGAGGAAATAGCATTTCAAATTGGAGACCGTGAAGGGGTCGGGAAAGGTGATGAGGTAGAGCTAAGTGGTGTCAATATGCATGTGGAAACTGACACGTGGGCCGGGATTCTCCGACCCTGTGCCGGGGGGAGGCGCGAATCCCGCTCCGACGCCGGCTTCCCTATTCTCCGGGGCCATTTTTCGGCCACCGACAGGATTCCCGCCGCGCAGGTCGGGGGCCGTTGGCAGCAACCCCCAGCTGATCCTCCAGGCCACGATGAGCTGAGTGGCCGACGGGTTTGGCCCAGTCACTTTACACACGGCAGGACCTGGAAGGTAAGTGTGCGGAGGCCATCCTGGGGAGGGGGGGGGGGGGGGGTACGGGGAGATCCGACCCGGGGGGGGGGTCACAGTGGCCTGGCCCGCGATCGGGGCCCACCGATCGATGGGCGGGCTGGTTCCGTGGGGACCTACTTTACTCCGTGCCGGGCTCCGCCATATTGCCCGGAGGCCAGCGCAGAAAAGGGAACGCATGCACGGAAATACAACGGAAATATACCAGCCGTTCCGCACATGCGCGAACTCGCGCAGGCCATTCGGACACGGCTGGAGCTGCGGGAACCACCCCGGCGGCAACCTAGCCCCCTAGAAAGGGGAGAATTCCGCACTTTCGGGGGCCGTTGATGCTGGAGTGGTTGGAGGCGGTTTTCACGCTGGCGTGGGGACATAGCCTTGTTATGGGCCAGAGTTTAGAGAACCCCAAAGTGTATCATGGAGTCCATCTGACCCACAACTTTTAATAGACTGTGGTATGGGAGCACAGGGCCCACTCTACAAGTGTGGTACTTCAGAAATGGACAAGTATTTTTTAAAATAGCAAAACAATGTTTATTCTATGAACTCAAGTTAACATTTCTAAAACAAACAGTGAACATCTTAGCAACCAGTAAATCAAATACACCCCCCAAAGAATACAACACTAAGTAATCTGTAAGCTGTCCTTTTAACACCCAGAAAACTTAACAAACCTTTAAACAGAAACACATCAGGTGAAAGTCA
The DNA here is from genome assembly GCF_047496885.1 of Scyliorhinus torazame. Lineage (NCBI taxonomy): Eukaryota > Metazoa > Chordata > Chondrichthyes > Carcharhiniformes > Scyliorhinidae > Scyliorhinus > Scyliorhinus torazame. The sequence continues at coordinate 117,740,516 of NC_092717.1, forward strand.
CTACTGTTATGAGTTTAAATCACCAGGATCGAGTTACAGTCCTTAGATTACAGAGATTCATACACCTTCTGTCTGTGACAGCAGCTATCCAGCTCTGAAAACGAAACTAAAACACACCCTGCAGCCTGCTCAAAAATGAAAGTAAAAAGCTGACAGACAGCCCAGCTCCACCCACACTCTGACATCACCGCAGTAATATGAGCAGCCAAATATTTCTTAAAGCGACATTCTCATGACATCTCCCCCCAAGAAAAAAAAATAAACCATCAACTTCAAGATGGTTTCATTTTTCACCTTTTCACCATCCTTTAAGAAATGCACACAGTAAATATACTTTCTCATTTCAAAAAAAAACACACGCAAACAGGTATAATAATATAGTCCATTTTTATTTATTTCTTCTTCCTCCAACTGAAATCCTTCATGATTGACAGTCTCTTTGAAGGTCTCTGCACGATCCGTCCATTTCTCTACACCTCGGCATTTCTCTTTAAAGTCAGATACTTTAGTTGAATCTGATCATAGAGTCCCTTGTAATTCTCCAACGCATGTGCATTGGTTATCACAGCTTTCAGGCAGTCAAATGCCTGTTGAAACTCCGCTGTCCATGGAAATTTTCGACGTTTCTTCAGCAAGTCCATCAGTGGAGCAATCACGCTACAAACCTTTTGCACAAATGTTCGATCAAATCCACTCATGCCAAGAAATTGCATCATTTCCCTTCGTCTTGAGGGTATTGGAAACTCCTCAAGGAAAGTGACTTGGGCTTTTCCAAATTCACTTTTGGCTCGGTTTATCACCAAACTCGCCTCCTGAAGCCGACCGAATAACTCCATCAGATGTTTTAACTGTTCTTTCCATGTCGGGCTGAAAATTACCAGATTGTCGATGTACCGCACAATTGGGTAATCCTGAAACGACTTTGTTAGTTAACCGTTGAAATGTGGCTGGGGTGTTTTTCATGCCAAATGGCATTACTTTGGATTGGTGTATACCATCTGGAGTCACAAAAGCTGAAATCTCCTTTGCCCTTTCGGATAAAGGTACCTGCCAGTAAACTTTAAGTAAATCCAGTATGGAAATAAAAGCTGATTGTCCCACTTTCTCAATGCAATCCTCCAAACGTGGGATAGGATAAGAGTCCATTCTTGTAGCTGCATTAATCTTTCTATAGTCCACACACAACCATTGGGTACCATCTGGTTTAGGCACCATCACGATGGGTGAGCACCATTGGCTGCAACCCACTTCAATTATGCCATTTTTAAGCATACTCTCAATCTCTTTGTTAACCTTTGTCAATTTTAAAGGGTTAAGTCTGTATGGACGTTGTTTGATTGGAACAGCATTTCCCACACCTACATCATGTATACCCATTTTAGTACTTCCCAATTTATCTCCACAAACGTGCCAATGTGATATCAATAACTCTTTCAGGTCAGTTCGTTTTTCCTCTGGAAGATAGCTCAACAATTTATCCCAATTTTTAAGAACATCCTCATTTTCCAATTTAATTTGAGATATGTCAAATTCACAGTCATCTGGATTTGGTTCGTAACTTTGAGTGAGAATAATTAAAACCTCCTCCTTTTTATCTCCTTCCCTTTCAAAGTACCTTTTAAGCATATTCACATGACACACTCGGTGAGTCTTCCTTCTATCTGGTGTTTTTACCACATAATTCACCTCACTTAATTTCCTTTCAATTTGATAAGGTCCACAAAATCTTGCTTTTAAAGGTTCACCTACCACTGGTAACAATTCTAAAACTTTATCTCCACTGGCAAAACAACAAACTTTGGATTTCTTGTCCGCTACCCGTTTCATCACATGTTGTGCAATGTTTAAATGCTGTCTAGCCAATTCACCTGCTCTATTTAATCGTTCCCTAAAATTTGACACGTAATCCAATAGTGTAATTTCCGATTTTTCACTCACCAATTTTTCCTGAATCAATCTAAGTGGTCCTCTTACCGCATGATCAAAATGTAGTTCAAAAGGACTGAATTTGGTTGACTCATTAGGTGCATCCCTAATTGCAAACAGTACGAATGGAATTCCTTTATTCCAATCCTCTGGATAATCTTGACAATAAGCCCTCAACATTGTCTTTAATGTCTGATGCCACCTTTCTAACACTCCCTGCGATTCTGGATGGTACGCAGTTGATTTAAATTGTTTTATTCCTAAATTATCCATAACTTCTTTGAATAACCTTGAGGTAAAATTTGATCCTTGATCCGATTGTATTTCTGTGGGTAGTCCATATCTGGTAAAGAATTTACGTAATTCCTCCACAATCTTTTTAGCTGTAATATTATGTACTGGAATGGCCTCTGGAAACCGAGTAGACACATCCATTATCGTCAAAAGATATTGATTCCCACTTTTTGTTTTAGGAAGCGGTCCTACACAATCAATTTGGATCCTTGTAAAAGTTTTCTCAAATGCTGGAATGGGCATTAAGGGCGCTGGTTTTATCACTGCTTGAGGTTTCCCTATCACTTGACATGTGTGACATGATTGACAAAATTTAACTACATCTTTATGTAGTCCAGGCCAATAAAAATGTTTCTGGATTTTACCTTGAGTTTTCCTTATTCCCAAATGACCTCCCACTGGTACCTCATGTGCAACTCGCAACACCTCCTTTCTATACCCTACCGGCAATACTATTTGATGAACTTCTGCCCACTTTTCATCCGCCTGCATATGTAAAGGTCTCCATTTTCTCATCAAGACATCACTTTTACGGTAATAACACTCTGGTGTACACTCAGATTCCTCTTCCGTGTATGCATTATGATACATCCGTTTTATTTCTCCATCTTTCTGTTTTAACTCCGCCAATTTTCCTGAACTAAAAATATCCGCCTCATCCTCTACCTGTTCTTGTTCTTTTTCAACCATCTGATCAAAAATCGTTTCTGATAATTGCCTTCAACTTCATCTTCAGTCTTGGATTTCTCCTTTTATCTTAACCTGTGACTTTGCGACCTTGTTACTACACAATCCGGAAAAATCCCAGGATATTCGTCCTTCAACACCTCAGTTGTCTGATTTTCCACTGGCTTATCAACCACAGTAGGCATCACTCCCACCTGCAATC